>NC_092830.1:33831660-34145699 GCF_039878825.1 Excalfactoria chinensis
GGAGGCCTGCGAGTGAGTGCAGATATTCCATCTGCTCTTCCCCATGTGGAACAGATAGAGAAACTGGTGATTTCAAATGCAGGACTCGAACACCAGGCACACCAAAGTGCACTGCTGACTGCCATGAGAGCGGATGACCAGAAACACAAAGATGGGCCTCCAAACTTTCAGCAGCTTTCAGTACTAACGGATCCCAACAGTGCATCAGAAATGCCTCCAAACATGACTAAAGGAGCTCTGCTGGGTCCTGCAGCGTTCCAGTGCGGCTCCAGTATGGCAGAAGGAAAGGAGGAGGATGAGAGCAGTGCTGAGATGTTCGCTGCTGCACCCACCCTCCAACACCTGCAAAACATTTCTGGTGTGACCGTGCTTCATTTGCAAGATTGCACCGAGCAAAACAAAACTGATCTCGGGGCAGAGGAAAGCTGCTGCAGTAAGCAGAACTCAAACAAGCCCAAGCAGGGCAATAATTCTTTGATCTCAGCCAGTCAGCGTGAGGAAGCACGTCAGAGTGATACGGTTTGTAAAGAATCTGACAAGAACGAAGGGCCAGTCAGCATCTGTGGGATGAAAGGCAGCGCTGGGGAGAGCCATGCTGTAGATGCTCTTCCAGGAACGCAGGATTCAGCAAGTGCCACTAACATACAGCAGGCTTTGCCCTGCAAGCCTGAAATAGAATCTACTTCTGATAGTGCTGGGAGAAGCGATCCTCAAACGGCCAGCCCTGGAATTAAAAGGGAAACGTGGCTGGTGAAAAGCTCAGAAGAGATGGAGGGTGTGAGCGCTGCTGGGGGCCTCACCCAGAGGGTTGGGATCACAGAGATGAGTGTGGAGGATGATGCTGGTGTTGAAGAAATGAGCAACATGGAAAGTGCCAAAGGTCTGGGGGCAGAGGGGTGTCCTTTACTGCCTCAGGCACATGGGGAAGTGATTCCTGCTGGTGAGTCCCATAAATCCAGCTGCATGCAACAGGCATCAGAGGAGCCTGGTTTGTGTCAAGCCAATTTTACAGCCCCCTCTGCATTGACCTCTGCATTCCATCATCTCAGCCAGCAAGCTGGAAGCAATGCTGAAAGTGATACCGAGGGGGGATCACTAAATAACAAGCTGGAAGCTATAGAGTGCCAGAACATACAAAGTAATACTCACGGGCAGATTGCTGCAGGTCCTCAGGTGTCTGTGCACTCACCTGGAGCAGGCACAGGGAAGGCAGCAAAGGCAGAAAACAGCTCTGCAGGGGATGTGGGTGGGGATGGAGGAGGGGTTCAAGGGCAGGGAGTTCAAGGCGATGGAGGCACAGAGACTTTAAATGTGGGGCAGAGCGCTGGAAACTTATCACAGTTTAATTCTGAGAAGCTGAAGAAAGAGTTATCTGCAATTAAATCCAAAGAAACAAAAGGTGATGTAAACTTCAAAGAGCAGCAGAGTGACAGCTCGGCAGAGCTTCTGCTCGCAGCCCCTGCTCTGGAAGGGAAGCTGCTGAGCCTTTCATCTGCTGGTAAACAGGGAAGCTGTAATGAGGAAATTGCAACCCATATCTGCGCAGATGACAAGTACGGTGAGATCTTAGAGAAAGCTGGGAATGCAGAGCTAGGGGAAGGAGTTTTAAAGGAGAATAAGGACAGAAGGAGGGCAGAGAGCGGTGCTTGCAAGCAGCCTGCAGAGAGCCCTGCAAAGGAGCATGAGGCTGTGCCGTGTCTCTCGCTGGGCTCCAGCCTGCCGGACTTCAGGGAGCACATCAGCCAGATATTCAGGCAAACAGTCCGCAGCACGCTGAGCGCAGAGTTACCCCAGCTGCCAGCAGAAAGCCATGCAGGCTGCATGCAGAGCCCAGCTGCCGAGGGCACGGTGCAACTGTGTGGTGCTGGGAACTTCTTGGGATCAGTTGAGGTGGGCATGGTGTCCAAGAGCCCCTTGCGGGCAGGAGGATCAGAGCTGCCTTTAGCTCTTTGCACAGCTCCTGGATCTCTGCAGCAGGACACAGTGGCAGGGCTGCAAGCAGAAGGAAGTAGGCAGCCTGGTCTGGGCAGGGTTCCCTGCTCAGAGGGCTCTGCAAACATTGCATGTGTGCTGGAGAACTTGCAAAAGGCAAATGCTGAGCATCCAGAGAGCAGCGGGATGGAAGGAGAGGCAGGGCTGTGTGCTGGAGGTGTGGAGCCTGCATCGCTAATGGGCTTAGAGGAGAAGAAGCACGGACTGATGGCATCTGATGGAGCAGCAGCTGAGAACTTCCATTTGGAGGAAAAGCAACAGCCGAGCACAGCCAGCATCCCAACAGTGGAAGACTCAGAGGATGCTACTCCCACAAAGAGCTCAATGACGGAATGCAGCACAGAGCTGCCTGAGGATGGTGCGAGCTGTCACAGTGAGCAGTGCCCAGGTCCTGAGCCAGGGGAAGAGGAGAGTGGGTGCAGCGGTCTGGATGCTGCTACGAGCATCTCTGATGTGGCAACTTCAGCTCCTGTCCCAGGAGACTCTTACAGCTGTGAAAAACCGCCAGACAATGTTAGCATGTCACCTGGGGAAATTCAGGAGCTGGGCACCCACAGCAATTTTACGCATAGCACTGAGGTGCAGAGTGACACACAGGTGATGCTGGATGATCAAGGAAAGAAGGAATGCATGGGAGCATCAGAAGGTCCACAACAAGAGGAGAGAGGAGCCGTACGTGAGTTAATGGATTACTTAAAAAATGAAGCCAGCCAGGATGGCTGCATGCACACCGACTCCCAAGCAGGATCCAGTGATGTGATGGAGGGGGATGTACGGGAGAGCTGTGACACAGTGCTGAGCTCAGCAGAGACAGGCACCGGAAAACCTGGAGCCATCCCTGAGATGGGCACTGAAAAACCTGGGGACATCCCTGAAATGGGCACTGAAAGACCTGAGGACAATTCTGAGACAGGCACAGCAAGGATGCTGGTCTCTGTTGAAGGTGGCTCGGTGTTAAGCAGCAGTACTGGGGAGCAGGAGGCAGAGCTGCATGGAGACTGCTCCCCAGCCACTGCCGGGATGGAGCAGGGGGAGCACTCCCCATGTGCAGGCTTTGCTGGTGCTGACATACATCTGAATGGGACAGACCTGGGGCATGAAGGCTTGCTGCAGGACACCCAAAGGATGCTGTCCCCACTTGCATTCCTGGAGCCTGAGATGCCTGACCTCAGCACGCTTCAAGACACGGCGGTGGCAGGGCTGCCCACTGACAGGTATTGTCTTTAAATCGCTGCATGATACGGTTGTCAGGTCCCTGGGGCTCAATAGGGACAAATGTCACAGGTGGACTTGCACTGTCCAGGTGGGCAGGGCACTTGCTGTGCTCTGAGATTCCAACTGAATCCCTCTAAATGTGGACACAGTGGAAGAAAACTGCAGTCGTATGTAAGGTCTGGGTGTGAAGGGTGTCCCATAGCCTGAGGAGGGCCCTTCCCATTGTCTCACTGCTGCCCCAGTTCCCTGCCCTCATCTGCATGGCTGTGTTTGTGCTTCCTGGCACTCACATCTCGTAGCCTGAAGCGAGGCAGCAAACAGTGCTGCTCAGCCTGAAGTGAGCAGGCTTTTGCCTGAGTTTTGGTGACCCAGTTACATGAGACCTGCAGCACTTAAAAACAAACCCGAGTACAGCCCAATTACTCGCAGTTAGCTGTCAGGCCACCCTCTCATCCTGCTGCGTGCTGGAATTGCACTGACAGTGCCTTTGATCACTGCATTATTCAGTGTTTCTAATGATATGGAGTTGCTTCAGACACGAGTTCTCAGCTGGGACTTGTGGAGCCGTGGAAATGTAACCACCTCCAACCTAACACTTCTTGCCCAGAGAGGTGGTGGTGCCCATCCCTGCAGACCCCAAGATGGGGCAATGAGCGCCTGATGGGGCTGTGGGTGACCCTGAGCATTGGGGGGGGGGGGGGGGGGGGGGGGTTGGACCAGATGGCCATTAAAGGGCCTTTCCAACTCAAACAGTTCTATGAAAACACAGGGGGTGGTTTGTCTTGTGAGCCAGGGGTGCACACTGGATAGGATTTGGGTTTACAAGCTAAATGTGTGTTAAAAAACATCCCCAGTGCTGGAAGCCTGAGCTATGTGACTTTCTCTTTAGGCTCTGTCTGTAAAGTGACAATGACACTAGTGCAAGTATTTCCCTCCGGTTCCTTTCCTCTCTTTGCATTTCCCTTTTTGTGATGGGAGGCTTCCCAGCCCTGTAGTATTGATGTTACCCAACTGCTTGCTGGTACGGCTGGGTTCAGGAGCCTTACGGGGCTGATACATGCATGTGCCTAAGCATGCGCTTTCCATCAGGGTGGGTGCCATACTTTAAACAAATACCTGTGGCAGGCAGGGTGGGGTTCTGGAAACAGCTGCTGGCAATTCATGGAGTGGTTGCTTCATACTTGTGTAAGCTCCAGGAATGCGTCATCACCTGTTCCTGCAGCGGGAGGGTTGGTGCCAGCAGCAGCTGCTGCTCTGGGACTGCGGCTGTGAGTGGGGCCATGTGGGACACAAGACATGCTGCAGCTCCTGGGGCTTGTGCACTGGGGGGTTCACGGGTAGAGTGGAAGCTCGGCTCCTGCTCGGGCTTGGCTCTTACTGGAATGTGTTTACAGTAATACAGGTGAGAAGCAGAGTGCGCTGGTTCAGTTGAGCTCGACATGCTGACTGCTCTGCTTTCACTCTGAACTCAAAGCTGGTTTTGAAGAGTTGCATTTTTAAATCGTGCTCTCCAGGCACAGAGCTTCTAGACTCAGAGTTTCCAGACACTTATTGCCCTCTAATCATTGAAGGGGATGTGCTACTGTTGTCTTGCAAAAAAGGAGTGTGTTGCTGAGAGCTGAATGCAGGGATTTGGGTCTGATGGAAGAAGCCAGGGGGAGAAAGAACACTTCCATCCCCCCTCAAAGACAAATTCAGTTTGGAGATTAGACTCAGAAAGAGTGGTGATGCAGCAGCACAGCTGCCCAGGGAGAGGTGGGGTCACTGTCTGTGGAGGTGTTCCAGAGCTGTGGGGATGTGGGCATGGTGGGGATGGGTCAGGATTGGACTTGGGGATCCTAGAGGTCTTTTCCAACCTTAACGATTCTATGATACTATTAAATAAATGGAATAGTAAGAAGTAAATCACATTTAAGAGAAGGAAACATTCTGAATTACTTTGGCCCCCTTCCTCCCACCTCTACTGCTTTTGTGCAGTGTGGAGCTGCAGGGGTGCACCCTTACAAGACCCCTTGTGTTGAAACTGTGCTGCAGAGTTGTGCTCTGACTCTGATCCTTGTTAGGATTTCTTCCTGCAGGAAGGAGGGATTAGTTCTGCTGGCCATGGCTCTGGGCAGGGTGCTCTCATGAGGATCAGCCCAAAGTGTTCCTGCCCCACCTGCTGAAGTAGCGGGGTGATGGTGAGCAAAAGAAGAGGCAATATGACACCATTCCCTTCAGATCTTCAGCAAAAGGAAAATGATTTTTGGAAAGAAGCTGTAACAGGAGCATTGGTCATGCTTCCCTCTGGAAGGTCCCTTACTGCTGTCCCCGGCTGTTCCCCTTCCTTGTCTGAGTCGTACTTGGGAAAGAACAAGACCTGTTTGTTTACCTCTTTCAGTAACCTCTGCTCCATATACTTCTTCATTCCTTGATGGGTAAAGGAAAGAGTTCTGCCTGTGTCCAGAGAGCCTTTATACCTCATGCCACTGTCATGCGCCTGCTTGCATTGTGGTTATGGCAGACATTGAGCAGAGCATGGATCCAACCAGCAAACGATGGCAAAATCTTGGAGATGTTTAAAGATGGTTTGGCTTTTCCCGATGACTTTCCATAATCCTGACATCTGCTAAGTGGGAGCAGTGCTGAGTTCTTCATAGCATTCCTTATTGCAGCAGTCTGCGGAGGGTTCTGCTGTGTTGGCTGCCTTCTCTAAGCAAAACTGTCATGCAGAAAACGCATTACAGCAATTGGCATCAGCAAA
Source organism: Excalfactoria chinensis (assembly GCF_039878825.1). Lineage (NCBI taxonomy): Eukaryota > Metazoa > Chordata > Aves > Galliformes > Phasianidae > Excalfactoria > Excalfactoria chinensis. Next base: position 33,837,611 of record NC_092830.1, read on the forward strand.
GTGACTGGGAAAATGTTCTGCGTCCTTTGGGTGCATCAGATAAGATCTCTAAAGCTGGTCCAGACGTACCTTGGGATTGTCTGTGTGCTTTGTTCTTGCCATCGAAAACTGGCAAGTTCAATAGGTACAAAAGGAATGTGCGCTCCTTAGCAAACACTGACTTGGTCGTTTTTGCCTGTGTAACAAATATAGCATTAAATATTTTACCAGTCTTGCTGGATGAGAGAAGAGGAATGTAGAACTGCTTTCCAGATCAATCCAGTGAGTTCTCAGCACTAATGCTTTGTATCATTAGCATCTGGGCACAAGATCTTGGAGTTAAGAGACCTGTTATCAAAACAGTGATGACTTATCCTTCCTTTTCGTTCCTTTCCTTCCCTTCTTCCTTTATTCTTTAGCTTCAAAATGAGCTTACCTGTGCAGCATCTCCAGGTCACAAAATAAAGGGGGGGCGGGAAATAGCTGCACATTTACACATGAATACAATGCCCAGTGTTAGTAAGATCGTTCCTCTCTCTCTCCTGCCCTTCTTCCTGGCCTATTTGCATCTGAATTCTGTGTTTCCTTCCTACCTCACTGTCATCCTCAAGAGTGGTGCATGCACGGCGCTCTGCCTGCAGCCCTCGGCTGGCTGAATGGGCTTTCTAAGGAACTGAAGGGAGTTTTGCCACCTACTCTAGCAGGTGCTGCTGACCTCATGGGGCGCAGCTTTAGGCAATGGGAAAGGTGAAGTATTTACAGGATGGTGATTTGACGGCGTGCCCAGTTGTACTCAGTGCACCTTTCAGTGGAAAAGGAGGACTGCGATGCCCTGCTGTTGCTTTGAGGTTTAATTAGAGTGCATGCCTCTGCTAAGCTACAGCAGTAAAACCATCTCCGACCTTGCCAAACTGCAGGCGCTTGTTATTCCATTGGAAACCTTCTGTAACACTGAGAACTTTTGCCACACGTTTGTAAGGTACGTACTGACATGTGTGACAGATGAGCTGTTCTTTTTCCAACATCCTTCTGTGCTTCTTAAGAAATGAAATGTATTCAATCATGTACAGGCATTTGCTCAACCAATCCAGCAAGGATGCTGTGATATTTTGCCCAGTGTCTGCACAGGCAGCTTGGCATCCATTTTTGCCTTCTTTTCTTACTAAGTTAAGAATTACTTCAGGATTACCTTTGATTTTCTGATTAATCTTTCCCCAGATGTATTTTCCAACCCTGCTTCTTCCACATAAGCTGTCTATTTTCCCCAAAACTGTGTTTCAATCTCCTACACATCCCCACATTTTCTGTATTCCAACTCTTATCTCCTGGCTTCTTGCAGAATTAGGTGCCATGGAGCGAGTCCTACTGTCCCTGTTCCTAATAGAATATGCAAAGTAGGATTAGTTCCAGCTTTGAACCCTGCGGAGGGCAGCTCTGAAAACAGCAATTACAGACACAGGCATATTCTCCATGACTTGGCTGTGGCTTCCTTCCAGGTTTTCTGCATCTTGGCATGCTTGCACGGCACTACTGCTTCCCAGCAAAGGCTCCTCTGGAGCTGTCTGAAGAGACAAAACCCCAGCACTTCTCTCGTCCTGTATGCTTTGCCTCCACCTTTTTGTTCTTTTCCTTACTTAAACTCTGCGCATCTTGAGAGCTCCTGTAGGTAAAAAGCTTTTTGAACAACAAAAGGTCAGGTATATAAAGTGTTAAGACATTTCCAGAATGAATGAGGCAATCAGCCTTGTGCAGGCTGTTTCCAAAGCTGAATGGCCCCTGCAGTCAGTTGTCTGTTGCGTAGCAAGGATAATGAAGCTGGCTTTAGATTATGTTTGCTTTAATAGCACCACACCTGTATGTAGAGTCAGCTGGTAACGCAGCGGTTAAAAACGTGAGGATTGGTGAGTGGGGTGCATGGAGAACATGACATTTCTTGTGGGTCTGTTTGCACTCTGCTCATCTGCACACACCTCAACCTCACGTGGCACAGAGGGCACAGTGTCCTTGGTGACTGGGCATGTTGTCTTAGTCCAGCCCCGGTGTGCTGTTTGGATCTGTTCTTAGTGACTTGGCAGTGATGCTTCCATTTAAACCTTGTCCATTTGTTTCCTTCCCCTCTTGGTGAATCCTTCCAGACAGCTGTGTGCAAAGAGGCAAAAGCTGCAGTCTGCCCTTAAAGCCACTAAATTTAAGGCCAAATCTCTGTCCCAGTGCAAAGAATTTGGCTCTGAACCTTGGACTCAGCTGCTGAGCAGTCACTCCTCACCCCTTTACACGTGGTGATCCTACTTTGCTGAAGTAACAGGGACGTCAGTTGTTTTGCTTTATAAACCTGAAACAAGGGGAGTAGGTGAGATGCATTCAAGCAGGATTTCAGCAACCTGCTGGCCTGCACTCAGTGCTGTTTTCCAACCTCAGACCTGGCCTCTGTGTGTAAACGATGCTCGGACAAACAGAGCACTTGCTTCACAGCACTGAAACCCATCAGGCTGCTTTCTTTTATTCTTTCAGCCTGTTGTTTTTTTCATAGCTCCTCTGGCTGGTGAAACACAAGCACTGTAATCAATACAGCCTTTTTTTAAAGGCACTCAAGGGCTTATGTAAAATCTTTGGAATTTGTTAGCATGATAACATTGTTATGCTCTCCTAGCTGATAGAAATATCAAAGCCAGCTAAGAATAACTGCAGCAGGCAGAGAGACTGGATCCATTTTCTGGAATGAGAATATAAAAAATACACCAGTGTTTCTCTGTTTCTAACAACTAAGGAAAACAGTGAGTAAAAAACCTTCAACCCCTTCCTCTCCTTCCTTGACGGTGCCATTAAATGAAGCAAAATACAGAATCCGCTTCTGCTCAATGCTTGAAAATCTCTTGAGTTTCTTTTGACTGTTGTGATGGGATGCAGTGAGAGAAGCTGTGACGCTTTGAGGGCTTGTTATGGAATCAGTTTAACTTGAAAATGTCCCAAACCTTGGTTTCCTATCAGTCAGCAATTAAAGATTTGACTTTCCATTGTTTTCAAAGCAGAGGCTTAAGGTGAATGCCTGCACTCCAAAGGGACGGCCAACTCAGAGCCTTGCCAAGAATAACTGCTGGCAGTTGCACGACCTCGTTTTTCAACCACCACAAATGATGGTGTGAGCAATTTGTAGGTGGAAACATAAGTATCAGGTGTTTGTTGCAGAAGTGGCTTGGATATATAAGCCAAGCTGGGCTACAGCTAATTGATGCTGTGGTTTTGCAGAGTGCGTGGCTATGAATTCCAGGCCGGGAAGCACAGAAGAGAAACTAATTTTAAACAAATTTAAGTGTATTTTTATGGTTTCCCTTCATGCAAATGGCCTCGAAATTGGGCACTAGGTTTTCCCAAAGAGCAATTGAGAATTCTTCCCAATGCTTTCGCAGCCTCTTTGCTCAGAACAAGCCTATACATCTCGGCCTTGCGTGTTTATCACAAATACTGCAGCGTTTGGTTTTCCCTGTTGACTGGTGATAACCTTAACTTCAGTTTAAAGAGGGGTCGGAGGGTGGAGAACAAAGCATCCTGTCACTGTGCTTACTGGGAGAGACTGGTCAATCTGATGTGAGTTCATCCTGCCTGCATTCTCAAAACCAGAAGGCGAGTTCAAAAGGAAATCTGAAGTTCTTACATTTATTGAGCACAGCAGACTTCTTTTCAAGCCAATTTCATGGGAATTCATGGAGGTTGTGGGATTTTTTTTCTTTGCTCAGGGTTTGGTTTGGTTTTTGAGGGCTTACTCATTTCCCCCACCCCGTCCTGCTTTGGTTTGGCAGAAATGCTGGTTGATGGGAAAAGCCCTCAGGTTGAATTTGTAGAGGTGGGGCAGAGCAGGGCATGCCCCCCAGCTGTGTTCCTCTCCCTCAGGTGCTGGCTCACAGGCTGTAGGGGAATGGGTTTGGGTACAGCCAGAGGTGGATGAACGAGCAGGGACAGCACGTTATTTGAGTGGAAGGACGATTCCATTCCAAAGAAAAGCTCAGTTTGGTTGTGTGAGCAGGAATTCAGCTACTCTGTGTCCGCAGCTCCGTGCCAGACTGAAGTGCTGCTCACAAAGCAAACGAAGGTTTGTTTTAACAACGCTCCTTCTCTCCAGGGTCTCCCTCCCCTGAAGGCTGCTGTACCTGCAGAAGCCATTTGCAGAATGGTTTCCAGATGACAACAGAGTTTAGTTCCCCCTCAAATGAGATGGCAGCTGGATGCTTGTACCTGGATCAGAAATCACAGCAACTTTTTAACCATGGCTGATTTCCTGCAGCCAGGGAGGCAGAGAGCTGCTCACCCCAGAGCTTAACACTCAGTTCAATCCTAATCCTTGCTGTTGGAGCGGGTGCTCTTGGCTCCCATAGCTCGTTGTTCCCTGTGTGATATTATCACACCTCACATTGCAAGCAATGGGGGGCAATTCTGCAGGTTTATGTATTCTCACCCAGTTCAGCATCAGTTTTAGTCTCTGTGGTTAACTGGGCATAGTGTGTTTCCTGCACAGGTGGGAGCAGTTCAGAGCAGCAGGGGAGCCCATCTAGGGACAACCCCCATCACCTGCTGCCGGACACAGGTGGAAGAAGTGTGAGAGTTTTGCCTTTTTCCACCTGAAGCTCAGCTCTGCATTTGTCCTCTGAGGGGCCCAACTGCTGTTATTACCATACCCGACATGCACAGGAGCAGCACAGCCCTTTGAGATCTACCCTGAGCTCTGCAGAGGAAGAGATGTTGGACTGATCACCCCCCAGAATTCAGCCTCTGTGGTTCCAGCATTAGATCTAGTCTGGTAAGCAATGAACCTATCAGCTGGCTCGCTGTGGGATGACAGCTATTATACACACGCAGCCTGTAGTTATTGTGTGATGGGTTATAAGCATGATAATGATCTCCCTGGGTAGACACGAAATGAATTCTCTGGGTGCATGTCCCTTGTGCATGCACTGGGGTTCCAGAGCAGTGCATCTCAGTGCAAACCTTTAATTACTGACAAAGCCGGTCTTTTGTGTAGCCATAAACCCAGAGGAGACCAAAGAGATTCATAAGGGCATGCAGCTAATTAAATCTGCTCCATTTTTGTATGGGCGAAACGGTGCAAATTTAGGAGGTGGGATGTTGTAGGATCACAGAATGCCTTGAGTTGAAAGGGACCTTAAGGATCATTTGGTTCCAACCCCCCTGGAAGAACTGGAGGAGGAATAAAGAGGTTCCATTCCTGTCCCTACTTACAGCTCCAGCTGCTGTAGAAGTTATTAAAGTTTCAGGGTGCCCGAGAAAAGTTTTAATAAGTTGCCTTTAATTCACCCCTTGAGCAGAGGGCTGGGAATGAGCTTCTAAAAGCTGCCCTTCGAGTTGGTCCGAACTCCATCCGTGAGGCGAGGGCTGCTCGGTTCCTTTCTTTTTATAAGGAAACACCCAGTATCGGAGTCTTTGTGCGTTAGACACGTCGCAGCCCAACCTGCCCGCAGCTCTCCCCTTCCCCGAGCCGAGCCCGCTGCGGGAACCTCCTGGGAGGAGCCAGGCCGGCCGGCCGGCCCCGCTGCCGCCGCGCTCGGCCCTTCGTGCTCCCGCAGCCCCGGGCGGAGGGGCCGCGGGGGCGATGCGGGGCCGCCTCCCGGCGCTGGGTTCGCTCTGCGGCTGCCCGGGGCCGGCAGTGAGCGCAGGGCGGCGCCGGGGGAGCCGGCGGGGAGCCGGGCGGAGCGGGGCCGGGCCGCGGCCGTTCCCGCAGCTGGGGGTGAAAGAGAACGGCGGAGGTGGTGCGGGAGTCCCGGCCGCGGTAAGCAGCCGCTTCGGGAGCGTTTGGGGGGGGGGGAGGTGAATTTAGTGCGGCTTTGAAAGATTTAAATCTTTAAAAGCTTAAATCTCTTATGCGTATACGTTTCCCTGTTTTCCTGTTCTTCTGTCATCCTTTCCACAACTTTCCGAGAAGCAGAAAGAGCGCCCCGCTCTCCGAAAGCTCCGCGTCCGTGTGCGAGCACCCGCTGTGCCCGGGGCGGCGCCGGAGCTGCGGGCGGCGGCGGGGACCGCGGGTTCGAGTCCCGGAGGTGCGGCTGGTCGGGAGGCTGTCAGCTGTCACGGGAATGCGCGTACCCGTCCCGCGTGGGTCGGGGTTGTAGTTCTGAGAGATATAAGGGTTTGTGTGGCCCGTCTCTGAGTTGGTGAGGGAAGTGTTGTGAGGCGTTTGGGGCTTTTTGACTCTTAGAACCTAAAATATTCGTGGGTTTGATGCAGTAACGTGCTGTAACTTCCATGGTTTGATGTGATTGGAGTCTGCTGGAGTGCCTAGAAAAAAAAAGAGAATGTTTTTCCATGTAGTGGTTATGACTAATTGTGTCAATGAGGAAGACGGCTGCCTAGGTTACAGAAAACTTGCAAGCAAGGAGGACTGGCTGAGGGAAGAAGTCCAGGCCCTCAGGTGATGTGTGACAAGAAATCACCCTGCCAAGATAACGTCACCCTGCCAAGATAACAGCCCCACGTCCCGTCAGCAATTCCACCAGCGCTGCCAGAACAGCTCTGCTTCCTGCAGCGCTCTGTCCTGTCCCAGCAGCACTGCCACCCTCCCGGCAGGTACAGGAGTTCCCTTGGGGATGGCTAAGCCCTGCAATGAGGTGAGGTACTGCCGCAGGGAGCCCTGCTGGCAGGTACTGGTGCAGCTGGTTCCTGTTGCTCAGCCATGGTGATGCCAGCTCCCAGGTAAGACAGGAACAGCTGAGCCACACTGCACTGTGCATGCAGCATCTGGAGCCACTCTGCTCATTGCCCAGCCCAGAAGAAGAGCCTGCAGGTGGGAGACTCAGATCTCAGTGATAGTGATGGCTTTTCTTTCCCCCATGAGCATAGAAGCGCTGCTGTGCACTGTACATGAAAATGGCTTGTTTAATCGCCCCATGGCACCTTGTTTCCTGGTTATATCACTGCACAGCACCTGGCAGAGGGGGACTCTACTTGAAATTCTACAGTCTAAGTGGAAGATGCTCTTTTGAAGTGCTTATGGCGTGGTTCCTCCTTTAGAATGTATAAGAAATTGGGGAGGTTTTTCCAGAATCAAGTATTGGAAAGAATCAGTGGGTCTTTGTTGGGTTTACAGGAGGCACTGTATTGCCCTACACTTCAGCTCCTGGCTGGGCCATTTGTTTACCTGCTCTCACTCACGTGTGGCAGCCTGCAAAGCATCCATTGACCCTGCAGACACTGGTTGGTTTTTAATTTAAGAAGTAGCTTCTTATTTCCTAATCTGCTAAATCTATCAACAGGGGTTCCATTGATCATGAAAACACTTTCAAAGAACATAAATGCTCAATGTGCACAGCGTTACTGTAGCACTCCCTTGGAGTTTCTCAATGTGAGGTTCACTTCAGTGAGTGTAGTAATTGCAGGGGATGAACTGCAAAGTAAAGTTAAGAGAAGGAAAAAAAATCAATTAATAAACAGAAAATAATGATAAGGAAACTGAAACAGTGAGCCATGAGGATGCTGAGAGCAGCCCCTTCCTTAGGGTGCTTCATGTGCTTTTCCAGAGATTTCTGGAGTAGGAGCAGGACCTATAAATCTTCCTGTTATCTCATTAAAAGCAACCAAATGTCTGGGGCTGGGAGATAGCGGGGCTTGAAATGCTTATTGGTTTCCCCTTGCAGTAAACTTGGAGCTGTCGTTGTTGACTGTTCAAAGGGAGTCACATCCAGCTCTCCTGATTGGAAAAACATGGATGGGGAGAAAATGCCAAGACCTGCAACTGCCTTCTGTCTCCAGCACCACTGTCAGAAAGTTTTAAAGCCTCAGCTGAAGGCTGGAGCTTAAAGGTTTGCCTCTCCCTGCTGTCAGTAGGTGAGCTGTCAGGGCTGGCTGTACTGCCTGTCTGCAACCTGGAGCAGAACCTGTTGCTTTGCCTCCACGTGTGTGTAAGGCTGTGCTTTTTTACATCTTTAAAGTACACTGCCCGCCTTGTTCCAAAAGCTTCTTACGTAAACAGAGGCCAGACCTCAAATGTTTAAGCAGGAGAAATTATATAGGCTCATGTGGTTATTTCTCATTCATTCCTTGGCATTTAGTGCATGTGAGTGGTATGGGTCAAGCTTTGACCAAAGCTTGCTGTTTATATCTTAGCAGTGATTTGAAAAAGATCTTTTTGACAGTAAGTAGAGTCTTTAAGCTGAAACTCCCGTGGATACTCAGCGGTCAGCATCGTTCTTGTGTGCAGCTTGGAACAGGCTGAGCCCCGCGCTGTCAGGGCTGAATTCAGCTGCAGCTGTTAGTAAGCAACTGCTTGTTAAACTGTGAAGCATTTTCCTTTAAGAAGTATTTCAGTCACGCTTGTCATAAGTCGAGTTTGCAAATCGTTTTTCAGTAGATCCTCCTCCAGAAGTTGGGCATGGGAATGGAAAAAGCTGGCGGTGTTTTGGCAGGGCTGGGCTGCTGAAGGACTCTGTGGGCCTTCAGGCCTTGGTGCGGGGACAGGCGGGTGCCGTGAGGGAGGGCGGCTGCCAGGCCCAGCAGTGCCGGTAGTGGAACCCGTTGGAGCAGCTTTGGGCTGGCTTCGTGGTGTGTCAGCTCTGAGCAGCCTGGCCTGCATCGTCCCCTTCCCGATCCCTGGCCGAGTTTTGAGTTATAAACCCTAGTTTGTCACACAGCCAGCATGAGTGGCTGAAGGCAAATCTCATCGGGTTAGGGCACCGAGCTGCTGTTGGGCATGGTCACCTGTGGTAACAGTGGCATACAAAGGGTCGTAAATGTAAAAAGCAAAGCAGAAAGCTGGCTTGAAAAATCACTTCTCCCAGATGGATGTGCTACTTCACAGAATTCTTTAGATAAAATATGTGAAATGTGAGTATGCTCAGCTGGCAGCCTGTAGTCATTACCGGGATAACACTGACATTATTACGGTGCACTTTAACTCCAGGATGATGTCGACGCTATTATAGTGCACTTTAACTCCTTCCTCTGTTCTTTGAACTACAGTGTGGAATCATACAGAGCTGCTGGGTTTGCAGTTAGATAAGGGAGTAATCGTCCCATGCTAAAGCTGTTGTGTGATATAGAGGGTTTTATTTGTGAGCTGGGATTCCAAGTACTAGGGAGCAGCTTGATGCGGGTTTACACACCTCTGTTGAAATCCATCCGTGTGCATTCCTGGCTGTGTACATACAGGCATGTATTCACCTGGTAGGACTGGGAACGATATGGACAGGATAGAGCTGAGAAAAGTGGCACCCGAGAGCCACTCAGGAGAACCCAGAGGTGTGAAATTGCAGCCCCGACTGGAGGTCACGTTTTGTGCTCTAGAGAAAACTAGGGACTGTTGTGAGCAATAGGGAAATGCGATACTTCCAGGGCTTTGATCTATGGGCGGTCACAGGGGAAAGTCAGGTTGAAATAGGTAACAGAAACGCTGCTTTCAGGAGGTTCCTGTGTTAGTAGCTTATTTTCTCACTTGCCTTTAAAAATCAGAATCACAATTGGTTTAATTTGCTGCTGGATTGTATTATCTCATCATTGCCCCTGCAGTTGTAACACAGTCAAAATTCCAGTGACTTCAGTCTGGTGGGAACAATAAAGCTGTATACAACAGCAACTTATATTAAAAATACCAACTTTCCCTGCATTCCCCAACACACGAGTCAGCACAGGCGTGCCAAACAGCAAGGGCTTCAGCCAGCCGAGTGACAATAACGCTGCCATAATTCAGACCTCTAAGGCTGCCTTTTTCCATGTCTTTTCTCTCCACAGCCCTCCTGGGCCAGGTGATGATATACAGTTGGCTTCTGCCCTTGGTCCTCCTGAACAACCCCAAACTGTTTCTACGGCTTATGGAAATGTTGAGCCCACGGATGCTGCTGAGCTGACTGCAGCAAGGTATTGTGAGAGCATTATGGTGGGGTGCTGGGAGCGGGGAGGTGGGGAGGTGAGGAGGGCAAAAGAGCTCAGCAATAGCCGTGTCTCTTGTTGGGTGGATATATGTCTGCTATGGCCGCTTGCTGAGGGGTTTGCTGGATCTGTAGCTGGTGGAATGTTGTATATTTACTGAGACTTATATTTTTTTGCTCAAACAAAACCTTCAAAAGGAGATGTCGTTATGTCATTTACCTTTCTCCAGGAGTGAATCGCTTAGGAGCAGAGGGTTGGACTATGTGAAAGTTCACTACAGACCTTTATTAATTTCGATGCTTGTACTGTTTTTTCTTAGTTCGTTTCTTGGAGGGAATTAGAATACAGGATAACTGATCCTTCAGAGCTTTCTGACTCTGGAGAAGTTCCTTAACAGCAGGATGCTGACGATCAAGCATTCAGTTATCTCATTTCTGTTGGACACAGAGCTTTTTGTCTGCTTTTATTGAACAAGGAAGTCTGTTGCTTTGTTGTGCTGGTGGCAGTTGGGTTGTCAAGATCTTTGGGCGTATGAATTTGCCTTACCTGCCAACAGCCTTGTAGGGCGTGTTTAACCTTCAGTCACCGTGAATTCAGAGGAGTGTAAACATGCGTGGTGTATTTAAGCTAGCATTAAACTGGTTAGCTAAAGTAGTGGTAATACACAATCAAAGGCAGAAAGAATCTTGTGGGGTTGGCACAATCCACCTTAAAAGCCGGGTAACCTTGACGTGGAGCTGTTGCTCATATTCCACCTGTCCCCAAGCTAGTTAGACTGCTAATGCTGGGTGAGAAACAAACTTCTTCCTACAACCAAGGTAGAGCAAGGGGATCTAGAGAAGCTTGCATGGGGAAGCTCATGGTGTGGATTTCTTCCAGTTCTTGTAAGTTTTTTACAGGTGCGCTTCTTTGTATTTAATACATTGATTTGGATTAATTTTGTTCCAGGGATTTTGTTTTTTTCTCTTATGAGTGCATCATCTGTCATAACAGCAAACAGGATAGAGAAGATTGAGCAGTAAGTGAGGTGGATCTATGAGATACTGAATGCAGAGGAGTGAAACAGAACAGAAAACCAAACCTACCACCCAAAGTACCGGGAAGGTTTACATAAGTTCTCTTGAATGCAGTCTGAATTACAATGCTCTGTTACCCCTGAGGAGATAGTTTGCCATTTGTAGGCAAAAAGGCATATGTCACCTTAGGAAATGTTGTAGAAGAGCATTCTTCACAGTACCTTAATTTACTGCTTCCTGTAAATCTCATAGATTCACACTGTTCACATTCTTGTCTCGATCTGAGCTTTAACATTCATTATATTATGCCTTTTATTCTGTCTTAAAGATGGTTTTGCCTGAATCATGCAAGCGTTGGCCTTGGGCAGAAGGTGCTGAGCCCACAGCAGTCACAGCGCCTGGGACTCATTTCAGTGCTCTCCTTTCTGTACCCCACCCATAGTGAAGGTGCAAGGATTTTTGCAAGGGGTCAGTGATAAAGGGTGCAAACCAGGGCTATGTAGCTTGCAGGAGGTCACAGCCTTTCAGTTGCTGAAACAGGTAGATGAGAGAAAAAAGCACAGCAGTCAGCTATGGTGAATCTGGCTGCAGGTAGTTCTCATCTGTTTGTTGGTTTTCGATTTAAAAAAGCCAAAGTCTGCACAGTTGTTATCAGTGTAGCTTTCCTTCTTTCTTTATTTTATATATGCTTTGACATAAAAGCCTGCCTGTTCTTTCACTTGCTTTTGCTGGCCAGGCTGCTGGCTTTGCTGGCTCCTGTTAGTGCAGGTGGGGTGCACCTGCAGAAGTGTTCCTCGTTTGTCTGGTGCTAAAATGCAGCAGCTCACACGTGGTCCCACCTGCATATACAGCTGGTAGGCAGGTTGGGTTCATCTTGTGCAGCTGCATCGCTTCCACTCCTGCCTGAATCAGGCTCCCAGCAGTGACCTGCAGTGGTTTGTTCAGACCTGATGGAGTAACAATGTCATGCTGAAAGCTGATAAGAGCAGTACTTCTATGGCACCCGGGGCTGTGCCCACCTTTGGGATCAGTGACAGCAGGACCAGGCTTTTGTCCAAGGCAAAGTCTGAGTGATGTTTGTTGCTTTGTGTCATTGCCTTATTCCTCATCCCTTCAGCTGGGGCGGGAGCGGGTACTTGCCTATGTAGGTAAGATGGCCCTTTGAAAGCCACTTTTTCACTGTTTTGTGTAGAAATTCTGTATTGCTGCTTTCATTGTGACTGCAGAGCAATTCTGCAGTGCACACGTGTGTGATGTCACTGTGTTGATGCTCCCTGCTTACACCTGTGCGTTGTACTTACCAGGGTTATTAGGTGGCATAATCCTTTCCAGTCTGTCTGCAATAAAACGTTATTACAAAGTGGATTTTCTTGCAACGTATTTAGTTATTTACTAATAAGTTCCTTTTGTTTCCCCATCAGGAGCATCCTCTAATGCAGATGGTGGGCACTTTATCAGGGAAAAATAATGATGCGTGTAAGGCAGGGGTCAGTTTGTGCCAAATGTCTTCCAGATGGCAGCGCATAATTAGAGATCAGGTTGTCCCTCCATCTGTCAGTCAAGAAACTGTATCTTTGTTTTGTTTCTCAGGGTCTGCTTCTCCTCCCCTGCTGGTAATGTATTAATGTAATACGCTGGTAATGTATTGATCAGGGGAATCAGGGCATCATCTGCTTAATACTGCTTTATATGTACTGTATATACAGAGTTGTGCCCTGAAAAGGATTAGGTCAGGAGTTCACTGGCTGCTTGGCCAAGCATTTTTGTTCTAGCACTGACACCAAAAGGCTGAGTTCACTCTTAATTTGTCAGTACATGTAGCTCTAGGAGGAACTCTTTGTGGACGCATTCCTGCTTGCACTGCAGGTGTAACACTCCTGCTTTGTGAGAGATGTGTTGGGGACTGGAAGGGCACACAGAGCATCAGGAGGTGGATTTTGAGAGCTGCTGAAAAGTACATAGAGGCAGAGCTGGAAAAGTGTCTGTTTTCAGATCTGCTCGACTCGGCAGTAAACCTTTTCCTTTAAAATCTTAACTTTCTCCCATCTCCGTGTGACCCTATATAGTCACATTGCCTTTGTACGTAGTCAGTGCCATTGCTATATTAGGACAAAGCCATTTTTAGCCAAGGGAAAAGTCCTCCCTGTGAAAAAGGAAATAGCTTGCTTTTAAATAAAGAACTTGATGGGACTCGAGAGTCGGGAAGTTTGTGTCGGCGTCAGGACAGGGTGGGAAAGGAAGGAAGGGAGAGAGAAGCGCTCAGAGCAGAGATAATTGGCTAATTTCTTGGAAGAAATAACGTAATAGCTAGCCCATATGGCACGGGGCTACTTTGTGGATGTGAGCTAATTATGTAGACCACTTTTAAGCGCTCGTGGTCCATGTGGATAAATACTTTGGGGAATCACTGTCTCCGTGCTGATAGGTGCCGTGGCTAAAGTTAGAGAGATGTGATTTATGGCTGTCCTTGGTTGTATGTGTTTCTAAAGAAAGGAACAGTTTGTCCCTGAACCTTACTAACTCTCATCCAATAATGCAGTTATTCAAGTATAACTGCTGGGGGCAGGGAGGGGAAATGAAATCTAAAGGATGGAATGATCGAAATAGCTGTTAATACTTCACTTGGGAAGCCTAAAAGCAGCTTCTCACCCCTGGCCTGGTTCCATCAGTGTTTCCTTGGGTCTGAACCTGCAGAAACAAGTTGGGAAGCTGCCTGAGGGCACTACTGCCCCCCTGGTGTGTCAGAGCCACCTTAGGAAGTACTTGGTGGCTGCAATGCTCCCTTGGTTCCTTTTGAAGGCACTTTAAATGAGTGCTAGTAATGTGTCGTGAGGAGAAAGGTCTCTGTGAGATCTGCACAGGGGTAATGAAGGATTACTGTCATTCATCCCCATTGCATGCAGCAAACAGAACAATCTTGTATTCCTCTGGAGGATAATGCTTTGGTCTGTAAGAGCTGTCAAAGCTTTGCAGTAGTACTACTGTTCATGTGGTCAATTTAAGTAGACTGTAGGAAGAAGTAATTAACGGGAGGCAGGGGAAAGTATCAGCAATGGAACAGTGTGCTCCTGACTGAAGTTCAGATCTAATCAACCTCATCTTTTCAAGAGATTTCACTGCAGTCTGTGGGCCTTGTAAAATTTATCAGCTGATGATTTTTCATTAATTATTTTCCAGCATTTCCAAGCCTGATAGCTGTGAAGAAGCTGCTGGGCTCGTTACTGGGGATGTGCCGGTGGCTGCAGCCCCTGGTGGTGGAGTAGAACTGCCTCCTCAAGAAGCTGAAAGTGTCACAGAGGAGATTAAGAGGTAACGTTCAGTGTTATTTCATGCATTTAAAGTCAATTTCTACATCTGTGTGTTTTTTCCTTAAGACAGGATTGTGTGTTTCGCCTAAGTTGCGTGAACATTTTCTTGCTAGATTTTGAAACCAATTGCTGGACAGATAAAGACCTCCTTGCTCCACTACATTTCCTCTGGAAGACCAGAAGAGGGAGCTTGTGCTACACTGGTTATTACTGCACTGATCTTCCCCACTGTTTGTAAATTATTAAATGCTTAATATTTTTTTTCCCTTTTTTTTTTCTCCTTGAAAGGGCCATTTTGCTCCTTCCCCTTCAGATGCTGCCAGCGTCTTCCTTCCCCACACTAGTGATCTGCATTGTAGTTGTCATTAGTGAAGGAGTTGAGTAGTTAAGTGTGTTTTCATTCTTGCTAAAGAAACATTCAGTTGTCTTCATTTCGAAGCTGATCTTTCTCTCCTTTAGCTTTGCACTGACTGTTAAATGGACTCAGGGATTTTTGCTGATGCAGCCCCCAGGCTGCATCCTTCCATCTCAGATGTAGGAAACAGGAGACTTGTCCTCATGTCAGAGCTTTGGGTGATGCCTGTCTTGTGGGTGATTAAGCACTGTGCTGCCATGGCTTGGCAATAATGGCATGCCCTTATTGTGACATCTATTAATGGAAAAGGTCACAGCACAGTTGAGAATATTAAGTGGGAGCTCTCTGGAGAGTATCTTTCTTCACCCCACAGATCCAGGTCGGCAGCTTGTGACAGGCACGTTACAAGATGGGAGACATCATGGGAAATCCAGCTATTCTGCTTAATCTGTTCAGAAGATGCTGATGTCAGCAGGAAAATACTCTGAATCGTGGATGGAAATGTACATAATAGGTGCATTCTGCTGTGGAGCAGCAGGGAATGAACAGCTATCAGCAAATGCTACTCAAAAATCATCCACAGTTTCATATTTAGGAAACATGTTGGTGAATTTACCTTTATGTATTTCTGAGAATTTTGATCACAAAGTGGTGTCCCAACTTCTGGTTTAAGTTACGTGCTCACTGTGACATAGGTTAGTTCAAGCCTTTGCTCCTTAATGGTACTGTATTATACCTGGTCCTTTAAAGTGTGTACAATTGGTAAGGAAAAGAAGTGTCTGAAGGTCTGTCTGACAGCAGCCTGCAGGTTCTGCCATCTGCAGAGTTTTCTGAACAGAGGGTAATACCCTGGTCATTCTCTAAAAGCTGTGTGAAGAGATGAGGAATCATTTGAGAAGCGAACAGGCAGGCAGAGCTGACTGCTGAAAATGTGTGTGTGTGTGCCAGGATCTCTTTGTCGAGGTAAACAACAGAGTAATGGAGTAAACTATTAAGTAATATTAGTAGAATTGCTCGATGCGACATCAAAACCCAGTCTGGGCTGTCACTAACCAAAATGTACATCTTCGTTATGCTTGGAGGTGAGCGGTCTGATCACCTGCAGCCTTCACTAAAGATGAACTTCTCTAATGATAGTGTGCAAGCCGGGTTATTTTTCATCACATTTATGGCAGCTGCCTGTGCAGTGAGGTGCTAAACTTCTGCAAGCGTTTTGCCTCTGCACAATTTTCTGCAAAATAGATTCTTGAGGCCTTTCGATCTCCTCTGTGATTATGATGATCTGCTTATGAACTGCATCACAGCCACTTAATAATTTGGTAGAAGTGCTGAAATATTGCTGGTGAGGGTAACTTGTCATTTAAGGAACCGCTGTGGATAGAGCTAGCAAGAGTCTGGAGAGCTGATCCACTCCCAGTTGTGTTGTCAGGGAGAGAAATGGATGTGATGCATTCTGCATGTGTTTCTAGTTTCTAAGTGTACTGCATGAGCTGTATTGTAGTAAGCTTTTGAGGTTATGTAGACTGTCTGGTGCACAAATGAAGTGTTTTTCTGTAGTAGAAGCAACAGTGTGAAGATGTTGAAATGAAGTTGCTTAGGTCTTGGAAACTAAAACTCAAGGATTTTTCTTGAGGCTCGATGGTTGATAAGCTGCAAAGCATTCACCACCTCCTGAAGCACAACATAAGTAGATACTTTTTGTGTTACCAGCCAGTCCCCAGGGAATGGGCAAAAATGAGCCACTCTGCTCATCCATTCATTTCCTCTGTTTCAGCCTTTTTAATAAGATTGTGTCTCACAGCCTTTGGCCTCAGGGCCATGCTCAGCACTGTGCAGCCCCAGGCAGGAGGATGCTTTGTGCTGCTGGATCTTAGTCTTGCCAACCTGTTCCATCAAATCCTAAGACGTCTGCTCTGTTTCAAGCCCAAAGTGTTGTAGACTAAGTGCATTTTCTTGCAGGCTTTTATGGTGGGGTCCCCATGGCTGTGTGTGATGGGCAGGGTTCCTGAAGACCCCAATGTCTGGCAGAGGACAGCTTCCATAAAACAGCAACCATTCAACAAATAGTTTCCACTGATCCGAATTTTAAAAGCCAGACCATGCTATGGTAACGGGCACTTGGCAGAAATGTGCAATTGTACCAATTTTCTGACCATATCTTTGTTTAGAATTCGTACTCCCCGAGGTGCACCCTGAATGCTTATGCTGTAAGAGAGCAATTATTTGTGTGTTGTAGAGCTGCCGCCTGCATGTGGCTGTGGATGAAAGGGTGATGGTAGCCCTCTGTTTGTTTCTTAGTGCTGTGTATTTTACAGGTTCCCTCAGGCGTTATATGATAATTTCCTTGCTGCTAAAGCAGGTTCAACAGCGTGAAAATGAATTTGTCATTACACTAATCCATCCACAAGGAATTTTAGAGTGGCGTTAATCATCTTGCTGTAACTGTGACAGTACAAGGGCAGGACAGGCATCATCTATCTGGCCTGGTGCTGCCAGCAAGGAGGAGGATTTGAGGGATATGGGCACCTCCTGTGTTAGAGCAGGCAATACAGGATCAGATTGGGGTCAGGTTTGTATTTCTCAGTGGTCAGTGATATGGCTGAGTAGGGCTTGTGCTTTTGGGGCAGGAGCTCCACCTACTCCTACTGCTGGATTTTGGCTCAACCTTTAAAAAGAAAAGCCTGAAAAATACTGAAAAGGCTCAAACCAATTTTCCTTGACTTGTCAGCTGGAAACATTCTGTTAATGTGCTCTTAATATTCTGAGATACTGTGTTTATTTTCAGGAAGTAATAACATCGCAATGCAAATAAAGCTCTCCCATTAATTTAGATAAGCGGTGGAGCAAAGCATTGGTCCAGGCATTTGATGTAAGAATAAGTCAAACCTCTGAAGGTTTACACCTAGTATCACCTCGTGTTATTTTGTGGCATACCCTTTTAAGCCATGGTAATACAGGAGGGGCTGTGTTGTGCTCAACCTTGCGCAGAGGCAGTAGAAAGAGCTGCTTTTTCTTTTGTCTTGAAGAGTATATTGAAAAACCCATTTAACAGGGTCCTTGATGAATTTTATTGCTCAGGCTTCATTCGTGCTCTCCTGGGTGACCTTCTCCAAACCCATGTGAATAAAAGGAACAGCTATGAAATGAACAAAAAAGAATGAGCCAAAACCAACCCAACAAAAGATCTGTGGTGATGGTTTCAATCTGAAGCTTTTACATGCTTCATCTAGGTTGGAATTTCTGATTTATATATGCTGGTTGAGTTCATATTCGGGATAGCTGCATCTCTGAAGGATGGTAATGAGTATGTCTTTAAACTGCTGACTATATACAATTATCTCAATAATATTATGAACATGAGCAGCACTAAAAGCCTATTTCCTAGGCGCTACTAAAACATAGGCATTACAATTTATGTTAGCATTTTATTTTCATTCCACTAAGCCAAAAAGGGATAAATTTGTTGTATATTTCACTTATTCCCTTAGTTTTCAGTTTCAGTTGTAGTAAGGAGTTGCTTCATAAAACTAAGGGGAAGAGAGAAAGAGGTTTACTCCAATGTTTTTGGTATGGTACACCATTACATCCTGCCACTGTCCCTGTGCCATGGCAGTGCAGGCAGTGAGCAGGACTGTGGAGCAAACTGTCTGGGGAAATACACGCAGGATCAGCGTGGTGCTGCATTGATTCCTGCTGGCAGAGCTCTGGGTTTAACGTCAGAGTCGCAATAAACCAGGTAAAGCAAAGAGCCGTAGTGAAGGGGAGCAAATGGTTTATGGCTTGTCAGCCAGCAGCCTCAGCAGCTCGCTGCTCAGGGAGGCCTTTGAGTGACTCCCAGTTATAACGTTGTTGGCCTCTTGGTCACCAGAGTGGGAGAAAGGAATAAGGAACAAAAATCTGGCTACAGGAGTGAGTAGAATAAACCAAGAAGAGGAAATTGTAGCTGTCACAAGGTTGACAAGTGTGGTGGTAGGTAAAGAACTGCAGGAAAAGGCATAACGTGTTTAGAACCATGCATTATGTGTCCCATAATGACCAGTCAGTGCTTGAATTCTGAAGCAGCTTTGGGGGGGGGGGGGGGGGGGAGGGGAAGGGGGCTTTGGAGTACAGGAGCCCTCAGCCTTGGGGTGCCCTAAAAGGGCTGTGCTTCAAAAGCTGCCAGTGCTTTTATGTGCTGATGTGCTCTTCAGTGTGCAGGCAGCCTCCCCTAGGCACTGCCTGGCCTAGCAACTGCATCTATACAGAGCAGCATTGATTTGTGTGTGTGTGTGTGTGTGTGTGTGTGTGTGTGTGTGCAGTTTGGTCTTTTTAGTCTGTTAGTGAAGGTGGTGGTGCTTATGGCTGATATTTCTGATCAGTCTGATGTTGTGGATGCCCTATTCATGAGCGCTTTGAAACCAGGCAGCCTACAATTAAAGGAATCCTTGGGATACAAACTGCTTCCCAGGCTGCGTTCAAGGCTTTGGGGTCCAAAGGTAATATCACCTAAATCTCAGTGTCTATTTTTAGGATCCTATTTAAAAAATAATCAATCCTTTGTTAACGCTTCCCCCTTTCTAAAAGTGTTTTAGAAGAGGCAGTATTGTTCCTTAGGGCTTTGGCAGCAGCCTTCAGCACATCTGAGAAACCCACTTTTGTTACTGGGTTGTTTGCTTTTGCTCTGTTCTGTGCTGTTGGCTTCTGCACAGTACTCCAACCCTAGGATGCAATTGGGATGTTTGGCATGAGATTTGGGCACCCCATCCCAATGGGGGTGGTAGATACGAGATGCAGTGCTTGCAGAGGGCTCTCTGATGTTTGGTTGTGTGTGTGTGGCCATGTTTATAACTAGCCTTAGGGCCTAGCAAGGTCTATGGCGAAGCCAAGAACAAAACATAAGTTTTAGTTGATCATAAATCCTATCCCTGCCCTGCCCAGCACTGCTTTTTGATGGGAGCCAAAAATTTCAGATTGGGTGCTGGCTGACCCAAGTCTGAATTTATATATAAACATTAAATGGAGTAAGACCAAATATTTAGGGGCTGTACCAAATATTTGGTATAGGCCGAAGTGAATGAAATAAACAGAAGGAAATGATAAATTTTAAAGGATGGCACTGAATATTTAGATACCCTTTTGCAGCCTTGGCGTCACAGTAAGTTGTTATGTGTGTGGTGTCTGGAACCACCCTGGGTTGTTGGATGCCTGGGGCATCTTCAGCTCCTTTGAAGACACAGTGCCATCTTGGTTTTTGAGCCCCAGCTGTGTGTTTTTCAGGTCCCGGGCTAGTTCTTACCAGATGTACTTTTATGGTATCAACACAGTTCTTATATTTTTAAAAGCCAGCACTAAATTTAGTACTAAATTAGCACTTCTGTTGGCAGGCCCAAAGGATGGACTGGGGCCAGGCAGGAGAGGGAGAGCTCCCCTCACACGGAGCTGCAGGGAGAACCCATGTGGTGGCCAGCTCTGCATCTGTGTTCACTCCTGAGGTTGGGGTTGGTGCTTCTGTATCCATGGAGGAGTAAAAGGCCACAACCAGCTTTCCAAGGTTGCTTTTGCTGGAATTGTATAACGCTTCATTGCACGCAGTGAAGTGTGTGTAGTTGAAATGATGTGATGCTCTGAGCATCCAGATTAACTGAAAGAAAAGCGTGGCTTCAGGTGAATGTAGCAAGGAGCACAGTGACAGGCATTTTAAGTGCACTCTTTGCAGTTGTTAGGAAGGTATCACAATATTCCCATTTTCTCCACTGCAGGGCAAATGGTGCCTCTGTTCTCCCTCTTGGCTCCCAGAAAACTGCAAGGGCTTCGTTTTCTCACGGTGGAGTTTGCCTTTCTTAGAATTATTGTCTTCCTTTATTCTGCAATAAATAAAACCCAATAGGGAGCTCTTATGGCAATCAGAAGACCAATCATCTGCAGCTCAGCATGCGTAAAACTGAGCAGTAACCTCAACCTAATAGGTTTCCCTAAATGCAGCCCTGTAATTGCAGGCTGGTACCACTTCCTGAGTTGGGTTGGTATCCCAGAGTTATTAACCATTGCAAAGCTACTGCCAAGGTATAGAGATTTTCTTTGCAGGCTCTTCCTCTGAATTCTACGTTGGATGTGCTCCTGACAGGTGTGTTGCCTGAGGTTCTGCTAAAAATGAGCACTCTGAGTTGTATTTTTTTTATGTGGCTGTACAGATTTGCTGTCATTAGCAACGTTGTCCAGCTTACAGCACTTAGTGTTTCTCCTGGTAAACGTCTGCAGAAGTGCTTTCTGCTGCGAAAGGGCTTAAAAGCAGCCTGTGTATGCACTAGTGCATACAGTGGGCAAACACTTCTGGGTTTTCCTTCTTGCAAGCAGAAAAAATGAAAACCAGAAGCTACTGAAGGTTCAAGTCTACTGAGGTCCCCACTGAAATGCTGGGGGAGGTGCTTTGAAGTCAGTGAGTTCTAATATCCCTGTTAAATATATCTGAACCTTCTGACCCCTCTGCCCCAGCATGGATCCAGAAGTGTCACACAGCCTCGAGCTGTTTGTTTCTCGAGTGTTTAATTCCGTGTATAGATAGTGATGCAGCTGATACCCTTTTTGTCTTTAGGATGCTGTGGAACATAGTGTGCATATGGAGTGTCTCTTTGCTGAGTGTGGTGCTGCAAAGGCTGCTCTCACTTGCATTAGGTTGTGAGCATCCCCATCGTTCTGCACCTTCTGGCCCTACCAGGGGGCCGTGCATGCAGTGATGAAGCCCCAGTCCCCTTGGATAGAGCCCTGCGGGTGGGGAAAGCTCCCACATTGCCATGTTTACCTTGGCTGCTCATGATATTCTCCCTCTGTCCCTCACGGACGATTCCATTTCTGCCAGAGGGATGAGCTCATTTGTTTAAATGAAACAAGCGGTCGCTCTGCTTATTAATCTTCTCCGCAGTCGTCCTGATGTGTCCAACTTGCCTCTTATGGAAAGGAAATGTATGCACAGCATCCCATGCCCGCCAGCATTTGCATTTCAAATCAGCTGAGTCAACACAATGCAATGGTCTTGCCTGTAGGTCCTTAGGGAGCCACAGTAGCTGACAATGTGTGCTTAAAGGGAGGGTCTGCTTTTCTTCTTTTTTTGGGGGGGGGGGGGATTTTTATTTTCCTGAAGGCAGTTTGCACAGCCAGCAGTGCTGCTTGCACCGTGGCTGCGTGGACCTCTGATGTTCAGCAGATGATTATTAGCCCGTCACAGTGGCCAGGATTTCATTTTATTTTCTAAATAGCGTTCATCTGGACGGGAAAGGGGGGGGAAAAAAAAAAAAGATAACTGGCAACAGTTCAGAGAAGAGAGGCTGCTGCTGGAGTGCTCCTGCCTGTGCTGCCACTGATGCAAGCAGCTGTTCCCATCTGCAGTGCAGCACCGCAGGCTCTGCACAGGCACGGCTCGCCGAGGGAGCTGCCCGCACACCTAGCTGCCAGCCCGGGGCACGCTGAGGATGGGAGGCTCGCAGTCCCTGCAGCAGGCACAGGCGGGGAGCCTGGCCCGGGAGCCGTCGGAGGCGATGTAAGTCTGTCTGCATTTCCCCCTGCTCTCCTCTTTTCTGCCGCGCTGCTGGGCCCGCAGCCTTCCCGCACCTACGCTCTGCGGTGTGGTTGGGGGCTGATTTCTGTGCATGAGGCCTTTGTTTAATGTCGGCTGTGTTCAGATGGGGACATGGTTGTGGTGTTGCTGGGTATCACGAGCTGTATTTTGTAGGGTTCCCACCTCGTTGTGTCTGCTCACCTCATCTCGGTGGTGCGGAGCCATGCCTGGGTACCATACGTTTGTCTCTGTGTTTTGGATGCATAGCGAATCAAGCACAATGACCATTTACAATGAACAAAAACCAGCCCCTTCCCCCTCCCAAACCCACCATACTTGGGTTTTCTGTTTAAAATGCGCAGCGTGGAGCTGCTTTTCCCAGCGCTTCTCTCTGCTCTTCTCTATACAGATGCTGTTTTTCAGGTCACATCACCCCTGTCAGCATCAGTCCTCGGTATGGCAGCCTGTGATGAATTGTGAGAGTGAGGTGTCTGGAGCTCTTGCTGAAGGCAGCTCTGAAACATCGGTTCACTGGAGGGGGAGGAAAGGAAAAAGCAAATATCATGTGGCATTGAGAAGAAAGCGATCACGTTTTCACATTGCTGCATCATGTATGATAGTGCACAAATACGTAGGTGCATGCAGAAACAGCAGAGTCATTTCCCATTTGAAAGTAGGGTTTTGCTGTTTATTGGTTGAGGTTTCAGTGGTGAGCAGCCTCTTCTCCCTGACCTCCACCCCAAACTCAGCTGCTGGAGCACAGGCTTCACCTCAGGGGTGGGCTTATAGGAATTGCTTTGTCTCTCACTGGCCTTTCGCTTAGAGATCTCATTTGTCTAAGATGTCTGATCACTGAGCTTATTTCTGATCATGCATTTCGGCTGGTTTTAGGTATATCCACTAGGGCTAATCTCTAAAGCAGCCTCACCGAACTCTTTAAAGAAGCTGTAATGCAATATGTGCTTATTAAGGTAGCTGTGATTAGATTTGAGGCATCATTCGGCTGTTTGAGATAAGTGCTTCTGAGCGAAGGGGAATGGGAGAGCAGTAACTGATAGTTTTGCCTCTGCAATAGGCCTTACAAGTAGGTTCATGCTCCCTATTGTCATATTCCAGTACATCAGTAGAGAGCTTTGCTCAATGCTGTCTTGTTAGATTTGTAAGGCACAGGCCTAGCAGCATTTCTGCATCCTTTGTTCCTTTGGTGCACAGCTTCACCCACTAAGATATTTTAATATAGCTCCATCATAGGCAGTATTAACATTGCTACAAACAGCATGTTATACCAGTATAGTGGAATGAACTGATGCCTCATTACCTTTAAAGTACTATTAATTACATTTTTGTCTGCTCAAACTGGGGTACATTTTTAACAGTGATCCGAGGACTGGGCAGTAAAAGTGACGTAAATAAAGCAGTGTTCAGGGTGTTTTATCTACGATCTTCACAACCTTTGGGGAATTCATTCTGTTCCAGAACGTATTGATCAAGGTATAGTTGTTTTTTATTGTAGTACCTGAGTAATATGCTATTGTAGACGTGACGTTGTCATCTCTTTTTTGGATGACTTTATATGTTGATATTTTTTTGCTGTTACTGCCGAGGGACTTTAATATGGTCTCTTAAGGTCCAACATAATCACCAGAAGTACTTTCAGCACAGGCACCATTCAGTAACTGTTGATATTCTTGGGAAGCGTTAGTGAAAGATAATACTCATCCTAAATACTGAGTGCCTGTGCAGTTTTCTTTAATCCAGCTATGTGCTCTTTAAGATGAGCCTGGAGGTGGTTTTTTTTTTGTATCCTTGAGAAAGTACAGGCCTGTTTTTCCAAACCAAGAGTCTCTTGGTTGGATGTCACGGTAATCCATCCTGCTCTGAGATCTTGATACTTTAATGACTGTAACTTGCAGTAACTCTTTTGTAATGAGGTTGTATTCAACCTATTGTGCATACACAAGTGAATTCCTTAATGGCTGCACTAGTCCAGAGGCAAAACTATCCAGCTGAATCCCAGGCAGGTTGTGACTACCTGCCCCCCTGCAAGTCCATGGGGTGGTGGGCCTGGTGGGGACAGAAGGTGTCTTCCTAACAAAGGGATGGGCTTGGCTGCCCTCTGTTCCTTCATTGGGTTACAGGGGGTACAAATCAGCAACCATTGCTGAAATTGATTTAACACCGAAACGTACAGAGATAAAAAGAAAGAAAGGAAAAAAGAGAAGTCAATATGGAATGATTTAAAAAAAAAAGGGGAGGCCCAGGGGAAGCCCGTGCCAATGAAAGTTGTCTGCAGGTAAAAGTGGTGTGGCTCAGACCCCGCTACTGACGTGATGAGCAGTGTCACGTGCTTTGCAAATTGCAGCAGGCACCCTGCTGGCTGGAGACTGAGCTAAATGGTGGTCATGTTTCAATCATGTAATAGCTGGAATAAAGGAAATGACAGCGTGATGCTGCTCAGCAGGCCCTGCTCTGCTCAGGTGCACACACACCCACAGCTGGCACATCTGCGGCCTTGCACACTGGCCATGCAGTGCTGTGCTGACACAATGAGGTTGGTGCTGGCTTCTATGTGCCATCCCTGGTTTTCTTCTTAATAAAAATGTATTTTTAGCTCTAGGTGATACTACAAGAGCATTTTGATAAGTATTAGAAAAGCAGAAGTCTTGGTAGTTTTTTAAATGTTAATGCCTTCTATCTGGTTCTCACCTCTGCTTTGCTTTAGTTGTCCTCTGGCCAGGAAGGCTCCTGGCTTTGGTGGAGCACTGTAGCTGCTGTCCATGCAGCCACTGGACAGGGCTGATGTTCAGTGCCCATTTCTTGGTTGGCTGGAGGTCTGTGGTGTGCTATTTCTTCCTATTGGGAGCTCTACGTGCTGCCACTGTAACATTTCCATCCCCTGCCAATCCGAGGGGAAAATGTCTGGAGGCTGAGCCAACTCCTACTGAAGTCAATGCTGAAATGCCCACTGACTTCAGTGGGAGCTGGATTGGGCTCCAATAAAGAAATTGAATGTCACTGATGGTTGGTAGCCAGCCAAGATGCTGCCCTTGTGTGCTGTTTTGCTTCTGAGGTGGGGTCTTTGTTGGTTGTCGGAAGGACTGAGAAGAATATAAGCTGGGCTGACACAGCCTTGTGTGTAAGAGGTCTGAGCAGCTGTTTTGTATGTGGGTATGCATACGTATGTGTATGAAGAAAAGTTATCTATGTGTACATAAACACATAGATAACACATTGCTTTGTTGTGCGTTTTTCTGTCTCCGAAACCTAAAGGAACCCAATGTGTGGCTCTTAAAAGTTTGGAAAAAAAATAATCTGGTTGAATATTTGCACAATTTTATATGCTTATATGTAGGAAATCACCTTAATTAATAACTATATGGAAAATTGGGATATACATGTTGAAAGTATTGAGAAGAATTAGAGGTTTTTTTTGTAGGAGGGGAGGCTTCTGTTATCCAAATAGCATTTATTTGAGTTAAGCCCTTTTTGACAGATAGCTCTGCCTATTGTCAGTGTTCTACATCTGTCTTTTCCAGTCACCAGTCAGCATTCCCCAGCAGCACGGAGAGCACTTTCCACCTCCTAGTTTTGTCTGCTAAGTAAGGTGAATTGCTGGAAGCCATGAAGGTGTTTTACTTGAGAGAAAATGGACCAGAAATAACAGGGAAATTCTTCTGTCAAGCTTTCCTGCCTTTTATTCCAACCTCCCTTATTTGAGCCCAGAGGATCTCATCTCTGAAGTCACTGACAGCGCTTCCTTTGATATGGAAGGGTACTACATCAACCGCTACATCTGTCATGAGAGGGAGGCAGGTCACACTTAGACTTGAAAACAAAATAGAAAGACCCCAGAATCCCTCACCCTTCTATTAGCGAGGAGCACCACACATCTGGCAAATATGTGTGTGTTAGAAAGCTCTCTATATTGAATGGTGTGCCCTATGCCATGCATAATGGAGCTGCTGTCATCTATTATGTATTATGACATACAGGCAAATTGGAAAATAATAAATGGGAGGTAGTAAAAGCATGAATGGAGAAGCATTCCTGCACGTGCATTGTGGCTGTCACTTACACACACAGCACTGCTTCTCTATCTGCTTTTGCTTTGCTTGACGCAGCAGTCCAAGTAATGGCTTGTTAAATTTGAATCAGAGGTGTTCTTTGAGAGGTAATAGGGTGGGTGCTTTTAAGGCTTTTCTAACTTGTTTATAGTACACAGAATTGAGTTCAGTTCCTTTGTTTTAAGACCTTTTTGTGTTTGCAAATATCTTGGATACCATCCGTTGCCAATAGATACCATTTGCTTCTCCATCACTGATGCTTCATAGGGATTTGTCTTTGTAACATACTTCACATGCTGTCCAGGTGAGAGGCTTTGCAGCACAGAGTTTTAATCATAGCTAGAATTTCAATGCAGAAAAGGGATGTGAGTAAAAAAAATTGGGGTTCCTCTGTGCAAAACAAAACAAAAAGTGCCATTTTTGCTGTGGCATCATCGGTAGTGAAACTTAACAAGACAGGAACAACGATCACTCTTTAGATCTGGAAAGCAAAGTGAGGGTTGCACTGTAGACCATTCCTTTATTTTTTGGGAGCTTCCCCACAGTGTTACTTCTCTCCCAAGCTCTGAGGTCTGACTGAGGAGATGAATGAGTGTCTGGGAGCTTCTTGCCTCCCAGAGAAGCAATTGGGGTCATTTCTTCTGTTGAGATACTTTGCATTTCTTTGTATTAGGTTAAACAGCATCCTTAGAGCTGCACTCAAATGTATAAATAAAGGGCTTTTTTAGAACAAAAGAAGTTTGTTTCTGGGGCCAAACGTAGATCAGATCTGAAATCTAGCAGTAGTTGCAGACAAGCTCCTGCTTTTGCATTTTGATTTACTTTCAGCACGGAGATGTGGATTTATTGCTCCTGTTAACAGTTCGCTGCTCTCATTAAAAATGAGCCCAGCGTTGTGCTGAGTTTCATTGCTCAAGGAGGGGGAGGATGCGAATTCCTTTGTTTACTCCTGGAGTTAGAGGCCGTTCCCTTGGATCCAGGAGCCCAGCCATGGTTTGTCCCTCAGGTGTCACTGCCAGCCATGGATGTCATCTTCCTGGTACCGCTCCTCACAGCCTGGCTCAGTGCAGCCCTATGGAAAAGGACCCAGGTGTGTGAGCAGAGAGATAGCTGGGGAAAGCCTGATTGGATTTCCAAGGTAGTTCCAGCAAACAAAGCCATTTCAAAGTATGGCTTTGGCTCCCAATGAATTATTGATTATTTTCCCTTGGAACCTTTGCATGGTGCTGCATAGCAGTGTGCACGGGCACCTGGTTTGCTTTCTAGGGATGTAGTTAACAAGATGTTGTTTCCTGGATTAAAGCCTTAGTACTCTACTGAAGACAGAGGAAAGGTATTTGTCGTGGGTGTTAAGTACTTAAACATCAAATCCCCAGCCTAAGAGAGAGGACGGCAGAGCGGCACCGATTGGAATCGCTGTGCATTAACTGATTGTAACTATATCCATGGAAAACATTTCTTTACCTGGATATTGGAGTGTCTTTGTATCTCTACTGTTCTCATCCCTTAAGAGATGTAGGTATTTGAACATTTTGCAGCCTCTGATTGGTTAGGGACATGTTAGTAAATGTGTTGGCGTGATGTCTGAGGATGAGTGCCTTTAATTAAATGGTATTTTCCTCCCATTCCTCTGAGAATTAAAGCATCTGCCTGCAAGGAGCGTGGCGAGTACAAAACGTACAGATCCTTCAGTGCTGAGCCCTGGTTCTGTAAAGTGTTTTCATTCTTCAGACTGCAGTCAGTGAAAGGGAGAGGCTGGCCAGAAAGAATAGGGATTCATTTCATTATTCATTTCTATCAGTAGCATTGAAAAGCTACTATTACATCTCAGCAAAAAAGCCATAAAGAGGGAAATTTTAATGTCGTTTAAGGCAATGCAGAGAACTTCTTGCTAATCAGTTAGAAAAATGAGTTAAGTAGTTTGAAGTGCTGCTGTAAGCGTGCAGTGTTATATCCCTCAATCTTCTCTTTCAGATGTGGCTTCCCACAGCTTGAGACGTTTCTTTCTTGTTGCTGCGTGAAGCAGGAAATGGCTTTTGCTGGGGGAGTGTGAATTTGGCTTCTGCACAAAACGCTCTCGAAATCGCTGAATAAACAAACAGTAAAAGCAGGAGAAATGATTCCTCCTTCCCTTACCAGCTATGGAAAGAGGATTACTTGTAATGCAATAGGTTAAAAAACGGCAATCAGCATCATTTTGATCGAGCCCTTTTAATTTTCCTCCATTGCAATCCTAATCCTTTTCTCTAAATATAATCATCCCATGAAGAAAGATTGGCCTTTTAATAGGAAGTGATTAATGCTTATGGGAGTCATATGTTTCCTTTTCAGAAAACACAGCTCCAAATTGACCTGTGTGGTTTGGATAACACACAGGGTATTATTTATCATGGCTGAAGTCCCATGTAATGATCTGAAAACGTAAGCCATGGCTTTTATTTCTGTTTTCTCACCTATGTAAAAGAAACACCACCACCAAAACAGGCAGATTCTCGTATCTCAGCTCTGCTGTCTGAGGATGTCTGCAGGTTGATGTGAAGTGGCTCGGAGGAGTGACACCAGCAGCTGTGCATCAGCCAGCAGTGCTTGCTGCTCACACAGATTTCCGCATGTGTAGCACATCATTACAGCTCTGAGCTGTGCCCAGACAGCAGCAAGCATCCCACGGGCTCACACGTGAGAGAGAGAAGTGAGCGCTGCACAAAGGAGGGATGTGGCTCTGGCTGCTGCTAAGCACGGTGCCCATCCTCCCCTGCATCCCTCAGCAAAGCCTTGTGCTTGTCGGGGCGCATCACATAAGGGCTGGGAGTTCTCACCTTCAGTGTGAGAGATCCATTATTTTCTGGGGTAGCCATGTTTGCCGTGGGGCTTGGAGGGATATTTGAGCTGAAATCATCGTTAAATCCTTCTCAGGAGAGGAGTGCCTGCCCTGCTTTCTGCACGCGTCTGTGTCAATATCGGTTCTTGTGTAATTGCATTGCGCTAAAGTAGGTCTCTGTCATTTCAGCAGAATGGGATTTAGTTGATGAAACCTCTATTTTTTTAAGTGAGAACTGCAAAGAATGCCTCCGTGTGGTGTTGCAGCTCAAGCCATAGAATGATCACGTGACATTATCCTCAGCTTATGTTCCTCTTTTAGGGTACAAACTGCAGTTGGTTTTGAGTAATGTTACTTTGCTGCAGACACTCATGAATATAAAGCCTAAATCCTATTTAAACCTCCCAACGTTGATTGCAATAAATGCTTTCACAAAACCCTTTTCTTGGCCGAAAAATACCCAGTTTGAATGTAAAAACAAAGAAGATCAAGACAAGGCAGCAGTGGATGAAACTATTTTCCAGCTATGTAGTTTAAGGTGAAATGATGCTGTGATGAAATCAGTGTTTTGATGATCAGACTTTGCCAGTGAGAAGCCCATGAAGCATTCCCTCATTGCTGCCAGGCAGGTGAGAAGCTTAAAGCATTATCTGGTATGTATGTGGGCATGGTGATCCTGTGGATACAAGCCAGCAGGGATGCTTCATGTGGAACAGTGGCATCACACCAGGGTGAGCTGGATGGGAACTGGGGCAAGGGCAATCTGACTGCAGCCTTCCAGCATCCCCTTCCTGAGACAAGTTTCACAGCTCATCTTCTCACCCAATATGCTTGTTGGGAATATATTTAATTGCAGGTTAGATGGTGGTGTCACTGAGCATCCTTACAGCAATCCATTAATAGTTAATGGTTGGATGTGTCCCTGAAGAAACAGTCTTGCAGATGGAGTCTGGTGACATGTAAGTGACACATTTGAGCCTCCTCCAGTCCCTGACTTGATGTGACAGTCACATCCCACACTGCCAGCCTTCCCAAGGGGTTGGGGTAGTAAAGGCAGATGGCTTTAAATGATCCCTGTTAAGTCACTGACTTTTGATAAGCTTGGCAGAGGTTAATGGTTTTGCTCTTCTCTGTGCAAAATGTGGCGGTATCGGTACTTTTGAATTGGGTTTGAGACATTCAGTCATTTTAATGGCATGTTTTACTAGAGAGAAAGAAAATGTTGTTTGTGAGGTTTGTGCTTGACACCGTATTTGTGCCATTTTTAATACCACGTGTTGTACAGATCCATGGATGACAGGTAGAATATTTCAGTAATTCGGGTACCAAACATTATCATCTAATAGATAAAATAACCAGACAAATCTATTATTGTATCTTTCACATCTTCTGTATGTTCCCATACAGATGTACTATTAGCATTTAAAACGTGTAATGTTTGATACTCAGTGCACGTAGATGTAAAATGCTATAGCTAACAGTCACCATCATGAGAGATGTTATTTAATATAGAGTGCCATGTTAGCCTTTACTTGCTGAGTAGGCAATTATCATGCAAAAATGGCAGCACATAGAGCAGAAATGTTTTTGATATTACCCTAACCTCATGCTGGCACTGTAACCATCCAGTAGTGTTGGTCGCGCTGGGTGAGGCCTAGGGACAGGCCTCCATTGGTCTCCAGAGAAGGAATTACTGTTTGGGCTGTTTTGTTGTGTTTGAAAGATGTGTCTTTTCAGATGTGTCAGTCAGTTCAGCTCTTGCTGGTGTAGTGTAAGTGCCCATTTAAGTAACATACAAAAGAGATTGACCTCAGAAATGTACAGCCAGTCCTACACCCTCAGCTCTGATCTCATCAGTAAAGCAGATCTGAATTATTCATGCAGGTTTTATGAGGATCATCTCTGAAAATGATCGATGGAGGTGAGAATACAGAACTCATTCCTCCTTTTTATTTCCAGTTCATCTCCCAACGGGATTATAGGACTGAAAACCAAAATTCATCCTCAGCACTAAATTGAGCATTTTAAGAAATTGCTTTTTTTTGCTTTTTTTTCTTTTTCATTTGGATTCTTTGCATGGGATGTGAGAAATCGTTCATCAAATACTGAATACCTTAACTTTGTGATATTTTAGATGCTTTAGAAGGTTAGGTCTACCAGAACCTGTGCGTTGCCTTTAGGAATGCAGCTCTAGTCAGTGGCGAAGAATGTGTAGGTGTAAATGTGAGGTAGAAAAATGAGACAAAATATTTCTATCTCCTCCTCCTCAAGCATTTAGGACTGCAGTTGTATCCCAAACAAGTCTTTGGAAGTTTTTGCTGCTTCAAATTGATCAGCCAAGATTAGCATTGTGGAGAGCAGCCAAGAGGGTATAAGAGGCTGCTTATCATCTGGGATAGCCCTCTGTTTCTTTGTATGCCTCCAAACGTCCTGCCCATTGCAATTAGAGGGCAATATTTAAATAAGAGCTCTCCAATCAAACTTTGGAATCCTTTATTTTGGCTCATTACCTTTCAAGCACTCTTGTATGGTAATAGAGCATGGTTTGCTTTTGTTGTTGCATGCATGTCATAAGATATCCATGGCTTTGTTTTTAATGTGAGCACACACTTGCACTGTTTATACTGCTGTAATGTAAATGTTAGAAGAACCTGAGACATTGGAGGATTCCCAGTGGGGCAGAAGGCATTGAAACTGTTCTGCTGCAAGCTATTTTGTACTGACTCTAGGCTGTGGACATCAGCTGTGGGTGACCGCAGTTTGATGGCTGTCATGCTTGAAGAGGGCAAAGAGCAAGCGGAGTCAGTGGCGGCAAGAAATCTCATTCTTGCTCATTGGGTGCTTGCCAGCCACAGTGACTAAGGGCTATTTTTTGTCCTAAAATAAGGGACGACTTCATAGCATCTGTGCTTCACAAAAAAGATGGTAGGGTCAGTTCTGAGGGTGGATTTTCATGAGGCCAAAGGTGGCAAAGAAGTCAACCCACGTTACTCCCCTTGTTTCTGAGGTTAGTGCAGCAGGCTGGGCAAGACCTCTGAGCTTCCAGATGAGAATGGGAGAGCTCCTGCTCCCCAGGCTGCTCCTTGGTTCTCTCTCCTCTCCCCATCTGTACCTGCTGTAGATTGTTCACTGAGTTTCTACTGACTGCCTTCCTATTTACTGATTACTGGATGTCTTCTAAGAGGTGAAAGAAATGGACTACAAGAATATTTCTAGTTATTTTGTGCTCTATTGTTATCATCACTTGATGTCTTCTACAATCTATATCTTTTTTGCCCATTGAATACAATAATAAAAAACAAAACAAAAGCAAACCAACAAAGGACCACAGATGTAAAGATACAAAATATACGCTCAAGGCAAGCTCCTATAGATTACCTAAGCTGGCCATTGCCTTTTAGGATGTGTGAATGTATGTTCCATCCTATAGCTTTTATTTCCTTCATTTCCCAGAAATAAATCCTTAGGGTGTGATTCTGCACTTGCGTGCCCAACCTCTACATGATGAGCTGGGACCAACAGTTCTGCATGTCTAAAACCTATGTGTCCCATCTCACCCTGCCTTCTCCTTGGCTGGATCTCCAGAATCGTGGTGTAGAGGATGCAAGAGGCAGTTCCTTTTGGCTGTGCCTGCCACCACTGGCAATCTGTTGTACACTATGAACTTTATGGCAACGTTTTTTTGTTGTTTTTTCTTTTTCCTGTATGCCCTTTATTTCTTAGAGAAACGGCATTATGAATAGAGCCGGCTGAAATATGTAATTTCCTTTCCACAGGAAATCCCGTTGTTCTGGGAAAATCTTTTGGTATGCTTTAAAAGTACAGCTATGGCCTTAAAAATATCCTATGCAAGAGAGATTGTCCAGTATTTTCACTAGGGAAAGATGAACTGGCTCAACACAGGATCTCATTTTCCTAGTATAAGTGATGTAGACCTTGGAGTAATGTCCTGGTATGTGCTTGCAGGCTTTGTGCTCGCTGCCATATTCCAGGCAATGGAAAAGAGCATTTTTCTGATATTGAGCTTCCTTTCAGATTTCTTTGGTAAATGCCATATTTTGCTGTCACAATTGCTTCTTAGTAACAAACTCAGCAGCATTTGAATTATGGTTAAGACAGTTCTTACTCGTTACATTGCTGCTTGTGCTGGAGTGCATGTGAACGTTAAATGCATTGGATTGGAATGCTTCCAAGATGGTTAAATATTGGCAAAACAAAGATGTGTGCTGAAGCTCAGGTGATGCAGACAAACTCGAGAGGTAGGAATGACCCTCAGTTTTGCTGGTTTGGATAACATCATAAGTCTATTTTTATGACAGGAAGTATTTCTCTACAAGGTAAATATCAAATTGTATTTGGTGCTTCAACTTGCTTCCTGAACCATCTCAGTTGAGGTAGGAGGAAACATTGCTCTGTTGAATAGCTATTATGTAGCTTTGCTTATGGAAGTTCCTTGTTCTCAGCCCTTCTTAAAATACTTAAAGCACGGTACATCTCTGAAGGTCACCCAAAGCATCTGGTGACACCAAGGAGAAGGGTCGTGGTGTTCTGCAGAGTCCCCTCTGTTGCTCAGGCTGATGGGTGGCAGTGGGGTGTTTTCTTACCCAGCTCACAGGAGATTTCCTGCAATCCTGACAGATTTCGGCAAGCGTAATAGGATGCAAATCCCGTACTTGTACCTCTGCTGACATCGATCTGCTTAAAATAATCATGAGCTTTAATAAAGCGAGCAGAATCTGGCAGCTCTAAGGTATTGTTTGACTTCAGCTAAGTGAGAGGCGTCATCGTTGCAGCAGGGTGGCTTGTGGAGTGCTTCTGGTTTAATTGCATGGCAGCTTTGGTCCCCACTGCACTGTCATGTTAAGTGTGGGCAGCCATGGGGACTGCAGTCCAGCCTTACAAAGAATTGCTAGAAACGGGCAGATCCCTTTTGCTTTAGGAAACGGTCAAGTTGAAAGATTGACAAGTCCAGGACTCAGCACATTTTATAGCTTGTGTCACCATGCGTAACAAACCTGTGTGTTTGCTTTCTGAAAAGGGCTGTGGGAAAATTCTGCATTTCCAGATGCAACTTGTCTCCTCCAAACGTGAATCTTCACTCTTCTCACTAGTCCAGCCTGTTAAAGAAAATCTCTTGCTTGTTTTTCCCAGGAGCTCTGACTCTGAAGAAGCATTTGAGACCCCAGAGTCCACTACACCAGTCAAGGCTCCTCCATCACCTCCACAGCCACCACCCGACACAGCGGCAGCCATCGTAGTGGACATAGCAGAGCAAGAAATAAAGCCCCAGCTGCCCCTGGAAGACACAGGTAACGAGCACGCAGTATGAGACAGGTTGCTGCATGGAGGCATTTGTGTTAGCAGAGATAAGGAACGGATGCTAATAAAATGTTTTCTAGAAGATTAATAAGTTTATACTCATCTTTATCCACTATGAGAGGAAAAAGAAACTTTTGCCCCGAAAAGAGTGTTCTTTGTTCTCCAATTTGAATAATAGAATATGAGGGAGCAGAAAGCACTGTACTAGCCCAAATTAGCTTTGTTTGGGTTGTCAGGTGACAGCTCAGCAATTTAAGATTGAATTCCCCATTAAGCTGTCTATTTTCCTATCCAAAAGCCAAGTCATCTGGATTACCTGGCTAAACTGTGAATAGGTAATTTTACTCAAAGCAGACTAAAGATTGCTTGTGTTTCATATGCATAGTGGAGGCTTTTGAGCTTTGGTTTCAACTTTAAGGGATACAACAAGTCTTAGAAATATCTTGAGCTGTCTTTATCTCTATCTATCTTTAAAATACTTCCAGGGCTTGTTCATGAATTGCTCTTGAAGATTGTTATTATGCTAAGAGTTTATAAGAACCTAGAAGGTTATTCAACAAACTGACTCCATAAGATAGAAGTAGCTTTTCCTTTACAGTTCTCCCTTCACGGTATCAAACAATGTTTCTCCATCTTCTTCCCTTTTTCTAATCTCAGTTTCCACGATTACAAAATAAGTTAATTGCTGAGAGAACAAAAGAATGCATGTGCTAAACAGGATTGGAGCGTGTTTTTAATTACTGCAGTAGATAATCTTCAAGCTCTTGATTACACATGTGCTTTGCTGTCGCATGTGATTCTTTTCTCCCTGTATCCCACATCCCCCCCCTCCTTTCTGACAGATATTCCTGAAGAAAAATAGGAAACTGAATATGTTTGTTCGTAGCCAAATGTGAGCTCATATTAAAAGCCACTGGATGGCAGAGAGGAAAACATTTCATTTGCAGATAGGATTTTGTCCATGGGTGGCAAATTACTACAAACTGACAGAGCTCCGAAGTTATGCAATGTGCAGTTATACAACAGGGTGATTTATGGGAGAGAAGAAAGATGCGTAATGCAGAAGAAAATCAAATGTAGGAGGGCAACACAAAGCATTCGTTTGTTTCTGAAATCTTTAGCAGAAATTAGTAATATGAAGACTGTAATCTAGGTGTTTGCGTGCT
Organism: Excalfactoria chinensis; assembly: GCF_039878825.1. Lineage (NCBI taxonomy): Eukaryota > Metazoa > Chordata > Aves > Galliformes > Phasianidae > Excalfactoria > Excalfactoria chinensis. Next base: position 33,873,034 of record NC_092830.1, read on the forward strand.
GCTTTGTAAATGTGACATTTCAGTTGGACATTTTGTACTCCATAAGCCACTGAGGAACGCAGTTATCCTGCAGTTCATTTACCTCCTGGGTTGTGCACACAACAGTGAGACTCTTGCTGGTGCAAGGCAGCAATGGCTGGCCTCGTGTCTTTGTCTTCTATGGGAGGGGTGGAAGGAGGGAGCACAGTCAGTGCTCAAAGGATTATTTCATCTGTATCTGACAGTAATTATTGATGCAGACGGTTGCAGTTTTCCCGCCTGCTTCCATTAGTGCAACAGCTGGACCGCTCTGCTGGAAAGCCAAGAGGAGAGTTTTTAATTAGGATGACTTCAAAGCTTAATAAATACGATGGGACCGAAATGCAGCTAGGTTCACCTGGCTACAAGCCAGCTCCCAGCGGTGTAAAACCTGCCACGTGGCCGAGCCAGAAGCCTGCAGGTCAGGAGAGAGGGCCAGGGGGGCATGGATAGGCCCAAGGGGCAGCATGTGGTGGGAGCTGCAAGCCCTGCAGCCTTCTCTGCATTACAACCCACTCGTTTCCAATGGGAGACCAGTTCCTTCCTGTGCCAGAGGAATGGAAGTCAGCATTTACAGTAGAGAGATAAAGATCCGGGCAAAAGTGAGCTGAATTTTTGGTTTGGAAAGCATTTTTTTCCCCCTCTCCAAGCCTGGCAAATTGAAAATAAGCCTTATATCCCAATTTTCTCCCAGAATAAATGGCTGGAGTATTTTTACAGTAATCTTCAAAATAGTGCTACCGACTGATTTCATAACTTCAAAGACTTCACGTAACAAGCAGGAGCTTGAAATAAGCAGTGTTTGACTATGTGTAATATTCACTAATTCTGATTCCTATACATTTTAGCCAAAGCGTACTTGTCTGCTGAGTTATTTCTGTATTACAGAGAGCGTGGCTATGTGCTGTGTGCTTTTTCCAGAGGTTTTCTTTTGCCTCTTTTTCCCTAGGAAGCAGAAATAGAGTTGAATTTCTTCTTGCTTTATTAGATCTGGTCAGGTTTTGTTTCTACATCTTTCAAAATAGTGTTTTGCTTTGCTTCCAAGTCAGCAGCATTGAGGCCTTTTATTTTCCAGTCCAGACCTATTGGATTTCACTCTTATTTTAGAGACATGTCAACAAAGAACAAAACGCTCTACTGTCCTAGCGTGCAGCACAGCTCCAGCACTGGAATTGAACATAATTCAAGGAGAAGAATATATAAAAGTAGCTGGAATTTCTTGATTGTATTTCCTCAATAGATTTTCATTATTCATAAAGAAGCAGTTGAGATTTAGGTTCAACAGGCTGGTAGCTGGTGGAGGTACGTCAAGTACGGCAAGTCCTGCCTTCTTTTGCATAGTGCATCCCTCTGCCGAGGAACAGCAGACTGTTTTTGCTTAGTCTTGTGATGTAAGAAAGCAAAGGGCACTGTGCTCCAGATAGGATTTTAACATCAGGAAAAAAATGATCTTAATATGTCTTTGTAGCAGTACAATGTTGTGTTGCTCCGCATTGTATACGTTCATCTCTTCCCCTCCCACATTCCTGCTGCTGCCAGGGTGGAGTCGAGTCACTTGTGCCAGGGGAATCAAGCAGCAGCTCTGCATTTCTGCCAGAAGCCCAGTTTTCTCAGTTTCACATGTTGTTCCATACAGAAACAATGGAAACATCAGAGCAGCAAGTTGAGCTGCGCACTGCAGCAATCTGTACTGAGTTTGGTTTGAAGGAAGCTGTGAAATAAGCAATTTAAAGGGGTTAAAACTGCATTGTGTGGAGCGTGCCGAATCTGAATGCTGTTCTACTGTGAGTATGGAAGGCGTTGTACCTTCCTTCATCTGCTGCTGTGATCTGTTCACAACTTCAGCTGTGCAGCACCTGTCCTCTCCATTCTGAGTCCTTCAGGGCACTGATATATAGATATATAAAATCAATGTTTGTACTGACTTTAAATGAGAGACCTCAACCCTAGTGAGGCCTTTGGCATGTGCAGGAATGAAAATAACACGTAATTTCAGAAGGTTGTGTTCAGACCTCCCTTTTATTTCACACTGACCTAGATTTGGTCTTTGCTGACTTTGTTAGAACTATAGGAGTGTTTCTTGCTGTGTATTCCTGCTAAGTGTCTTCCATTTTGATGTAAAACGCCCAGATTAGTATAATGTGGGCTTTTATGACACTATTTGAGTCTGACCAGTGTCAGAAGTGAGTGATGTTTGTGTGAAGCTCAGCAAATTGTGTTTAATTAGTGACCATTCCATCAGACTGAAACCAAGAACAAGGCAGAGGAGATGAGGGAAATAATAAAGTGTCCTGAAGCACTGCCAAGTTATTAGCATTCATTCCAGAAAAAAACAAAGCAACCGCAGTAAAACAATGTTTTTAATTCATGTGACTTGGTAGAATTCTGTTCCTCAAAGACAATCCATCTCACTGTCATTCCTTTGAAGGTGCCTGAATGTACTTGGTGCTGCTCTAAGGAAACGTATCAGATTCCCTAAAACAACTTCCATTCTCAGCATCCCTAAACAATGATTTCTATACGGACATAAAATTTCCTCTGAAATAAAGAAAATATGTCCTTCCTGTTCATCATCCACTCATGGCTTCTAACTAAGAGCACTTATTGATTCTCTGCCCATATTGCTTTTATGAAAACGATTAATGAATGGAGCTGGGCAATTTGTTTTGCAAAATGTGTCAAGATTGAAGTGGAAAAAAACGCTTAGAAATTTTGCTGAAATCACTAAAGGAAGAGCAAAGGACTCATTTGATGTTGACAACGTGAAAAAATGCTGTGTTGCTCAATAGGAAAAACTGAAGTGTTTTCTTTCAGTGCTCATCAGTGAGAGCTCAGCCGCTCGGTACAGACAAGCCAGCTAAGCGTAGCATGGGTAGGGAACTGGAGACTTCCAAACTCCACACACCTTGACTGGGATACATGCATGTACATTGGTGGAGGTTCAGATACAGAACAGTGCAGTGGCAGCAGGAGCAACCCATATTTGGGAACAGAAAGGTGTTTTAGTAATGAATTTTCATGAGATAGAAGGCAGAAAGGACCGTTATCTTAATCCTTTCTTACTTTTATATTTTCTATCCTTTTGATACACGCTATGAACTTGTCTGTTTTGTCTGTTTTGTCCAATATAATTCTTAAGAGAGTTCAACTTTTTAGGATTCTATTCAGCAAGCAAACACTTAACTATAATATATATATATAATAAGAAGATGCTCCCTTTGACAGTTCTAGAATATGATTTTCCCTTCAATATTGAATTAGGACGACCCTTTGAGAAATGTTTTCAATAATCAGTAGGGAGCATGTAATGGTGATTCTTAAGGGAAATAATGCAACTGAGAATATTTGTAGAGATGAACAATTGATTTCTTTTTTAATCTTTAACATAATCTGTTTCAGACAGAATTCTTAGTGATTCATGTTCCATTATAACCTTGGATTTATGAGGTCAAAGTAGAGTGTATTGACTGCTTAGGGCAGACAGGAGCAGCCTCGCTGTCTTGTGGAGAGGAAGCCATCTTCCACTGTTTTTTCCTCTGGGAAATTAGTAAAAATAGCACATGGGAAATAAAACTTAATAGGAGCAGGTAATTGCTGAAACACTGGCCAAACTGTAAGGGAATTTACTGCAAAAGGACGTTTAAAATTCACTGTTTTCTCTTTGTTCCCACAGGATTACCTCCTGAAACTGTCCCTGTAACGGATGTGTCACACAGTGAGTCAGTTGAAGAAAGCCCTTTCCGTCCCCCTTGCCATTCTTTTTCCACAGTCTTCGATGAGGACAAGCCAATAGCCAGCAGTGGAACTTACAACTTGGACTTTGATAACATTGAGCTGGTTGATTCTCTCCATGCCTTAGGACCGAGCTCTCCAGAACTGAAGAATCGTGACCCCAAAGCGAATGTTCGAAGAAAATCTACCGATTCGGTGCCAGTTTCCAAATCTACATTATCTCGGTCTCTTAGCTTGCAGGCTAGTGATTTTGATGGAGCATCCTATCTTGGCAACAGTGAGACTCTAACGCCGGCAGCAGATGCTTATGGTACTGGTTCAAGCAGTGCTTCCAGTACCCTTAAGCGAACAAAGAAATCCAGGCCCGCTTCCTTAAAAAAGAAGCAGCCAGCAAAAAAATCTCTGGATGCTCCTCCAGTGAAGGAAACACCACAAGAGCCTCCTGACCTTGGCCAAGCAGCTTCTGCGGGTGAGGAGAAACCCGCACCTGAAGCAAAAGCTGACTCAGTAAAACCAGAACATACTGACCCTTCTAAAACCTCTGCTGAGAAACAGGAGGCCCCGGCTGTGCCTGAGGGATCCTACCCTTTGGATCCAGACAGTTTGGAAGGGATTAGTGCTTTTAGCACTGGAGGCAGCAAAGTGCAAAACTCACCCCCTGCCAACAAGAAAACGCTACCTCTTACACCCGCCCCAGAGGCTGGGGAGGTGACTCCATCGGACACTGGGGGACAAGAGGACCCTCCAGCCAAAGGCGTTGCGGTGAGGCTGGAATTTGATTATTCAGAAGAAAAAGGGATCGGTGAAGAGCAGCAGGAGAGCACTCCTCCTCCTAAAAAAGCTGGTAAAAAGCCTGGTGCTAAAATGCCATTACGGAGGCCAAAGACTAAAAAGTCAGTGGAAAAGCTTGACAATGCTCCGACCACACCGACAAAGACACCCACTGATCCAAACGAAATCCCAATCACAAAAGGGTCTTACACTTTTGATATTGATAAGTGGGATGATCCCAATTTTAACCCGTTCTCCTCTAGTACAAAAATGCAAGAATCTCCCAAACTGCCTCAACAAACGTACAGTTTTGAGCCAGACATGTGCGAGGACTCTATTGACCCTTTCAAGTCGTCTTCTAAGATTGCCAACTCACCCACTAAATCTCCAGCCTCCTTTGAGATACCAGCCAGTGCCAACGAAACAAACGGAACTGATGGAGACAACTTGAATAAACCTGCAAAAAAGAAGAAGACGCCATTAAAGACGTAAGTTAAAGGGCTCAGATGTTTCTGGATTCGAAGCAGCACACTCCTATCCCATAGTGTAGTTAGTTTTGTCTTTGACAAGAGAATGGAAGATGCTGTTGAGTGCTGTTCACTTCACAACTGGCTCATGTCTCTATATGCTTTCCCTCAGCCTGTTATCTCAGTAGCTTGGTGTTTCCAGATCAAAAGAAAGAACCAGCAGCGAATCAATGCTGATGAGGTCGCTGACCTGGGAATTGGGTTTTTGGGGTCCAGTGTAGCTTTGAGTCTGAATTAGTCCAAGTTTTATCAATTTTGTGTCAGGTTTTTTGGTGATCTCGTTTTGGAATTGGAAACTGTTTAAGCTGATTCACGCCAGTAAAGAGTAATTTATGAATCACAGTTATTGAGTGAGGAATGAAACAGTAAGGCCAGAATAAATCCTCTATTGTACATAGCAAGTTTTATACATCAACTTATGGTAATTTGGTAAAACTGGGCGATTTGAAGATTATGTGGCTAATGTAAAGCCTGCAAAAAATGTCTTCCCTAAAGGAATAGGAAGAAGCTCATTCTGTTTAACTGTGCAGCCTGCTGCCCTCCAAACACTTAATTCACCTTGCTTGCCAGATTTGAGAAAGCATGTACCATTAGTTATCTTTTTAGGAGCATTTCTGATCTTTTGTTTATTGAGGGAGTTTTCTTTGTTGCTGCTTCTTTTTGAGATATGCCTCAAATTTAGTTAAGGTGGAATTAAGATGCGTGCCTAAGCATTTCAGACTATAGTCCAAACTGGTTTGGTCCAAACCAAGATGTAGAAGTCTGAATGCAAGAGAAGGAACAACTTGAGTTGTACTTGGGAAAAGAGGGGAATTTTTATGTCACCAGACCCTAAAGTCCCATATTTATAACCAGCCAGAGCCTCCTTGTGCTGTCCAGGATCTGGACCCCTGGTATAAGCTTCTTGGATCCACCCATCTGCTCTGAATATCAGAACCAGATCCAAAGTTGTTAATTTTGAGGCGATGTGAATTTAAAGAGTTTGTATATTTTTGTAATCTTTATTATTATTATTATTATTTTCTGGAGGTTTATAAGAATTTCCTACCCTTGTTTGGGACTTCTTTCATGGCATTATAAGAGATATCTGCTCACTGCAGCCCTATAACCTACTTTTGCAAGTGGTTTCTAACGAAGGGGATCTGCATGTTAATGCTCAGTGCTGCCTGCAGCTCTAACACTTTCTAGAAGGAAATTGGCCTAGAGCTTGCTGGAGGATGCCGTGGGAGGCAGTGGCTATATTTATCTTTGCCTGTCGCTGCTCTCTCTGTAACAAGGCCCCTTGGTGTGACTCTCCTATGGGATCCAGGGTAGGAGAGCCCAGCCTGGGTAAAGACACCGCCTGTTAGACCCTACTCGGTGGTGCCTCCTCAATAGGGCAGGAGAGAGAAGCCAGAGCAAAATACTGCTCTGAGCTGCTGGAATTAGAAGTGATACTGTAATATATCCGAATTAAATGATTTTGCCAAGGCAGGTTTTTTCTCTTCTTTTATTTTATTTTATTTTATTTTATTTTATTTTATTTTATTTTATTTTATTTTATTTTATTTATTTTATTTTTCTCCTTTCTTTCTTTCTTTCTTTTTGCTTGTTCGTTTTCTGTTGAGGGTTGCACAAATAAAATTCCATGGGCTAGACTGAGAACATGTTCATCACACAGAAAGACTGATGTTAGATGAGACTTATGGGAGGTGAAGAAGCCAGGCATAGAGTGTAAGCCATTGCTAAGTGTGCACTGTTACGTGCTGTCCATGTGGAAAGGTGAGGTTTTTAGAATGGATATCAGCTTGTTGCAAATCACTCTCTGTTCACATGCTGAAGTGCTGAGCTGGTTTGTGACAGATCATCTTGCTCAGATGAAAGCGAACAAAGAGCAGCTGATGCCTCCTGAGTCCCTGCTCAATGATGTATCCAAATAGGTGGTTTGTGTTGACATCCATCCTGAAGGTGCTGGGTGGTTGGAGGTTGCCTTTAGAAATGCAGGAGCCTCACACATGAGGAACGGAGACAGAGCAGGAGCTGCCAACTGAGCAGTAGTGCTTTCCTTAAGCTTAACTGCCATTCAAGACGGTCTGATTTCCCTTATAACAAGCAGCAGTGTGCTTTGAGGAGAAAGCAGGTGGCTGCCATCAGGGAAGGCAAGGCTGGTTCATTTGTTGATGAGAATTTAGTTCAGTATCTTCAGCTCTGACAAATGTGCTTTGTAAGATGAATGCATGTCTGAATTGTAACGTTGAATTTAAAAGGAGTAAAAGACTGAAGTATTAATATTTTTTCTTCTGAAACTTGCTCGATAAAAAAGCAGAGGTTATGCAGATAGAAGATATGCATGATCAGATTGCCGTAACACATTAACAGTATTTGTAGGTTTATCTTTTTTGTCAGTTCCTTCTGTCTGTCTCTCTTTTCTTTGTCTTATTTGTCTTAGGATGGTAGAAGATGTGATGTCTGTATGTTCTCTGTTGTAAGTAATTCTAAGCTAACATTTCAATTCTCTTTGATTTATGGGCTTTTTAATTTCACTCATTTATTTTGCAGCATGATCAGTTATTATTCAGCATGAAGCTCTTATGTTAACTGTGTCACTTCACTGGCACGTATGAAAGCTTGTTTAAGGAAAGCGCCCATCTGTGAATGACTTAGAGGAGTCTAATGCCTCATTATGTGTTTGCCTGGCAAAGAAGATCCTCCTTTAAAAACTGCAGAATTCCCATCTTCGAGATAATTCCTACCATCACACACAAACATTGTACAACCCATCTTTCTTAAATACTCATAAAGTATTTCTCCTCGAGGGAATAACTTGTCCTAATTATTTCGAGCATCCTAACTAGATAATTAGTAGCACTGAACACCCTAATATTCAGCTGCCGGATTAATTTTCCCCTATAGAGGTGGTATTGATCTACCCTCTTCCAATTGAAAGCCACCATTATCATTTGCAGTGCTGACCTTGCCGCTCATTGACGGGGATGAGCTCATAGGCAGTAACTTTTGCCACTGCCCGTCAAGTTCTTACCTTAAATCTCTATCAGTGAGGAGATGGGTGTGATGATTTCTGCCTCTTCCAGTCAGTAGCAAAAACGTGTTTGAACAGCTGTGGCAACATGCATCAAGATGGTAGAAAATTGGTTGATGTCCCTGTTAGAAAATGCTTTAAACCAATTGCGAAGATAAAGCCAACATTTATCATTATATAACTCCATATAACATAAATTCTTCACTCTCTTTGCCTGATTTAAACCTGTGGGATTTTTTGGAGGGCTACAGTGTCTGCACTCCTGGTTTGCGTTGTGAGCTGTCGGGCAGCGAAAGCAGCATTGCCATATTTGATGCTGTGTTTGTTTCGGTCATAGAATAGCTTGGGTTGGAAGGGACCCCAGTGATCATCAAGCTCCAACCCCCTGTCGCATGCAGGGCCACCAACCTCCACATGTAACACCAGACCAGGCTGCCCAGGGCCCCATCCAACCTGGCCTTGAACACCTCCAGGGATGGACAGGGCATCCACAGCCTCTCTGGGCAGCCTGTACAGGCACCTCACCACCCTCATTGCAAAGAACTTCCCCCTGATATCCAACCTAAATCTTCCCTTCCTCAACTTAAAACCATTTTCCCTTGTCCTGCTGTTACCTACCCTTGTAAAGAATTGATTCCCCTCCTGTTTGTAGGTCCCCTTTAGGTACTGGAAGGCTGCAGTGAGGGTGGGGAGGGAGGGGATATCTCAAAGTGGGGCATCTCTTGTGTCTGTTGGTAAGGATGGAACTTTGTGCTGGAATCTCAGCAACGGCACCCGCCTCAGCTTCTTTTTAATGTCCTTTACCCAAAGCAAACCCATTTCTTTCTCATCTTCATGGCTTGTGAGGTGGTTGGAGCTTACTGACCGAGTCTGTCAGGTTTAACTCCCAGATCGTTCCTGTAAAGATTTGTTTAGGGCTTTATTTTCAGATGGGAAACTGGAGCAGACAGAAGTTAAATAATTTACTTAAGGCCACTGAAGATGTCTGTGGTGGAGCAGAGATTTGAATTGCAATGGAGCAGCAGCTCTGTTCTCTATATAACATTCTGTCAGTAGTTAACAGGGAAAAAAAAAACCACATAATTTTTCTGTAAATTTAGAAATATGGCAATCCTGCTTTTCTCAGCTTTTTGGGAATCAAGCTCTGTGTCCAAATGCATGAAAAAGTATGTACATCCAGCATGTTTCTCTGTGGTGCTGCTGCCCTAATGGATGGGGATTTTAAAGCAGAAGGGCTTACAGAGGATGCACTTTCTGTAGCTGTCTCTTGCTAAGTGTGAAATGACCCATTTCTTTCTGCTGTTACCATGCTAACTGTCTTAACTTTGTTTTTAGTGATACATTTAGGGTGAAAAAATCACCAAAAAGATCTCCACTGTCTGATCCTCCTTCTCAGGTAAAGTACTGCATGGCTGTGATACATGTATTCTTGCAGGGGTGAAGAAGGGACATTTTGATGTACAATTGTACATCTAATAATAGAACTTTTGTAAAGAATGTGAGCGTGCTGGTGTCCAAGTAGAATGTGTGAGGCTGCAATCGCAAGGTATTAAGCTTTTGGCATCTCTGCAGTATATATTGCTCTGGGGATCCCAATTAGGCTATTATCAAGTATGCTTTGGAATGCACTGCATTAAAAGAAAAACCTGAAAAATTAAGCCAGGTATCCACCGTAGAGTTTTTGTATTGAGAAGTAAGAAGCTAGATGCACAAAGCTGCAAGGAAAACAGAAGTAAAACAAGAGGGCTGGTCTAGTAGGAGCACGTGCTTGGATGGCTCTATTCCTTGCTGTAAACAGCCGGCAGGTGGTTCCCTTGGAAGGGAGTTAACAAAAGCTCTCTGTGTGTAAAGGCCCAACTTGCTTTCATGTGGCACAGCTCCTTCCTCACTGCTGCCTGCCTTCTTTTGCCCCATCCTGCCCTCTCATTGATGCAGATTGATGGTATAGAAGTGCAGAAAGGGTTTGTGACCTCACAGCCCTACACAGACTTGATGCTGCAAGCCTAACAAGTCAGCTTTGCTCCTCAAAGACTTCAGTCCTGTGTGGTGGGTGCAACGTTTGTCAAGTGTTTAAACGGCTCCAGATTTTCTTTCTGCCATGTTATCGAGGCAGCTTTGCAACGTGAGTATTTAATCATCAAAGAGCTCAGTAATAGGAGGAGGGCTTGTTGCTAGGGCAGTTCCATTCGCTCTAATATATTTCAGTCAGCATTTTAGACAGGACTGCAATGAAGAGTGTGGAATTAAAAGGATGACTGCAGTCAAGTGGAGGAATTCAGAGCTGACCATACAATCTCGTGATGAAAGATAACAGAATTAATCAGTCCTGTTTTCTACAGGATCCCACCCCGCTGCCTACCCCAGAAACGCCTCCTGTCATATCCGCAGTGGTTCATGCAACAGATGAGGAGAAACTGGCAGTGACCAGTCAGAAATGGACCTGTATGACTGTGGACCTGAGCACGGACAAGCAGGATTACCCACAGCCCTCTGATCTGTCCACATTTGTCAATGAGACCAAGTTCAGCTCTCCTACAGAGGGTATGCTGTACACAGGGCTGTCTGCATCCGGATGGTGTTATTTTGGGGAACCCTAAAAATGATGCTGTTTGGATCGTGCGGTTGAACTTGATGATCTTTAAGGTCTTTTCCAACAATTCTATGATTCTGTGTTGAGGGCCCTTAACTTACATCTTCCTTCAGGATGCCGGGATCCGGTTTTCTTTATGCACAGAAATGCCCAGGGTATCCTTTGGGGAAGATAGTTATTCAGGTGCCAAGTCAAGTCAAGCTTAGGTGATCTTCTTTCTGGTATATTAGTATAAGCAATTGGGAGACAAAGCTGGAGGTTTCTGGGAAGAAAGTTGTCATTCCAGGTCTGTGAAGCGTGGAAGGGAGAATTTGGCCACTTGGAAATCTGTGTGTGGCCTTCGCTGGGGTCAGCAGAGGAAGAGCTGCTCTGCAACATCTGCTCAGAGGGCAAATTTTCAGCTTTGAGGGTGGGAGGAATGCATGAGTTTACCTTGGCTTAAAGTTTTTCCTCTCGATCAGATTTCCTTATTTTTCCTAACCTTTTGCCCCGAGTCCCAGTCTAACACTAAAGCTGTTCTATACCATCTGAGGAGTTTTTGCTTGATTAAGAACTGCTAAGCTTTTAGGTCAAATGTGTTTGATATTAAAAGGCATGAATGACGAAGCTGCTTTTAATGGAGCTGTGCATGTTCATACACACGTGCTTATGCATTTGCACAGCCTGGGCTTCTTGGAAATCTGTTGAGTCTTCTGTTCTGATCAAGATTTTAGCCTAGATGAACCCATTTGATTTTATGGCCAAACGAGAAATTCTGTTAATATTTATTTTCTTTTTGAAGCCAACAAATATTCTTTAGAAAATAACCTCCCAAACCTTGGAAAATGGAAGTTGTATGGAAGGACACAGAACAAAAGGATAGTGAGAGACTCTAAAGCACAATCACTCGAGCTGTCAGAGTGGTAGAAGAAAGCGCAGAGCTCCTAATTAAATGCTAATTGTCTCATCTCGTGTGCTGCATCGTACAGTTGGAGTTTCAGATTTCATGCTAATTATAATCAACAACGCTTCCGCTTTTCAGATCTCTTAAAAATAATCATTTTCTTCCCTTGGCAGTCTTTACTACTGCTGCTTTCAGGAATGTTTGAGCAGTTTCAGTGCTGTTTCTCAGTGCTGTTTCTCTTTTACCCTTCCCAAGCAGTGGTGTGACTGTTCCCCTGTAACCTAACACTGCTTTTGTACCGATACAGCCCGAGCACAGAGTCAGCCCTCACATCCAGCACTCATCTGTTGCGCTCTGCTTATAGCTGCTGCCATTCTTTTTTGGCCATTTCACAGATCAGAAATAAGCAGTAATTATTTGCAGTAAGTTCTGATGTAACCGTGCAGCTATTTGTAGGAGGAGTTGGAGAGCATCACTTAGTAAGTCTGCCGTATGCATTTATAAAAGATAATTATCTTACCTCGTATGATATCCTGGGCAATTGTAGGTTTTGAATGCATGGAGATAACTGGAGCGTAAGATTCTGGATGGGAGATGATATCTTAGAGGTGATACCTGGGAGAGGAGATGCTATCTAATTGTGAGGCCAATGAGACGAAGCTGCGCTGCGTTTAGCGAGCCGTGTTGTTCCTTTTGTTCCTTGTTGAGGTATTTCCATCTGCGTTCTGCTTCCTTAATCAATCAAATTAAATGTGTGCTACCCCAAAAGCAGGCTGGGGCTGCAGGCAGCTGCAGGGTGACAGCAGAGGATGGTGGTGGCACAGCTATGCTGCACAGCCTGCTGCTGGGCTCCCTTGGGGTGGGGGTGGGGGTTGGGGCTGTGAAACTGCCCCACAAATATTGCAGTGTTCCTTGCTGGATTCGAGGAAGTCAATGAAATGTTTCTTCATGTCTCCTGCCATGCAATGTCCAGCTGGTTGTTATCGTCTCCTTGTTTCAGTTTTGGTTTTGATTTCGCTAGGAAAAAGTTCGTGGCTGATACCTGGAGGTTGTCTGCTTCACCTGGCTTCTTATTACCATTAAAACACATGGTGCCAGGAATTTAAAGCAGCCAGGAGCCTATTATAGCATTCTCTTAGCTATTTTAGTATTAATATCTCCCAAATGTCATTTCCTGTGAGTTTTGTGGTTGTTTTACAAGATACATAGATTGTGGAATCACACTTCTTGTACTCTCTGATGCTTTTGACTTTAAAAACAAATAAAATCTAAGAATGTAAGAGATTGTTTTTAGGGTTGGTTTCGCTTGTAAGGCATAGATGTTCTAATGATGGCTTTTATCTTCCTGATACAAGCCCTGCTTCTCAAAAGCTGCCCAAATCTATAGGAACTTTTGTACATGCTTTTATCTCAATGTAGTGTGTCATTCATTAGGACCTCTCTATAATGGAAATGCGATAAGTGGTTTATTGGGTTAGACTCATGGCAAGAGGGTAAAATACAGAACTTGGGCAAATTAATTATGATTTTCATTTTTAAGTTAATGTGTAACTGAACTAAGTCTTTGTTTTCACTTGGGTCCATGAAGATATGGTCTCCTTTCCAGGAGGGGTATTGACTTTACATGAGAGGATAATGATAGGACAAGGGGGAATGGTTTTAAACAGAGACAGAGGAGGTTTAGGTTAGGTATTAGGAGGAAGTTTTTCTCTTAGAGTGTGGTGATGCACTGGAACAGGTTGCCCAAGGAGGCTGTGGATGCCCCATCCCTGCAGGCATTCAGGGCCAGGCTGGATGTAGCTCTGGGCAGCCTGGTCTGCTGGTTGGTGACCCTGCACATAGCAGGGGTTGGAACAGGATGAGCACTGTGGGCCTTTTCAACCCAGGCCATTCTGTGATTCTGTGATTCTGTGATTATGGTTCCATTTGGCTGTGTTTCATCAGTCCTCCTCTCTCAGTTCACCACTGGATGACGATAGTTTGGAAAGAAATCTGGTTATTCCCTCCCGTGTAATTAGGAGATTAGAAGTAGAGCAGCAGCAAAGATTTGCATTTTTATTAGGGTCCAGGTTTAGGGCTCTTCATAAACCTTCCCTTTTTCCTCCATGACTCAAGTGTGACAACAGCCAAGCAAGCTGGGCTTTGGTCTCAGCCCTGTTCGGTGAGTGTGCAGATATTTGATGCATCTTTCTTATCTCAAGTGATACCACAGTTGTTCTTAATTAAGAACTGTGTGATATACATTAAGAAACATATTATTTCTTAAAAGCTTGCTATACCTTTTTGCATTATTTAAAGGCACGTGGTATCAACATTACCAGTAATTGAAAGTGTGTTTTCTGTGATAAGATAAAGTTGTCTGCTCTGAAAGTGCTCTGGAATTGTGTTAATATTCTGGGCGCTGAGGCAGAACGCTGGGTAAGCTGACAGAGCAGAATTTCTTATGGCAAGTCCATTTGTTTGAAATGCGTTGTAGGTCCATTGCTGAAAATCAATGAAAGTACATCTTCAGCTTTCTCTCTGTATATTCTATTTTTAATATCTCATAGGAAAGAGTGGGAGAGAGTGGAAGCAGCCCTTGGAAATGAGAATGTATCTCATTTACTTACGCAAAAATCATTTGATGGTATGCATCTAATGGCTCTTCTTTTGTTTCTGTTGCAGAATTGGAATATGGCAACTCATATGAAATAGAATATATGGAGAAAATAGGCTCCTCTGTGCCTGTAAGTTCTCACCCCATTTCCGCTCATTTGCATTCCCCTGTCATAACGCACTATCCTGATAATGCCATCAACCTCACTACCCCTTAAATTAATTATCAAGTGCCTGCAGCAGATTTGCAAACCCAGCTTCTTTCAAATTGGTAGAACCGGGGTAAATTGCATGTGCTGTGTTGTCCTATATCCTGTAGAGCTCGTTCCATGTTATTTTTAAGCTAGAATCATAGCAGTACTTTCTAGGGACTAGAAGGAACTCAGTAGTTCCAGCAGTGTAGAACACAGAGCTGTCTACGCCAGTGACTGAACTGTTTTAACAAATGGAGGTTAAAACTTTAAAGAAGATGGAGAGAATGCTGGGAGAATACAGAATGAATGTCAAATACGGAATGCAGCACTGCGTGTCATCAGTTGTTTGTCTTTCCGTTCAGTTCATGGATCTGGTAGCTTGATGAGATCCAGTGGGGACCTGGAAAAGCCAGGGGTTTATGTCAGTACATAAACTAATGAGAATAACATTGTGTTCACTGAATAATTTGGTAACTTTCAGTCAACAGATGCCTCCAGCCTGACAGGACCGGAAATCTGATTAACCCCAAAGTGGGAGAGAAAGAACCATTGCAAAGAGTGAACTGCTTAGGTTATGTTCTCTATTGATTTCTTCCTGAAAGGGATCATCTTTTATCAGTATCAGTTAGCATAGGGAGGATTACAGTCCTTTATTGTTCGCTGTTTGTCAAGTCATTTGGTCACTTAAGGCAGTAAATTAGCTTTAATGGAGAATAGCTGAATTGCTTAATGAGTCTTTCTCTTCCTGTTGCCAGCAGGATGATAGCACCCCGAAGAAACAGTCCTTATACCTAATGTTTGATGCACAGCAAGAGAGCCCAGTCAAATCGCCTCCCATCAGACTGTCCGATTCCACCACGCCGTGCTCAGGGTATGTCAATGCAAGGAAAGGCAGCAGTGCAAAAGGATGTCAGGGAAATAGGTTGCCATTCCAACACACAGGCAGGAGGTTATTCCTCTTTTCTGCTTCTGTGTTGCAGAGTTTGTTTATAAATAGATTCCCATCTGTGTGTACAAGTGACAGAGAACAGAGGGCAAAGGTACAGAAGTTGTGCAATGGAAAGGAATAAGGATGTGTATTTCTCCTTTATATTCTTCCTGAATGGAGTCACAGTGGCAGCAGTTTCACAAGGCCGTGGTTTCAGATACTGAGGTCGTTTTTGTGCCAATCTAGAAACTATTTAATTGCAACTCCTCATTTGGCCTTTCCTAGCTGTACTTTCTAGAAAGTGGGTCTTGTTCATAAGAACAGCGTGTGTGGGTTGTGTTTACTCTCCCAAAGTTTTGCTCTTTAAGGACATCTGTTCTTCTCGGGAACATTTGTTTCCTGGGAGAGATGTAGGTCATGGTGAGAAAAGGGTAAAAGGCAAGTGAGAAATATTTGAGGAATGTGCATAACCTTTCTGATGGAACTGGGTTTATTTAGATGACTCCAGTGTGTGGCTTTGAAAGGATATTGCAGAGCGTTATGAGAATGATAGAAAGATGAGCTGAAGCAGTATTTATATTTGTACACGTGGAAATAATGAAGCGGACATACTTTGGTGTTACCAGAAGCAGAATGATGAAGGTCTTGTGCTCCACCCTGAAAGTGTGCATACAATCCTTTCCCAGGTCAAGTTTTGAAGACCCCGAAGCCCAGCAGTCCTCTGGAATGAAAATACAACATCCAGCTTCTCGAGTCCTCGCTGCCAGCCAAGAGGCACATTTACAGTCACCAGACAAGTCGAAACAGAAGGACTTAGAGCCCATGACGCTAGGAACAACCCCAGAGACTATTGAAATAGTAAGTAATTTATGTTAACAGTTTGGGAACCATTTTCTTGCAGAAAACTCACAACTTATAAAACTCAGAACAAGTAGATCTCACAAGCAGAGCAAGAACTTGGCCTCACACTCTTAGTAGCAGCATCTTGTAGGACCCAAATGAAAGTCTGATGGAATTTTACTTTACTTTAAAATGCTCATGTGATCACTTATTCCAAGCCGACATTCTTTTTCCTTACACAGAGTTGTTTACACTTCAACTCAATATTTGTGGAGGTATTTTGGTCATAAATTAGGTGCTCTATAAGAAAAACATAGGCACATGGTTTGCTCTGCTGTATGTGGGGTAAGATTTTAAGTTTCTGTTGGTAAAAAGAGCTGCACGTTCAGATTTTCTTAAAAACTCTCAACTCTGTTGTTCTCATCTGAGGTTGATAATGTAAAACACACTTTTTGATCGTTAGAACTCAGCCCAGCTTCCAGTGACATCACTTCTTTTTCAGTGGCTTCTCTGGTATTGAATGGTGACCCCTTTCTTACTTCAGGCCTGCAATGCTCACTGACTTCAGAGCATTGGTTCTCAAATACACAAAGGTTCCTTTAAGTTCACCTTAATACTGTGCTTCATTTATATTGTTTAATGATGTTGTTGATGCCATCTTGCAAGGAATTAGCTTGACAGTTTTCTCAATGTATGGACCATTGTGGGTGCTCAAGTGCCCAAGGTCTATTTTTCTCATTCTGTCCAGCTTCAGGTTATATGTTTATCCTGAGCATGTTACAATTGTGAATATCATTTAGAGATATCAGAACGGAACAACAGCTATTCTTTGAACAAAACACATAATAGTCGATGTACTGAGAGCGTGCTGTGGCCCATGGCTTGAGAGCCATGGCTTTAGAGGTCTTAACGCCACTAACTTCATATTAGTCTTAAAAAATTTACTCAGCTTTTAAATTAGGAATAATTATTCTTGATGTTTGTCTGTCACTCCTATGAGCTGTGTATTCCAAAGGAATTTCCTGTGATGGATGAAATTATGAGAAATCAGGGATTTGCAGATGTGTTGCTTTTAGCCTGAATTACTTGAGCAACCTCTGTTGATTATTCTACGCTCTTCTTATCCTTCAGACATCTCCTGAAGACTCCTTTGTCTCTGCTGATGCTCTTCTCAACAGGATATCTAAGAAAACATCAATATGTGATCAACCTGAATATCTAGATCCTGACTTAGCAGAAAAGAACCCCCCAGTATTTGCTCAGAAACTTCAGGTTTGTAGCAGACTATACATATCACTTTGCCTGTGCTCAATGAAGAATGCTTCACCTTGTGTGAAAAGGGTGGGAGATGGCTTGGATTGGGGATGGGAAAGAAAGAAAGCAATGATTTGATTCTCTCCAAAGTATCTTTAGCCTTTCAGGAAACAAAGGAAGTGAAATATTTTAATTTAATTCATACAGTACATGAAAATTGAACTCAAATTTCCTTACAGGTTTCTTCTATCCAGTAGCATTGATGTATATATTTTGAAGAAGTCTTTATAAAGATAATTCTAGTCCTATAAAGCCCTAACCCTATAAGGCTTGAAGCTTGAACGTGGGACTCCATGTTTAGATGTGGTGCTCAGGGGTATGATTTAGCAGAGGGTTGTTAGACTTACGGTACTGGTTAGGCTGCGGTTGGACTTGATGATCTTCAAGGTCTTTTCCAACCTGGGTGATTCTATGATTCTATGATGCCTGACCTTAGTAGGTCTGTATCCATAGGTTCATTTTCAGAGATGAAGATCCTAATGGAAATAGGATTTACTCTAATCATCTATCTGATGCACAGTTTGGCATGGCTTCTTGTAGGAAAAACAAATCCATCTGCAGAGCAGTTCTGTGTGTCAGGACCTGTTTTCCAGAACATTCATGGTCAAATTTCAAAACAGAAAAGGGTGAACTGAGAGTGGCAGCTGGCACAAATTCACATAACATGGGAGTGGAAGCAGAGAAGTCTGGCAGAAACAGCTTTAACTGCAGAAAACATCTATTTCTTTTTAAAACAAACACGTTATCCAAACGTACTTTCTAATAAAAACTGCCTAGAATAACCATCTCGAAACTACCCACAAAGTGACATTTTGCACCAAAGTTCAAGACAAAGGTAATATGGGATGTTTGTCACCCAGGATTTGCCGGAATTGCACATCAAGGTGTATAACATTCAATTTCTTAACGTGTTAAACATTTTTGCTTTCTTCTTAATACGTTTTTTTTTTTCCTGTGGACTAATGATGACCAAACACTCAACAGGAGGAGTTAGAGTTTGCTGCAATGAGAATAGAAGCACTGAAGTTAGCCAGGCAGATTGCCCTGTCTTCTTTCCGCTCCTTAGATGCCGAGGTATCTGTTTTGTGCCTGCCATGCGTGTGAGTGTGCACAGACTAAGAAACAGAGTGCTGCTTTTTCTTTAACAAGGTGACTGAGGCGCTCAGAGTGCAGTGGAAAACTAAAACAAGCACCAAAGTGTGGCACGGAAGAGCATGCTGAAAGCAGTGCTGCACACAGAAATGCTGTCACCTGCTCAACGCAAGGAAAGATTAACAAAAGCAAATGTGTAGGCAAGAAACAAGGCACACGCTTATCGCAGGACCAGGATTTTGCAAGCAGATGGCTTTTTTTTAATGTTTACCCCAAGGTTTGGTCCTAAAATATTTGGTAGCAAACCAGCGTCAAACCTGTCTCCTATAAACATGCTATTGGCTGTTGGCCTCTACAGCTTGAAACAGACAACCAAGTACAGAAGCGAGAAGTTCAGCCAACCCTACCATCAGGCTTCAGAAGAAGGGGACTGCAGCAGATCTGCAGGGGCTGTAGAGTTCCCAAGGGAAAATGGTTCCATAACACAGTGGGGTTTCACTCCTGAAGATCTAAAGCTTTCTTTTAATTGGTTTTTTCTATGGCACGCTGGCTACTGCCTCCTCAGAGTGAGGCTCTAGAGATGCACGCGGTCCGTACTGGCTTTACTGCAGGACAGAAAAGCTTGCTGTGATGCACTGTTTGGTTATTAGCCAGTTGTCCTTTGTGGTGCTTTTAGCAAAAAAGGTTAGCCAAAAATGTTAATGGCTTTCTTGGGAGGTGCTGTCAGCTGATGGGATGGCAGCATCCTGCTGTGGTGAGTCATTTTATTCCAAACCAGGGGCATGTGCCATGGCACATCCTTCTCCAGTGACCTTTCTCGTGTTACAGTGGCCATTAATAAGTCAGGAAGCTTTTGGCTTGGTCCTGCGTCATCTTAATATTTGAGTACCCTGCATCATAACAACATTGGAGCTGATGACAAGGTGTAGTTTCTTGGTGAAGTTTATGAACTTCTTGGAACTTGGAAATGGGGGACAGGCTTCATGTGAATTCATAGAAAATGCTTTTAATCTAGATAACAGAGATAGCAAAAATGATAAGCTGAGATGAGGAGGGGAAAATAAGCAGAGTTCCACCCTCTGACACAGAATTGGAAGCATCTGGACATTCACAAAGTCCTGTCTCAGTCCAGCCAGAGGGGTGTTCTGGGTTGAACAACATGAGTGCCATGCTAGGCTGGGAAGGCCTTTTGTCCCTGGATAACTTTACTGTTTAGGTGGGAGATTGCTGATATTGAATTAGCCTGTGGTTGCAACCCTTGTGACCTACTGTGACTGGTGGCCTGGATTAACTATAATAGGATCTACCAGATGACTACGATGACTTAAATTTGGACACTATCTGGCAGGTTTCCCTTCTGGTTGGCTGCCCACAGTTCTTCTCTTCATGTTTTATAACTAAGGTTAGCATTTGCTGAACCATTACAGGTTGGATAACAAGCACAAACAGTCCACATTACTGCATCCTATCACCATCTTCCTACAAAGCTGCAGACATAAATTAGGCTTGTTATGCCTCCATCGACCTGTGTGCACACATCAATTAGTTACAAGACCAAATTGTTTGATACACATTTAGCTCACCCTTTGCCAGCACTCACGCTAATTTTCGGCAAGGCTAAATACATATTCCCCTAAACAGTACGGTAAAAGTGCTGTATCGTTTTCATTGCAGGGCCTCAGTTTTCTTTCACTCTGACCTTGAAGTAAGGTCACCAAGGTGGTTAATCAATATGCATTTACTCACTGTCTGATCAGATATCTGGTTTCTGTGCAAGGTGCTGGGAAGTGCATTGGGCTCTCAAATATTTACACTAAGATCACAGTGACCTACATCTCGTAGTAATTCCCCTGCAGACTCTAATCTCTCTGTGTGAAGTTCAGTGACTTATAAATCCCAGTGCTTATTATTACCCCAATTAACTGCTTACTTTCTTTGCACTTAGGCGCTGAATTTAAAACGTAGCTGAAGTTACTTGAGGTAATATTGTCATCCTGAAGGGCTACTTTGTTTTCAGGTGATAGGAATATTTGGAGGCAGAAAATAACAGATGACGCACTGGAACAGGCTGCCCAAGGAGGCTGTGGATGCCCCATCCCTGCAGGCATTCAAGGCCAGGCTGGATGTGGCTCTGGGCAGCCTGGGCTGCTGGTTGGTGACCCTGCATATAGCAGAGTTGGAACTGGATGAGCACTGTGGGCCTTTGCAACCCAGGCCATACAAAAATCCCTAAATATGTATTAAATTCTTGCCAATGTGCTTTTTTCTTCCTTTCCTTCAAAATCTTCACCATACTGACAGTTACTTCCACGAGTTTTTACAGGAGCTTAAGGAAACCTGTGTCTCCATTGCCACAATTAATATTTCCCAGCAGTTTCCTCATGAGACCCAGCAACCCACACAGCAGGAGGCTTTTGAAATAAGATATGGCTCAACAGATTGAGCTGCACTACGGCCTTTCTTCTGAGGGCAGCTTTGATGCTCTAATGGCTCTTTGTGGTCTCTTAGCTTTTCTCTTTGGATTTGAGTAGGAAATACAGTGCATTTCTTGAAGCTGGAATACTGAACTTCCACAGGAGCGTTCTGATTTCTTGCCTGTTTTGCTGAGAACTGTGGGCAGCACCGTGTGTTTTATATATATGCATACACGGAGGTGACTGAGCTTGTGCCCAAGATGTGCTTTTTCCTGCACTATCGTTGTATATCAGGAGAAATCTGAAGAATACAAGCTGTGTCGTTTTGGTAGATCCTGTGCTGCCTTTTGCTGCACTGTGCAAAGCCATCGGGATGGAGGTTGTGCCTCCTTGTTGTTGCGATTAAACGTAACAAAAAGAGAGAGGAATGGCCTGCAGCTGAAAGCACAGAGTCAGATGACTCCTGTGTTTAAAAAGGAACAAAAGATAGAGAGCAAATTAACGAGTCTCCTGTATAAACAGCCATTCAGCGTGGTGTTTTGAAGTGCTGTCGAGCTCGTTATTGCTCTAATTAAATTTTCTTGTCTGTTAGCGTTGCTGGCAGGGATTCAGCGTGTTGCCCACAGATGTGGGATTCACAGCATCTATTCCTGTGTTTTCCTAGCGCGAGCATCGTGTGTCATTAGGACAGCTTCTTCAGTAAGGTGTGCTCTGGGAGCTCAGAAAGGGCTGCAAAAGAGTAACTGCAGCTTTGGGTCCTGTCTGTTGTTCTGGGATACGTGAGAAGGGCTGTGAGCGAGTGAACCATTCATGGCATAAATCAGAGTCTGCACTGAGGGCAGTGTTGAAGGGGAGGAGGTGCAGCATTTTGTTTGGGGGAAGAGCATGCTGGAGCTGCAGCATGAAAGCATTCATATCCAGGCCATCAGCGTGCTGGATGCGGTGTTTGAAGATGTGGGTGTTTATAAACTCCTTGGTTTTAGTGCACTGTAATGTCATTTGTTTACATCTAGAGTGTTCACGGGGTCAGGCATCTCGGTTTCACTTGGCTCTTTTGGACTCTATTCTGTATCCTTCTGACCCAGTTTTGACCACCAGCGTGAACAGGATTGGCAGCTGCTAGCAAACCTCATTTAACATATTAATTGCATGCTAAATAACCAGTGGGGCAGTGATGGCAGCTGCATATAGGCATTTCTTACAAAATACTGTTTATGACAGAATATATCAGCATGTGAGAACTAGGAAGACAGACATCTCTTCATTTCTGCTTTTTGATCTCATCTATGTTTATGGAAGCAGAATTCCTGTTAATGAGCTCTCTGCCTCCCATTCTAATTTCCTCTGCTGTCAAGCGTTTCTTGTGGATGCTTTCATGGCATTTCTGTATCAGGAGGTAGTAAAACAAGGCCCTAAAATATTGTGGGTGAAGCACTCTCTTTATCTTATCTTGAGGCTAATTTGGCTCTCCTGATGCTTACTATGAATTTTAAGTGCGCATTGAAATGTTCCTGTCAGTGTTACCGCTGTTGTAGTTTAGCAGTGCACAGGCTCTCAGTCTTAGCTCAGGACCCTGGTGCCTAGCACCCAGAAAATGTCAGCTCAACATGTATTTAATGGCTCATTTCTTTGTATTTAAAAAAACCAAACGCACAGAGAGAACCTGCTATCCCAGCAGATGTTTCCATCTCTAAAAGCATGCTGTACTCACGGATCGGCGCTTCGGATGCAGAAGGCACCACGAGTCTTCTCTACCCCCAGCAAGACTTGGATGCTGCATTACGACTT
Source organism: Excalfactoria chinensis (assembly GCF_039878825.1). Lineage (NCBI taxonomy): Eukaryota > Metazoa > Chordata > Aves > Galliformes > Phasianidae > Excalfactoria > Excalfactoria chinensis. The sequence continues at coordinate 33,895,739 of NC_092830.1, forward strand.
GCCAGAGCAGAGGTAATTCTTAGAATTCTTAGTAGAACTGGGATATTCTTAGTAGAACTTAGAATTCTTAGGTATTTCTTAGTAGAACTGGGAATAGGAAATGTGGCACTTGTGGGCTCCTTCTTTTCTGTTTTCTCCCCAACTCTTCATATTATGATCACGTTTACCATCCTTGAGGCTGTTCTCAGCAATCCTAAAGCCATGCTGGAAGCTACCAAAGCAACTTGTTTTGGATGTAAATGAGAATCAGTGTTAGCTGGAAGTGACCAAGGAAAATCATTGAGTTCAACTGTTGAGCTACTTCAGGACTGACCCAAAGTAATAAACGTAATTAAGATCATTATCCAAAAGTCACTTAAATGACTTAAAAGTGGACAGGAGTGAGACATCAACCCATTCCAGTGTCTAACCATTCCAGTGTGAATGAAAGGAGCACTGAGAACACAGACCTTCAAGTCTAAAAATCTCACGGATAGCCCTACATATGCACACAGAAGCAGTAGAACCCCCTTAGAGGACAAATCATGGGACTGTATTCCAAAGCCATGGACAAAATGATTGGAGGGTTGGCTCCAAATCAGACATTGTATGGAGTGGTTTGAAATGATTATGATTTCACATCTGAACTTCTTAGAAGTGCACCTTACTGCCCATAAATCACCAGGGATGCTTGTATTTGAACCTGTTTTGCCTTTGGAAACTGTACCTGTATCAGTCAGCATTTGGTATCCATTTGTTGTACGCTTATTTTGTTTTCTCCTCAACGGATCACTTCTCTTTTCTTTTTCCTTGTTTCAGATTGTGGCCAAGGAAAGAGAAGTATCTGAGTGGAAAGAGAAATATGAAGAAAGCAGAAGGGAAGTGATGGAAATGAGGTGGGTTATTCACTTGTCACTAATCACGACAGTGGAGTCTCATTTTATGATGTGGATAGCAACCAGAATGACATGACTGTACAGATCTTTGGCTAACTGAAGTTGTTTAGTTATATTTAATTGAAGGCTTTAGACTGATCCTAAAGCCATTGGAGGTAATCATTGTGAATATCCATGTTGCTGAACTGAGATAAAAGGGTCTTAGTCCAGGTGAATGTAAGGAAAGAGTTCTCTGCAGTTTGTGCTGCTCCCCTCACTTGTGCATTCTCAATGGGTTGCATTCTCAATGGGTTGCATTGTGGTGTTTCTGTTGCCTGACTGAATGAGTGCACCTGCGGTGCTGGTAGAGGTGTCTGCCTACCAATTTAAAGTTGTTTTTCCATGAGGAGTTTTGCCAACAGAAAAGAGCTTGTGAAGGTTTGAATACAGGCACGAGCAGCAGAGGCTCTTCAACATTAAAGAACAAAAACCCCATTGCTGGTAGGAAAACATTTCTTGCAAAGGAGCCATTCTTGCCTTTGAGTGTTGACTTTCAAAGAGTTTCAACTTCCTTTTCTTTGAATGCAGTTTTTAATTATAACACACACACTAACCTTGATTTCAGTTAACCAGTGTTTATCTTGGATTTTGCCACCCAATTTGAGAGCTGACAGAAGCACCCTGAACTTTACAATTCCTTCTAGTTGTATCTGCTGTTCTAATATATTCTGTTTCTCCTTGCAAGCCTGTCTCTATTGCATTAAATAGCAGTATGCTGATAATAGCTGGTTTGGCCTTTCTTCCCATCCAAGGTCCTTGCCCTTTGCGAAAGTGATAAACAGAGTCACTGTAGTGGATGAAGTTGCTCAAAGAATCACTTTTGCTTGCCGTCTAGTCAGCCGAGGGTTTCAGCCATTCTTTTTGTGTACAGTGGTAATGCCATAAGAACAACATGCAGATAAGTTTGACCCATTCGTTGACCTGAATCTGAGAAAGTCGTCAGTTTTAGAAGAGTCTCTGTAGGAGTATTCTATGGATTTTTTAAAGCCTATTATTTTCTGCCTTCAAACAGGCAGGCTCTCTCCCTACCTCTGTCCTTAACTCATAAATAAAAGAGATTGGACAGGTTATTTTAGCATCTATCTCTCAAATTATAGTTTCCATGGTGCCTTCTGAGACTGAGTTTTTCTGTTTTAGCGCCTGCTTCTTCTCAGGGTTAAAGGTAGCTTAAAGCTAAAGCCAGTAAGCTGTATTGAGAGGTGATCTGCACCTGCAGTTCCTGCTGGCATCCAGGAAACTTGTACTGATGGAGCAGGGGTAAAAGAAAACTGTGCTGCACAAATCAGCAAACACTGGCAGAGAAGCCAAGAGTTGCACGTGGCAGATTTGAATAGAGGAGCCCAGGGCTTGGAGCCAACTCATCTTAAGAGAGGCATCTGCAGAAGGCGAGGGCAGCCCCTTTATGTCTTTGAGAGGAACCATCTCCCAGCACCCGCTGAGTTCTCTCACCTCTCTTGCTCCCCGCCTGGGAAAGGAACCAAAACCCTGGCGTAGCTCTCAGTGCATAATGAGGCAAAATGGAAAGGAGCTGCTGCAAGCAGTCAAATGCAAAAAAACAAAGCATGGAATGAAGAAAACCTAGGAATTATGTAAAGAATGACTCAGAGTTCAGCACACACTCCAGCGCAGTACATTGTCTATTTTCTCTAGGCTGCCAGGGTACACATGCCTGCTGGCTGCAAAACAGGCGCTGGCAGAGGTTGCTTATCCCTTAATGAAAGGAAAGCAGAGAGATTGAGCATCTGACACACTGCAGGATCTGTTCCTTTCTGTACCAGTGATTTGCTTCTGTGTCTATGTCCTCAATAAGGAGAAAGGAGGGGGGGGAAAGCCTTATGTAAGCCAAATTTCAACAGGCAAGTGGGGAAAAAGTCATTTTGTCACCAAATGATGAAATGTGCGTGTGTACACCAAGATTTCATTTGGAATGTTAAATGTTGAAACAGTCCGTGTGTGGTAAATTAGAGATGCAGCAATTAGATGTGACATAACTGTAAGAAAGGAATGAAGGGAAAGGCTGGGATTATTGAGTTGCAAGCGTAACAGCATCTCTTTTTTAAACATGGTTTGTTGGAGGTCCAATTGAACATACCTCTGTGTGGGAAGTCAAGCAGACCTTTCAAGAGGTAGCCTTGCATTTCTATGTTTTCATGACTTATAAAACTATGGAAAGTCAATAAGTAGACCAAAGGTCTAAAATATAAGAAATGAAGCCTATGTAACATCTCAAGGGTTGAGATGCTCCATCATAGAGAGGAATGGCATGGTCAGCGTCCTTGGGTTCCCCACTTGCAGTTTAGGCTGCTTGAGTGAAAGAGAGCTTTGTGATGAATATGGAACAAGCCTCAAGAACTTCACTTTCTAAATCAAATAGTATTAAAATCTCTGTGACATTGTAGGAGTCACATTTACAGATGGAAGTAAGAAATGGATCTTTGGCTTTGCTGCCTACTTCTACGGTGCAGCCCAAGCTGGGGAGCTGTATGGTGTTCTAACAGTGTTATTTATACTCACTGTCATGAGTCCTTGGCTTCATTTTCTACCATGATCAAACTTGCTGAAGGTGGCTGGTATTACAAGGAGGTGACACGGCTTTCAAATCCCTACTGCTTAGCTTTTATGTTAAAGTGATCCCACTGTCTGGGTTCTGTTTGCAATCCAGATTTCACATATGCAGCGCTGGTGTTACTGCGCTGGGTTGGTTGGATCTCCACAGCTTTCTCCTTTCCTCACTGACTTTTGTCCCAGGATTTCCCCTTATCCGTACTGTAACCTCACTGTCTGCAGCCGACTTAAATGAAATGGAGCAAATCAAAGCGAGCAAAGACTTCAAAAAATATGTATTCAAATACCAGTGGGCTATTTGGAATATCCACTTCAGATGAAGCGTACAGTAATTTTGTTTTTCATAGGCAATCCTATGTGGCTCGCAAATCAAAGCGCAGATCAAGCTAGTCCCATTTCATTAGCTTTATTTGGCTCTGGAAAGGGATGGATCATCTTTCTAAATCACATTTAATCTGCTTATTTTGGCTAACCTCTTTTCAAGAAGGAAACTCAAAGCCTACTGCAAGTCTGTGAAATACAACAGTCTTAAAAGTAACATTTTTTACCCTCCCTGTTTATCAGAACGTTTATGGAATTGGACAGGATGGGCTTTGTGCTCCATAGCTGAATGTTTGGGTCGTGCCATCTGAATTGCTAACGGGTCGTTTCTTCACGTTTGGAGAGTGGAAGAGTGGATGTATTTTGGATGAGGGCCAGCTGTATTCCTGTTGGATTTACTTGCCTACCAATTATAACTTTTGTTGATGTTAGCATTAAAGATAAGCGGACATGGAGAATAAAAAGGGGATGGAAGAAGGCAGTAGGAAAAGGAGACTTGATGCAACTCTTAACTTAGGCTGATGCGATTATGTTTAGCTTTGAACTGAGGTCGGTAACGTACTTTGGGTATGATTCAAAGTAATTCCTTTTCCCTCCCCATGCAGGAGCAACATTTAGGCTGTCAATTTTATTTGTTGTAGAGTAATAAAGAGAACACGAAAGTGTGGAGCGGGATCTGTAGCCTGTTATTAGACCATCGTTCAGTTATTAAGTAGCATTATTTTCTATGTCATTATTAGCTATTACGATGTTTGCCAAAAGTTTTTCTGTCTTTCTTTTTCTCTTCTTATAGGAAAATAGTTTCAGAATATGAGAAGACGATTGCTCAGATGATAGGTAGGTGTTTCTGCCATGAAAGATGCTATCCTGCACTCTGACTATCTGAAGAATAGAAATGGGATTTAAGGCTGTGGGCTTCATTTTGATGCCGGCTCCACCCGTTGATGCTGCTGGGAATGGGGATGCATCCAAGGACACGTTGTGTGCTTCCGGCTGGTGATGAGAAGCTGGTGCTTCATTTTAAAGCAATAAACCCTGAGGCAGTCTGGGTAATACAGAAAGGTCAGGGCTTTTTCATCTGTGTCAAAGCAAAGCGTCCCATAGGAAACATGTTCAGACACTGCCCAGCATTCACTGGGATCTCCAGGAGAGGCATAAAATGACCTGAAAACCCTTTAGTCATCCGCTCACAGCTGTTTAACAGGAGATACCAAACTTAGCTCTTTACAACAACAGGGATTATCTGTGCTAAGTGCATTGGTTGGACCAAAACCGTGATTAACTTCAATCCCAGCTGAGATTGCGAGTGGCCAATCCACCTCTCCAGCTACTGACATAAAGGTCTCCGGGTTATTTACACGATCTAGTGCAGAAGTCAAGAAATTATTCTTCTCACTCCTCTGGGAGAGCTGTCATAGAGAGCACTGCACACCAGCAACACAAAAGGCATCTGTGCATCCTTCTAAAAGGATCCGTGTGATATAACCCCCACATTTTTGGTTTCTTCTACGCTGTTTTGTCAGCATTTGATGCTTGAGTTCTCTCTAAATTCTATGGCAGATTTGCTTATCGTTGCCCAAGGAAAGCGGTGGGACTTTGCTGCCTTCCTGCTTTCGCAGCCCGTGGGAGACATCCCAACCTCCTTTCATGAAAAGGGGATAAAAGGGTCTAGAAATGAATCTTCATCTGTGTGCTTCGTTCTCTGTACAGTGTTCTGCCTTCATTGCCTTTTGTGTGTAAACCTGAATGGATTTGCCTGCTTTCTGACGTAACGTCTGTCGTTCTCATCATACAAATGTTAAGGCAGGAGTGGTCAGACTATGCCAAGAATTTGATTCCCTTTATTTTACACTGGGTGTGCTCTGGTGCTGCTTCATGCACAATTATAGGCACAATTATATAAGCTGTGAGTCTGTAGTGCAATGAGAAGGTGTGGAACAGAGATCCCAAGGTAACAGTGCAAGCACGGCAAATTGTGCAGTTGCCAGTTCATCTTCTTTAAGGAAATCAAGGATATTAAAGCATCGGACCTTTGGCCACTGAGGTAATAGAAAGAACGTCAGACCTTTAATTCATAGTATCAGTCTTCCAAATGGTGTAGGGCGAGTTTTTAAGAGCTGTGGCGCTAAGTAAGGTGATTTGCCATCCATTTTCAAAAGAACTGAAACAACAGCAGCGACACAGGCAGCATGTGCTAATTAGAGCGATATGCAGCTTTTACAGCATGATGAATGTGAGGCTGCTTCTCCCTGCACTTAGTGTAAGTTTTCCATCTAATTATCCCACTTTCTCCTGACATTTGCTGTGAATTACTGTCCCTTCTGATGAAAGGATTTACTCGAATGCCACGATGTGAGGGAAGTGCTGGTCTGCCCGCTATTTGCATATACTTCACTGAACCCTTATCCCAGTAACGCCTCCCTGCTGGAGCAAAAGATGCATTTCCACAAAAGAAATGCCCCTGCTCTTTCTATTTAAGGTCTAACCCTTCTGAGCTGTTTATAAAGCCCAACGCTAGGAGGGCATTGCAAGTGAACCAATTTCACAAATCCCTTTAATGACTATTCAGTGTGGTTGAGCGACCCTGCTCAGCTATTACAGACAGTCGTGTGTATGCAGAGTGAGCACTGGAAATATTTCCTCCTAATGGAATAGGAGCGTGGATGTGTTTGCACATAAAGTGCTGAAAACATGCACTGCAGGCTGTCACTGCCACTGATTTCAAGGGCTGTGGTAGATCTATTGCTGTCATGTACAGAGCCCAGTGCTACCCACCTCAGCTCATACAATCAGCCCCACGCTGTCAGTGCACAGATCCCTGTGAGTGTCTCTGCATCATTTCTTCCCAGCGCTTTAACTGTGTTTCCTCACACCTGGCTGGGCCTCTGACAGAATCTCCTGCCCATTGCGGGTGGAGAGACAAAGGACAGCCGTGCTGCTGTGCTGCAACATGGGCTGAGCTCATAAAGACCCCGGCTCACCCTGCAGCACGTGCACACTCCTCAGTCACACTCACCTCTTCCCCTTCCAAAACCCTTGCTGTAGATTTAGTTGTATTGTTGGATTTGTGATGTTGGGCTTTTTTTTTTTCCTTTCCTTCCTCTTTTTTTTTCCTGCTAAAAACGTATCCGTGTACTCGTGAGCTTAAAGACATAATGAGCTTTTCATTATGAAGACAAACAAATGTTACGCTTTGTGCATTACGGGTTGTTGCATTACTTATTTTCTGCTTTCCTAACAATACCTTGATTTTCTATTTTGCTTCCGTTTTCGTTGCTTCTTGCTATTTGCTTGCAAAAACAAACAGGCAAGCCCGGTAAGTAAAGCTTTTCACCAACTTTCACACCACCACTCTGCATTTTTTCTCCTTTCTTTTGCTTTTGTTCTCCGTTTGCTGCATTCCCATTCCGTCCTGTGATAACGCTGTGCTCGGCCTGGGGGTGGATCTGTTGCTCCTGTGGTGGTGGCCTCACTCTGTCTGTTTGGACATCGTTAGTCCTGAGCATCCTCGTGGTGGTGACCCACAGGCAGTGTGTGGTATGGACGTGGAAGCCATTTAATCAGGATGTTCTAATCATATCGCCTTTATAAACTGCCTTAGACACAATGTAGAAATTAGCGGCTGGAACTGGTTAGCTGAGATTGGAGCTGCCTTTTCCTTAAGGCTAAATGAGAGCTGCAGAGAGTAGTTAGTGGGTCTGCCCAGCCCCTCCAGTCCACTGTGCTGGGAGGCAAAGAGCTCCTCGGTGTGAGCAGTGAGGCTGCGTCGCTGGCTGCCTCAGTTGCCCTCCAACTAAAGGGGAAATTGCTAAAATACCACAGTAATCTCAGCAAAAGTAAATGGAGGTTGATGATTGATTGGAGTTGTCACTTTGAATGCCTTATAGCACTCGGTGATGCACATGGCTCCTTTCTCCTGCATGGAGCTGTGAGCAGAGTTGCTGCCCAGCACTGGGATCATGGCAGTCAGTGCTTGGGGGATGAGTTGGGCAGGTTGTCTCTCCAATGTGCTTACAGAAGGCTTGACCAACACCATGAAATAATCTCTGATTTGGGCTTGTTTCTCTCTTTGAGTGAGAAACGAAGCAGCCATCAAAATATTGCAAAACATAGGAGGCTTAAATAAAAAGTTGTACGTTCCAAAACTGCTTTTTAGATGGGAGAACGTTTTCCTTCGTTTTAATTTCTATCAGAGGCATAAGAAAACAGTAATATAAAGCTGCTAAAGCTGCTCATTCCTCTGAGTTTATCAAATGAGGAATGACAGAATGGCCTGGATTGAAAAGGCCCACAGTGCTCATCTGGTTCCGACCCCCTGCTATGTGCAGGGTCACCAACCAGCAGCCCAGGCTGCCCAGAGCCACATCCAGCCTGGCCTTGAATGCCTGCAGGGATGGGGCATCCACAGCCTCCTTGGGCAACCTGTTCCACTGGATTCAGTGCCTCCTTCATGGGAGCAGCTGAGTTCCAAGTGAAATAAATCATCTGTAAGAAGATGTTTTCACCTTTCTCCCCAGTATTCCAGTAATTAATTATCACCGTATTTAGCAAACTTTTTCCAACCCATGAGTGACAACATCTTTGAATAACAACAACGTTTGGATCTTCTACAGACTTACTAACATACAGCATAGAGCACAGTGTAGTAGAAGCTGTAGAAGATAGTGAAATCAGTGTTCATATTGATTTCTTTTTTCTCCCCCATCTTCTTTCTACCAGAGGATGAGCAGAGAGAGAAGTCTGTCTCCCATCACACTGTTCAGCAGCTGATTGTGGAGAAGGAGCAAGCGCTGGCGGATCTGAACTCGGTGGAGAAATCCCTGGCAGATCTTTTCAGGAGATATGAAAAAATGAAGGAGGTGTTGGAGGGGTTCCGAAAGGTGAGCCGTAGGGACGGCCCTTCTTGTTAGGAGGAGAGCTGAGTGGGCTCTCGTGTGGTGGTGAATTGGTGCTGCTTCACCTCCCAAGCATAAGTCTGATGTAGTGCATTGCGCAACAGGAATAGCCCACCGTGCTTTCTTTCTCTTTGAGAAAGAGCAGCTTGTTCCCGTATATGAAGGTATAATTGCAATAAATGTTGCATACCTGCTGGATATCTGAATTGTGAATGGGATTAAATGTAATGTTCTCATTTCAGAATGAAGAAGTATTAAAGAAATGTGCACAAGAGTATTTATCGCGAGTAAAGAAAGAAGAACAGAGGTATCAAGCACTCAAAATCCACGCTGAGGAAAAACTGGACAGGTAATTGCTTGTGAATATCTCCATAGAGGAGTTCACAGTGCAGGAAGGGCCCTGTGGGTGAGCCCTGCACTCACCACACAGTCAGCAGAACTGAGCGTGTCATTCAGAGCAGGCGTCCCTCTGTTAATTCTGGACCCCTGGTTTGTGCTGAGTCTGCCCGCTTGTGTTGATGGTGATGTGCAAGAAAATCCATAAGCCACCATTAAGGTGTGAACATCTGATTGTGCCTTAAGACGGGCGGGTCCAGTTGGGATTGTTGTTGTTACCATCTTTCATGTAATAACTAAGGAAGCATTTCTAGAGTCCTCCAGGCCCAGGAAATGTCTCCAAATCATCACTAGCAATGATCGGTGCCTAAAGCAAAGTGAGGTTTGGATTTGCTTCCCAGCTGTGAGTCTGTGAGAGCTGGAGATCAGATTGAGAAACTTCCTCAGCACACCTCCTGCTGTGTGGCATCTCTGACCCCTTCTCTTATAGGCACAGAGAAAAGGCTTTAAAGACTACTGAGCAAGAGAAAGAGCCATGAAAAGTCTCTAGGGGCGAGGCTCAGGCTGCCTTCAAAGATACAAAGAAAGCAGCCCTGCCCATCTCTTAGCATGCAGTCCATCCTTGGATACGTTTTATCCTCTCCCATAGACCACTTAACGTGACAAAAATCTGTTTTTCTAGAGCCAATGCTGAAATTGCACAAGTGAGAGGCAAGGCTCAGCAAGAGCAAGCGGCGTATCAGGCCAGCCTTCGTAAAGAGCAGCTGAAGGTGGACGCATTGGAAAGAACACTGGAGCAAAAGGTAAGTAGCAGCTCTGCTTTTTTACTGGAGTCAGGCTGGATATTAGGAAAAATGACTACTCAAGAAGCGCATTGAGGCACTGGCACGGGCTGCCCAGGAGCACGGGGCCACTCCATGTGGAGGTGTTGAGGTGGTGCAGGGATATGGTCAGTGGGGATGGGTTGGGAGTTGGAGTAGATGATCTTAGTGGTCTTTTCCAACCTTGATGACTCTGTGGTTCTGAGGCAATGACATGACCTTTCCTTGGAGTGGCTGCATCCAGCTCTCCTTACGCCTAGGCCAAGGTCTGCCCAAGGTCCCATCCTACTTCTTAAGCGCAGCCAGCCAGCGTATATCTCATGTCCTCTAGCTTACCAAAAGTGTTTATTTCTGGTAAAATACAGCAGGTCCTTGCTTAGAGCCCCATGAAAACAGAATGAAAGTGCTATAGGGAACGGCCAAGAAACAAAAGCACGTTATTATCAAGTGCCAGGAGTGACTGCTGTACGCTGGTCCTGAATCACGTGATTTGGTGCTAAGTTGTATTTACTGCAGTGACACGAGCTTTGTGTGGGAAGAGACAAGCAAATGGTTTGAAGGCATTATGCACAGATACACTGTATGTGCTTTTATGTCATACATGCATACATTCTTTATTCAGTATTGGAGAAAACGCTGTTCTTCCACACTGAAGGGAAAGCTTGATTTTTAAATGCGCTCATCTTCATAAAACAATATTTTTCGTGGTCCTTAATACTGCCTTTTGTTTTCCAGAATAAAGAGATAGAAGAGTTAACAAAGATTTGTGACGAACTGATTGCCAAAATGGGGAAAAGCTAACTTTTAACCAAATTTCTGGACTTCAACACTGAGTGCAATATGACCATTGGCACACTGATGTCCATACGTTTATGTGGACGGGTTATATTTTCACTTTTTCGTATGCACTACTGTATTTTCTTTCTAAATAAAGTTGATTTAATTGTAAGCAGTACTGAGATGACTATCAGAATTTCTTGCTATCGTTTGCATTTTCATAGTATAATTCATAGCAAGTTGATCTCAAAAGTTCCTGTATCAGGGAGATTGTCAAGTTCTCTAAGGAATTACAAATTGCTGATCCTAGCCTTCCCTTTGTACATGAGTTCCCATGTTGGATGTCTTTTGGATTTAATATAAACATGTATTACTTGCATGGGGACTCTTGCCTTAAGGAGTGTAAACTTTATCCGCATTTGCTGATTTGTAAAATAAAATGAAAAATGAAAAAAAAATAAATAAAATGAAGATGCATGTCACTTAAATGAAATTCTCTATTGTAAATAAACTTTTTTTTCCCGTTGGAAGTTGAAGATAAGTGGCTTCATCTGGTGTAATTTCTCTTGCTTCCTGCTTTTTCTGTGCCAGGTACAGCGGGGTTTGGGAAGGAACTCCCTGCCCAGTGATGGGATTGGCCACAAGATCACACTGCCTGCGTGCACCTATCTCCATGTCCTGCATTCCCTACAAATATATATGCTAGATTTGGATCTCTCTGTCCTCAAGTTTGAGCTCAGTCCTATGGAATGGCTGATTCTCCCACCCTGATCCAGAAAAGCACGCAGGGGAGTGAGGCTGTTTGCCTGAGTTGGGTGTTGTGACACGAGGTGATGGGATGGTGCTTTTTAAGCAAATCTGCTGCTGGGTGAATGCGTTTTGTTCTTCCTGCCAGTGGGAGAATTTGCTGCCATGTTTGTGGAGATGCAGTGCATGTGATTAGAAGTACCCCCAGAATAAGCCAGATAAGCGGCATTCTTGCACACCTCCTTATCCTCTAAGTCATCCTCTGCGGAGGATTAAGTATGTAAGATAAGCATTAAAGCTTTAATAGCAAACAAACTGCTTTCTTTGTCTAATGGTGCATCTCTTGTACCTCCATGATGCGGACAGTCTTCAGCCTGGTTCTCATCAGCTCCCTTTTTGTCATCAAAAGTAAGTCAGCTCTCTTCTTCCTTTGCCCTTCATTACTTATTTCCTATTTCAGATGAGGCTGAGCTTCTCTGCTGTTGTGGGCTTTCCTCCTGGCTTGGCTGGTTTTCAGAGTGTTTTGTGTGTGTGGTTAGCAGCACAACGTTGCACTTCTGCTATGTAATGGAAATACAGAGTTGTTTGCAAAGAAATGTCATCGTGTTATCTCTGTGGATGGCAAGTGTGCCTTGTGCTCTGCGCATCTCACCAAGGACACTGTAAAGAAGCTGCAAGTTTATGCTTGTCTTTGGAAATCCTGTGTAATTTCAACCAAAGATAAACGTTGGGAACAAGGAGGATGAGATTATAGCAGTCGTGTTTAAACGGGCGAAGATGTGCTGTTTGGTCTTCCTTCAGAGCTGATAGTTTAGAAGACTGAATATGGATGATAGTACTATTTTGTGTGTTCAGAGTGTACTTTCTCATGGTGCTGTGGGCCAAAGACCACAATGGAAGGGAAAACCATCATACTGCAGCTTGTTCTACAGCTGTTACAAGAAGGTGTGGTTCCAATCACAGAGCGTCAGATATTCACCATCCCAGGGGGTGTTCAAGGGACGTTTAGCTGGTGTAATGAGGGATGTGGTTAGTGGGGAATGTTGGTATCGGTGGACGGTTGGACTGGGTGATCTTGGAGGTCTCTTCCAGCCTTGGTGATTCTGTGATGTTCTTGAGTTATGCTCAGTGCAATTGCAGCAATCAGATAACACGTGTCTCATTGTTTTTAATCTTTAAGGTCATTTACTGGGGCCCTTTAAAAAAGGGAAATTGATAGGATCTGTGAAATATCTAGTTATTTATAATCTTTCAGCAATTGTTGCATGTGCTTCAAGCAAAATCATTAAGACTGCATAGATGGGATTATTATTATTAGTAGTATTATTTGCAAACTCTAACCGCTACTACAAGAGATCTTTCCTCTCCTAATGACAGGTGAGGCACTGCAGTGTTACACCTGCGTAGGTTCCAGTGATGATGACTGCAACAGGCAAGGGACACAGCAGTGCCCGGGGCATTCAGATGCGTGTGCGGTCATGCGAGGACAGGCAAGTAAGTAACCACGGACAGCTGCGGCTCGTCAAATTAACAGCAGCAGTAAGTAATTGGAGTTGGTAGAAGAGCCACTTTGCTCTCCAAATGAGCACTGCATACAATTCTCGGTTCTATTGGCTTAGCAGCAGCTTGATGCCAAATGTGTCTGCATGTGACGGAGCAGGATGAGCCATGGGATGGTCCCTGCTGGGTGGGCACCCACAGTGGTGGCGGTGGTTGTGCTGCGTTGCGTTGTGTTGTGTGCTCACTGTGCTCTGTTCCAGGCGGTGTGATGAAGTCCTGCTCCTTCCGCTCCTTCTGTGAGAGGGCGATGAGGGATGGAGCCAGAGCACCCGGCGTGAGCGTCCACTGCTGCTACTCCAGCCACTGCAACGCCAAGAGCCACGGTGCAAGGCTCGGCCCCTTCAGCGGCTGCTTCGTCCTCCTCCTCTTGTCCCTGTGTTGGCACCTGCTGCTGAAGCTGACGTGAGGGGGAACAGGATCCCAAAACTGCCTTTATAGAAAGGGATGGTTGTAATTACACTTCCTGTATCACGTTACTCCATGTACTGCATTTCTCAGTAGGAAGAAGCTGTAGGCAGACTTAGCTGCAGGTAGCAGCCTTGTAGTTAAGGTAAGGAGCAATGTGCTCTGGCTGCTGTTTGCTGTCAGCATGCACTCAAAAGCAAGCTACAATTTTCAGGCACAAAGTGACCGAGAATTCTAGCATGCTCTTGAGCTGTTCAGAGAATATTTCTAGTCTGGACAAAGCTGATGTAAGAATGGTTTAGTGTTGATATACAAAGTGCTAAGAGAAAGCTATTAAGAGAAAAAAATAATGTTTGGAAACACATTGTATTACGTGTTCTTCAGCATCCTCAAGAGTGAAATGGTGCACGGCCCTCCTTGCACTGATGTCATTAAGAGAGTGTTGTGTGATGGGTTTTATAATCCTTTTAATTTTGCAAAGTGGAATTACATGGGGATGTCTAGAGAGCTGAGGAACTAAATCAACATGTTTAATAATCCCATTCGTTGCAGTTTTACCAAGCAGATGACCTAGAGCGGGCCATGGCACTGTGCAGCCATAGCCATAGGCAGCTGCTAGCAGTGGTGATGCCCAACCTGGGCCATAGTGGTGTAGCACAACATGGTCACACTGAGCTGCTGTTGGGTTGTGATGCTGGGAAGGAGCTGGCAGGGCAGAGGTGATTCTTAGCACAGTGCGACACGTAGGCAGGTGGTTGATCTGCATAGATGTCAGCATCTAGCTGTACCCACCAGGTCTGATCTCCAGCATACAGCAGCTTTCAGCCCAGCTGGTGTCACCTCAGTAGAGGTGGTCTTCCAGTGAGGAAGTTCTGATTTTTGTTGCCCATTTGGAATTCAAGCAAGTTTATGGAACTCACTAACTATGTGGCAAAGTAGATTTTCCACTAGCTCTGCGTTGTGACCTTTGTCTGTAAGCACTGTCCTTTGCAAGATCAGTACTAGGCAGCCTGTGGTAGCATCCTGCACGTCTTCCAAAGTTTGGTCAAGGTTCTTCTTGAGAGCCTCTTCACTTAAGTCAATGAAAGCTCCGGGTACTGTGCCCCAAACCCACCCCACAGCTGTACCCCACAGCTGTACCCCAGTCTGTTGCACTCCCTGCAGATGGATCCTTCCATTGTCTTGTGCATGTTGTGGGGTCAGACTCAGGGCTGTTCCTTTGGGGTTTTGCTGGAAGGGGCTCTCAGACCTGGGCGTTCTGCTCTGTGGTGGTGGTTATCACAAGGCTGATACAGCTGTTGATAAAAGGATTGCTCTGCTGCGACGCCTTGGCTGAGAATATTAATTTAGGCTTAGATATCTCATTTGTGTAACAAATCGCTTGAGCTGAAAAGAATTCATTGCATTCTCAGCTTGAATCAGCTCCTTCGATCTGTTCAGCTGCACAAAATATGCATTGGTAGTACCTTCATTTTCTGATTGCTTTGTAATGATAAAACTCCATCAGATGTAATGCTCCGTGCATTTCCTTGGTGACAAATTAAAACATATGCAATGTCTGACAATGTCTCTGCATAAATGGGAGTGTCGTGATGGCCAGTCTCAATCTGGCAGCCTCTGCTCCAGCTGGAGTTTGCCCACAGGGCTCTGCTGTGACTCAGTGGTGGCACTTCTGCCCACTGCATCAGTGCGGTGGATCAGTTGGGTAAGCACTGGGGTGAAGTTCAACCTTTCTTACTGAAAGAATCTCACTCAGAACTCACTGACAGGATGTAGGGACAGCTGTTAGCATCACTCGAAGCCCTTAAAAAGCCTTAAAAAGCTTTAACCTTCTGCCTGCTCAGACATCAGGAACTCTGCGGAAACTGGAAGTAAAACTTCTCTCCTACGTGACCAGACAGCCCTGTGATCTCAGCTCCCCTCTCCTTCCCCATGGCTTACACAAAGCCATTTATGCTTATCCAAACTTTGGCTCTGCAGACACCCGGAGCTATTTGGGGCAAATCCTGGTGAGCTCCTGCAGTTGCTTTGCTCAGGATGAGTGGCAGATTACAGCCCTGGGCCAGCAAATGCTCACTGCTCCGTGCTGGGCCGCTGCTGAGCGCCTTCCAGGAGCAAATCCCACCTCTTTAAATAGTTCTCCTGTTTCATTTGTGGCTCAATGTTTGCTCAGAAACTGCAGAAATATCTGCAATTGTATTATAATGAGAGCAGCTTTCAGCCCTGCATTGAGCTGGGCATCTGATGGTAAAGCATGGCTCCAACAAGCTTGCTAGAGCTTGAACTGCATTTCTCCATGGAATCACAGCCATCACCGTGAGCTGAAGGTAACCTCCTCCATCAGCAGGGACTCCTGAGAGGGTTCTGCTTGACTAAAGCGGGCCTTGAAGCCTGTAAACCACGACGCCCATCCACATGTAAGTCACCCATCACTTTATGCCCACCTGGAGTGTGATGGTTTCAGACCGTGAAGTCCGAGATTTACAAACAGTACGATGGAATTAATTGGAAATGTAGGTCATCCACCAGCAGGGGGTACCCGGGGCTCACAGATGTCCCCGCTCGCTGCTTTGTGCCCTCTGCTACTTATTTAACCCGAAAATAACTAGGAATGCAGCACGTCCTGTCCAACACAGGGAGGCTGTGCCAGCGTTGCTTCAGGGTTGTGCTACGTTGTGAAACGGTGCCAGGGGATGCTCAGGTAGGGTAGCAAGAAACAACTCCTCTCTGGAAGAGCGGTGATGCAGTGGCACAGCTGCCCAGTGTGGTGATGGGGACACGATCCCTGGGGGTGTTCCAGAGCCAAAGTGATGTGGCACTGAGGGACGTGGGCAGTGGGCACAGTGGGGTGGGCTGGGGTTGGGCTCGGGGAGCTGAGAGGTCTTTCCCCAAAGAACAGGCCCAGGCATCCCATAGCAGTGCCTGTGGTGACCCGGAGCAGCAGGGAGCTGATGGGATCAGGCTCATGAGGGAATGTCACCCTGACACCCAGATACAGAAATAGCCTGTTTTTCAAAGATAGCTAAATCTTTCCCCACAGATTTATAAACATTCTTCCATGTCTGGAAACACTGTGCTGTAACGCAGCGCACCACGTCTACCAGTGCGGAGCAGAGCTTTGTAAGACAAACAAACACCATGACGATGGGCACGAAAACACGAAGGCAAAGCTCTCCATGTGATTTTTTGCTGCTGCCCCTCCAGGCGAAGCTGTCTGTGGGCTGCAGGAAGGCTTGCACCTTGTTGGGGCTCAGCGTGGTTTCTCTCTAACAAAAGCCCATCTGGCTAATGCTGTTCTAATAAGGGAGAAGCTGGGACTTAATGAAAGGTAGAAATAATTGGAGTGCTGTAAGCTGCTCACCCCGAACACTGACTTAGGAGAAATCCTGGTAGGGTCCTGCCTTGAAAATCTGGTCTGAAAGTCAGTGAAATATACTTGACAGATGGTTGGACAGCTGGATGGTGGCAGCCAACCCAATGGTACACCCAACCCAATGGTACACCCAACCCAAGAGCCATCCCTTAGTCTGTATAAACTTTGTGTACTTCAGAAATGTTAAATAAACCTGAAATGGAAGAATAGGATGTGAGACGTGAGGCCCTGCAAGCACAGCACCACTGGAGCTCGTTGTGCAATGATTAAATAGAAGCAATTCCTTGTGTTGAAGGAAATCACCTTTTAATAGGCTAGGGAGGCCAATACATCCCCAGTAGTTAAGAATCTACGTTCGCGCATAGAAATCTATTGTATTTGTCAGTTCAGAAGGATGTATGATGAAGCAGGTTTCCAGACTCTTTGGACCAGGACAGGGCAATAATTAATTAACACTCAGCTGTTATTCTCTTCCTGCAGGTTATTTGCTCTCTGCAACCCTCCCTGGTGGACCTTCCCAGCCCAACCCAAGCACGTGGATGAGTCCAGCCCTGCTGCTCTAGAAGGTGAGGAAATGCACTGCAGTGGGTGGGCATCACCTCCACCATCCTCTTTTGATAGACAAAGTTGAATTTTATTCAGCGTCCTCCTCCATCAGCAGGGATTAACTCTTAGATAAGAAACTGTTCCAGAGCACAACCTTTCTTTTAAGTGTTCATTGAGAATCAGACTGATTTGCTTTACACCTAATGGCAGTTACGGTGCAGGAGCACGTAGTTTGTGTCACATCATTGTCTCGGTTCTGAGCTTAGTTTCTTTAACCAGCGGGTGGGCTCAAGCTGGCCTCAACCGTACCACAGTGCCTCCTGCCCACTGCCCCATCTCAGCTCCAGGGAAGGGCACATCAAGGCAAGAGCAGCTGCTGACCTTTTGCCCTTTACTTGAACGCTTGTTCCTTTAAAATGCATTTACTTATGGGGTTTCTTATTTAGCTTTTTTTCTACTGTCATCCCCATGAGGCATTCTTTCCTATGAGTCACGCACACCATAAAGAAATTATTGTTTGGCTCAAAGTTAGGCTCCCATGCCTGGGATCAACATTTATTTCAGTAAGAGATAGGAAATGAGATGGATTTCGGGGTGATTCATTATTTACTATTCTGACCTGAACTGTGTTTTTACCACTGGCTTTAAACAAAAAGAAAAGAAAATCAGACAAGATCCTTGAAACACAAGGCCAAGCCTACATGTGTCTGGTAGGACTGAACGTGCTCCTCAATGGTTTGGTTGCACTGTACATAGAAATCATCCCTTACATCTGTTGATACTGAATTATGTTTTATTAGAGGAACACAGAGATCCCCCGCTGAGGGTATCGACTGCAGGTGGATTATACACAGCTCATAACCAGTGGGGCCAACCACGGGCCTGTGAGCCAACGCTGCCCACGCAAAGGCCACGAATCGGCTCTTCACTCAAAGGAGTGAAATAAAGTCAGGATGAAGCTGTGAAAGCCTCCCTTGAACCCTTTACAAGTCGCTTTCTAAAATTAGACATGCAGGTCATTGCAGGGCAGATGCTGCCACCAAATTTGTTTGGATGAAACTCACTGCGGAGCTTCTGCCAGTAGAAACAAATTAGAAAACGCTGGAAAGCTCACCAAATCCTGCTGATGTGTTCACTTGGATCCAAAGCGGTTACAGAAAGTTCTTCAGCAGTGCACTGATTCTAATTTTCACTGCAGGAAATGCAATGCATCTGGGACCGAGGCGTCTCTTTTATGGTAGCCATCGCTTCAGGTGGGAGGGGAGGGGAAGGAAGAGGAGAGGAGGAAATGAATTTCCCAGTAAAGGCCGCAATATGTTCCAATGTATATGTATAAGCTACAACACTTATCAGAGTGTTTTCTCTTGGTTCAAGTGGCTGCTGCACCATCATTCTCAGCTCAGTTCTC
Organism: Excalfactoria chinensis; assembly: GCF_039878825.1. Classification (NCBI taxonomy): domain Eukaryota; kingdom Metazoa; phylum Chordata; class Aves; order Galliformes; family Phasianidae; genus Excalfactoria; species Excalfactoria chinensis. The sequence goes on from NC_092830.1 coordinate 33,914,407, forward strand.
CCGGGATGGCTTTTGGAGTCAAATAGGGTCTTTTTAAAGCACAGTTGGCATTTCTACCTTCTTTTTGGGTGGCCCTGTTTGGAGCCAAGAGTTGGACGCAATGATCCTCGTGGGTCACTTCCAACTCGAGATGTTCTATGATATGATGACAGCTTCTGATTTGCCAATAATTTTGCAACCTTGCCTTTCTGTGCTCCGTGCAAGGGATGGAGGGAAGGAGAAGGCACTGGTGACCTCTCTTCCCATAACAGCCAACCAAATATTTGGACAACGTCACCAACTCTTGTATTTTGTTTTCACAGCTCCAACTATTTGCAGATAGGAAGAAGAATGCTCAGCTGGCGTGCAGCACCCCGAAAGCATCCAGCATCTCAGAAAGCCCAACTGAGACAAGCAGAGCCCCTCAAGGATCATTTCCAAACAACGATGAGATTCAGAGCCATCCCTTGACTTCTGGAGTCTGATTAATGAGGCTGAACGGCGGTGCGTACAGCTAGCACACAAACAGCATGTAACATTTTCCTATTTTCTTGTGGCTGTGTGTACTTTAAACAATTACTTCAGAAGGGTTTAACATCCAACCGGGTACACGCGCTGCTGCTCATGGCAAGAACAGCGGCCTGTTGACCGTCATTGGATGCATCGGGGATGATTATTTAATGAGTCTTTTAATTACCAGACACATCAAGGCCGTGGTGGCAGCAGAGAAGCCCTGAGACTTCCCTCCCACCCCTCACCAGGTCAGATCAGGGGAAATGATCACTCTTCCCCATCCAAAGGTGTTGACCTCAGCCCAGCCAGTGCACCAAACTTCTCAAGCTGTTGGGTTATTTCACTAATTAAAAGCAGACCCGTTTTTAGTCTTTTTAACCCTGGATGAGTGATCTCAGAAAGATGCAGCAGACATTACGAAACAAGACGCTACTCAAAGCCCTGGTAGGACTGCAGTGACTGCAGCTTCTGCGAGCTAACTTACAGGAAATGAAATCTCTATGGCATTTCTGCCTCATTTCTGAACAAGCCGACCACGTTCCTCTTCCTTTTCAGAGCAGGAACAATGTGCAGAGCCGTACATACATTAGTACCATAAGCTATGTTGTTGTTCATTGTTAAGGCAGTTGAACATACAGTGCTTCCCACAGCTTCCTCTGTAAAGCCAGCAGCTGGCTACCAGCGAGCGCTCTGTAAGCACAGGATGCACAACACAATGCTATTAGTTATTAGTGATAACACTATTAGTTATTGCACAGTCAGGTCCATAGAAACAATGAGATGACATGATTAAAACTTCCTATGCTATCTTTGACTCCTTTGTTTAAAGCACATACGAAAGCCTTACGCTAAATATTTAAAGAAGCATTTTTGTCATCAGACCTCGGAGTAGGAAAGCATCCAAAATATGAGGTCTCTGCATGTTCCCTTTGCTTCTTGTTGCCAGCTGCATCTTGGAACATGCTGTTTAGCCATTTCTTTAAAGTCGTAATAATTAACACCACCACCAGGTTTATTACAACTATCCCCTCAGTCTTGCTCGGTAGACATTGGATATGTTTATTAATTATATGTTTTTATACCATTTTGAGATGTGAAGATTGAACTCCTCCACATTCCTCCCTGGGGAACGAGGACAGAGTGAAATGAAGCTCAGAGATGTCCACTTCCTGCACTCGGTGGCTGGCTGCAATGTAAGTCTTTGCAAAGGATTTAGAGGTATGTCGACATCAATTTGCATGGCATGACGCTTTAGATAACTCCTGTTCCAGTGAGTTATTGACAGTCTTGGAGCTCTGAATCACAGGTCTCCACGAAATATAGTATGAGTAACTGGTGACACTGTGGGGAATTGAGATAAGCATCTGGTTTATCTCACCTTGAGGGCTAGGTGTTACAGGCAACCCACTCTTTTCCTAAACAAGTCTGGTTTGTGCCCAGAACAGGTCCATACAACACAGTGAAACAGGTGGGTGTCCCATAGGAAAAAGTGGTGTCATGGAATTACGTGTTCATGGTGCTGGCTTACTTGAGATCAATAGAACACTGAAAAAGTGCCCTAAATTTAATTTAATTTCTTGCTTTAATTTCATGTTTTAATGCACTTCTATATAGAAGACGTGGCTCTGGGCACCCTGCTCTGAGTGGGGCTGGGGTAGGGGGACCAGAGGGACCCAGAAGTTCCTCCAGCTTCAGCCATCTGTGGGAACCTCCTATACATCCAGCTGTGATGGCAGCACAAGGAGAGCTGCTGTTACATTGGGGCTGGGAAGTCCTTAACATGTGAGCCTGGTAACATGCTCTGGTAGGCAGAGGAAGGACTTTCCAAAGCACAGTGCCACATGGAGCTGCACCTTGAGGGGATGGAGTGGGTTTGTATATGAACACAAGACCTGGACTGAGCTGTAGTCCTGTGTTTTGCAGGTGCTGCTTCAGAAAAAGAAAGGAAAAGAAGAAATAGGACCTGGGACTTTTCCAGCCATGCACTAGAAAAGGGCCGTAGTGTAAAATCTGTTTGTTGGATGTTTGTCCAGGTTTTCAGCACAGCTCACTGGATGTAGCCCTCACAATGTAAATAATCTGTGCTTTGGACTTCATGCTGAGGAGGCTGCTTTTCAGAACATTTCAGGGCTTTCCTTGTTTCTTTTAGGCTGGTATTTTCCACATCTTCCATATGTGTCAGACTTGAGCTGGGACTCAACAAAAACCAGCCAAGCCATGGATGCAGCACCTCAAAGAGAAGAGCTGCTATGGAGCACCAATGCTTATTTACCCTGGAAAAGAACAGCTCCAACTACATGTTTGGTTTTTTCCCAGTTGCTTTTTAACTCCTTTCTCACCAAAGGCTGCCAGGTTCCCAGGAGTATCACAGCTAAGAGGAATGGCCAGAACCTCTGCACAGAATTGAAGTGACATTCATTTGTTTGTTTGTTTTTTTCCTTCTCTTTTTGGGTGGAAAAACAGCATTTAGGATCCTTTCTGAGGCAACATACAATAGCATTTTCCCTGTTTGTTGCAGGAGAGTTGGACTAGATGACCCCTAAGGGTCCCTTCAACTGAAAGTGATTCTACAGTTCCATGACATAGAGTCACAGAATGGCCTGGGTTGCAAAGGCCCACAGTGCTCATCCAGTTCCAACCCCTGCTATATGCAGGGTCACCAACCAGCAGCCCAGGCTGCCCAGAGCCACATCCAGCCTGGCCTTGAATGCCTGCAGGGATGGGGCATCCACAGCATCCTTGGGCAACCTGTTCCAGTGCTTCACATGGATGTTGCCAACCAAGACCTGGCACTTTCCATGGGATGAAAGTGGAAGAATTGCAGCTCTTCTGCCATTTGCAACTATCCCTTTGCAAAGCCATGCCCCGCCTCAATACAAGCAGTGCTTGTGGGTGCAGGCTGCTCGGAGAGGCAAATAACTCACACTTCTCTTTCATTTCCTTTTGCATCTGCACGGCAGTGTTCAGCCAAGCAGTGCGTGCACGCTATTTGCAACCAGCCCATTTAGATGGCTTGAAAAGACATCAGCAAAAGGCAGCATATGGAAAATTCTGATAGGAAACATGTGGGATGTTACATCAGAAGCAGACTTCTCCTCCTCTGTGGGTGATGATTTGCTCCACTAACAACTGTCTGGGGATACAGCAGGGAAAATAGATCTCCTTTTTAGCAGATCACCACGTCAGCCCCGTGGATCGATAACTTCAGTGGGACTGCGATCTCTGCGATCTCCACCCCTGGCAGCACATGACCACATTGTGCCACTTATCTTGAATCACTTATTTCCTATTACTAATTACTCAATGAAAGTGCTTCGTTATGCATTAGGCACGACTCTCTTTTTTCAAGTCCTTGACACCACCTGCGCATCACCGGCTCTGAATCAGCATTCACAGCCCTCAGCCAGGTTAGGCTGTCACTAGGTGTAAAATGGGACTGTTACAGTAAAACAGTTTGTTACATTTTCCTTCCTAAAGCTAATTGCTTGAATCATTTCCCACTTTGTTTCCTAACACTGACCGGCTGCATCTTCTTGCCCTGCCTGCGATTGTGTTTGTTTGCTACACAGCCAAGGACACAAAGGGAAGCTCCTGCTGCAAGAGGGAAAAGAATGCTATGAGAGAAGCAGTTGGCTTCTGTTGCATCCAGAACAGTGAAGAGCTTTCAATTTCAGAGTCCTTAAGAGCACTTTTTACTCTTTGTTGGTCCTGTGTACATTCTGAGCTCACAACGGTACAAATAATTCCTGCCCTTAAAATGAAAGGTTTAGGAAAGTCAGAGGCGGGCAGGATGAATGAAGTGTTGCAAACTTTCCAGACCATTTGTCAGATGGCTTTTTTCCTTCAGTGGGAGCCTGGCAGCAGCAACCTGTGCTGGGAAAGGCTCAGTGCATCGGCATGGCCTTGGTGTTTGTAGGCTAATTTGTGTTTTTGAGTCTAACTCTTGACTCACGGAAAAATAATCTGAGTATTCTGGGCTGGCCCCAGACTTGATCTTCCTTGAATTTAATGACTGCTTCAAAATAAGCGTGGAGAAGCTTTTATGATAATGTTTTTATCCTCTTGCCTGCTCCTTGGGAAGCAGAAGCCATCTCAAGTGCGTTCTCAGCAGCTGTTTACTACACAGAGCCTTTGCCAGAGAGAAGTCCAACAAGCAGCTCTACCAGCCATGCCCCGCTGCTGCTTCCACCCACAGAGGGAAGTCTCATGGTAAAGCCAGCACTGAGGCACGGCACACAGCCAGTCCGTTGTAGCTAGAGGGCCCTGAGCAAACATCCCCATAAAGTCAGTGCGTTGGGAGGCACACACACACCAAACAGAATCTGAGCGGCTAAATTTAGTCCGGATAGGAAATTAGCTTGAGGTTAAGTAAAGTTTTCTGCTACTTTGTTTTGTTTTTAGATTACCCAAGAGATGTTCCTTCCTGGAAAGGGAAATAGGACAGAGATATATAGCTGTTTTTCAATCCCTTCGTTTACATGGCATCATTTCAAGTGCTATTTATTGTGTGTTTGTAATCTAAACCTTACCTTTGGCATGCCGCTACCAGGTCAGTGTGCGGCACGGCTCCCGTGTGGGGCTTTCTTCTGAATGCTCACCCACGTGTGGACAAAGCAAATGTTTATTTGAAAACATCTATTCTCATCCAGTCATTAGAATGAGTATTTATCGCAGAGTGACACCGCAGAGTGGATTGAAAGCCATGAGCTCTGCTATGGAGCACCTAAGCTAGAGTTGCTCAGAACCCAGCAGCGCCAGCCAAAGAGGAACCAACCCAAAGAGACACACAGCTACTGCATTCACATTTTGGCATCTGCCCTAATGCTTTTGCTTTGGCTTTTGACGCTCCTGAACCTGAATCCTGGAGCTAAGCACTTGCAAATGATGGGCTGCTCGCATACAGCAAACCAAATCTGAAATTTCTAATCTTTTTCATTAAAGATGTCAGTTCAGGTCCCGTGGCCCTGTGTCTGCATGTCGTCTTCCTACTTGTTCTGTTTTATTCTGCAATAGGCAGGGTAGAAGTGACTGCAGCAAAACATACTCCTGCAGGTTTATTTACTCACCCAGGACGTAAATCTGTCTGCTTAAGCAAATCCAAACTGTCTAAAAAGTTGTTTAAGCCAACACAAAGCATGAGCATGAGGTGCACCAGCAAGGATTCTAAACGTGCTCTGAAGGTTGGGGTCTTGGATTGTTTTGTTTAAGCAGGCCCTGCCATCACTTCTTGTGACATACACACATGGGCTGACAAGGTCAGCTCCTCCCCAGCTCCCTCAGCACCGTGCAATGGGTTGGACACAGACACAGAAAGCATCCAACTCTACCCTTTGAAACAGAGTTAGTGCTTTTTGTACGACGGCCTTTGGAAGCAGCTCAAAGGGCTGGATGAGTTTGGGTTGTGATACATCAGAAGTTGTACAGAGGGATGTCGGGAAGAGCTTCCGAACTGAAAAGCTTGTACTTCCCTGCTGCAGGTGTGAAATAGCTCTGGTGTCTCACCTCGGGACATTAGGAGCCCTGTCAATGATGTAGATGAGGGCAGAAGGAAATACATTTTCAGCCCATTGGATTGACTGCTCTTACCCTTACGTGCATTTTGTAAGTCATTTTCGTGTCGCTTTCTGGAAGCTTCCGAAGAGTGCATTATTCAGAACATCCAATCATTCCTTCTGGGACTGAGTCACACTCAGAGAGTCCCTGTATTTAATTATTGGTATTTTTTCAAGTTCCTTTGAATTTGTTCCTCTCTGTGCGACGTGTGCAGCTGCACATCTTCCAACAACAAGGGGGTTAATGTTAATGTTAAGAGTTAATGCGTTGTCTTGGGGATGCCAGTATGTTACAAATGCAACGCGGGTAGTTCTGGAAAATTATGAATCACATTCCTTTTCCCGTCAAAATTACAGCTGTTTTCTAGGATGTCAAATCTGGAAGCCCTTCCAAATAGCAAAACAAATTGAGTATGACTATACAGGCTGGTAGGGAGGGTAGTTTTAAGAATGGGAAGTTGAGCAGATTGCATTCCAATTGGTAGCCTACCTGTGGCAGGTAAAAGACAGGCAAGTGCTGTGCGGGTAAGACAGCCCGTGCAGGGGATAAGTCAATTCTAATGCTGACTGAAAGGGGATTTTACAAAATATATGAGTTTCTTTAATACATAATAGAACTAATGCACCTTCCTGATGACCTTCCCCATGTGTGTTGGATTCATCCTGCAGCAGATGATATGCCTACAGCAAACCAGGTGAGAGAGCTGGGTCAGTTCAGCCCCAAACTGGCAACAACCTTCCAACAAAAAGGAGCTACATGAGAACAGTCCCAAGCAGAGCCTTGTACAGAGAGAAACAAACCCAGATACATTTGAAAAAGAAAACATCACAGTTTCTGCAGCATTTCAGTAATATCTTTCTGTACCTTTGTGTCTAAATGTGCTTATATTTGGGACCTAGAATACCATAAGGAGGTAATTTCCACTTATGAACTCTTCTTTCAGGTGAAAGAAGTTGCACTTGAGGCTTCGTTACACTGCTTTGATGCCGAAGTAAGAATTCCCACAGCCAAAATGGTACTTTCTGCTGTCTGTGAAATTACCTTCATTTGGAGGAGTAATTTGATGTTGAGAAGGAAAGCAAACAATTATCGCAACCTCGTCCCGCACTGCAAGTATTTTCATGCTTTTTCTGCCTCCTGACTGCAAAGACAATATTTACACATGCATACAAATCAGATCACATATTTAACTAACACTAGAACTGCAACAGTTGAAACTGCAGTGATATTCGGTTGGTATTTTAAAATTTTGATCATAGAATCTTAGAATGGCTTCTGTTGGAAAGGACCTTAGAGATCACCAGGCTCCAACCCCTCTGCCATGGGCTGGCTGCCCCCCACCAGCTGATGCTGCCCAGGACCCCATCCAACACGGCCTTGGGCATCTCCAGGGATGGGGTACCCACAGTATGATCAGTGTACACCAAGATACTCAGAAAACAGATAGATCTCAGATGCTTTGTAGGGCCAGTCTTCAGGTGGTTGAAGTGTCAGGATCCCTTTCTAATGAAGCTCTGTATCATCTACCAGTGCCTTACAGGATGGGTGCATCCTTGGTATCCATTGTCTTTTCTAATTCTTATCTTCTGAGGTGCACAAAATGCTCCGGGAATGTGAAGAGCAGAATTAAAAGTCCCTCTACCTCCAGCAGAAAGTTGCATGTTGAGATGCCAGTTGAGAAGGTTATCATCGTGCACATGTTGTTGCCATTTAATTACTCCCTTTCCTGTAAAGAGTCTGGCTTTAATTAAATGGCAAAACAACGTGTGGACATTTCTCCAAGCCATCTTAAAGCGCTCACTTCCTCCTCTGTGTTCTGTGGTTTATTAGATTTGAATGAGTAATGGGGTGGTTTCATTTGTTTAGCTAAATTAAAGTGGCCGGCAACAATTTCCTGCCTGAGCAAACCGTGGGCTGATTAATAATATTGGTGATGGTGGTAACGTGGGTTTCCTGCACCATGCAGGTTCTGCTGCCAGCCTTATGCTGGGGCTTTCCAGCACACCAGCGGCCTACTCCTCACAATCAAAATGTTCACAGAGATGCAGAGCCCAGATGATGCCCACAAGTGCCTTCAGAGTAGATCTCCAGCATAGAGGAGGCACATTTTGAACCAAAAGTGCCTAAGTGATCTGCCTGTGCTGCAATTTGCTGTCCACATATCCTTCAAGATCCCATGACTGTGAGTGAAAGCTCCAGAGCATCCCATTAACTTGAAAAAGCAGCTAAAAAAAAAGAAGGAAAACCAGGTATGTTCATGGATGCCGTGGCATGGAATACAGCATTCTCCCTGCTGCCTCAGCGAACTTCATCAACCACGTCACCCACTACTTACACGGTGCCCACAGTGTCCATGAATTTTCAAATGTGGTTGCAAACAAAGTTTACCAGAGAAATGTCCAGTGTGTTGCAACACCTCCTGAGTCAATGACAAAAAGCTGGCTTCGATTACTGTTGTTCAGTGTTGACGATAAATGCGATTACAGGCAGATATGAGAGCCTGTCAGCACAGAACACTTGAAATGTCCAAGTTTTTTTGCTCAACTTACTTCTTCAGCCCACTTATCCCTCCGACTTCTTCTCCAAGAGTGGAAATGGAAACTGATGATAAACATGGCTGCTTAACGCCCTGAAGAAAATGTTGGTGGCACATGGAATCAAACTTTCAAGGGAAATCCCGACGGGTTATCTCTGCAAAGCTGCTCACCGAAGCAAGTTTTTCAGATGTCTCAGCATCAAAAAAAAAACTTCTATAAAGAAGCTTATTTCTTTCCCTAATCATGCTTCCTAGTGCAGATAACACCAAACCTTTGTGCAGAAAGGAAGTCAGAGAAATGATGCTATTACGCGTGAAGAAGCAGGTTTGCGTGGGTGGAAGTAAAATCAGAAGTTACACCAAGAATCATGTCTCTCATCCGACAAAGCCGAAGCGCTCTGCAAAGTGCCTTCAGCTGAGCGGCAGAGATGGATGAATACTTAAAATGTTAGTGCTGATGGTGCAGAGGTCTTAGCTGAGGTCAGAGAGCGGGCTAACAAAGGACAGGCATGGGACCCCCATGTTGGGACTTGGAGAGCTGTGGTTTAACCACCAGACATGAAAGGGATGATGAAAATTCAGCACTTAGCGCTCAGAAGTGGCTGTGCTCCACAGCAAAATGCCAGCTTCTTATGAAGACCTTTGAATAGGTTGCGTGGCTGCTGCAAAAGGTTATTTAAGAGACACTGTCTGTGTGCACCTCAGAACTTTTTGAAGAGTTACTCAGAAGTCAGACTGTTCCCTTTTACTTTGTCTGCAAAACTCAGATTTCAGGTACAGATTACGCACTGTCTGCCTCGTGGCAGGAAGGCAAAGGGCCCGGGCTTACCTCTCCGTCATTGGAAAAGTTCAAAGAAATGAAGTTGCAGCTGTTCTGCTGACCCAAGTCCTTAGCCAGAAGACCCATTAGAATTTTAAACTAGTAATAAATTAAAACAGCTCCTGCAATATGGCTTCTCATTTGGTTAGGGGTGCAGGAGCTGAAGCACGGACACCATCCCTCCCAGTCTATCTAACACATGCTCATCCTCTACCACCTTCTTGAGTAAAATAAAGACTGGTGTTTCCTCGCTTGCTAATTGATTTTAGCACCTGATAGGACTGGCAAAGCCCCATAATCATTTTGTCACAGCAAAGACAAACAACTGCAGCCTCTCCTCGTGTCATGCTCATTTGAAGGTTAAATTCGACCGGCAGCCTGTTTCCATTACCCACAGGTTCTTGCTGAGAATTGGCACTGTATTAGGCATGGGCTCAGATGACAAAACCTGGCTCTAGGTTATGGGAAGAGAAAGTTTGGAGGTGTTCACATCTCAGCTTTCCCACAGTTCCACACATATTATCTAATTTCTTTTCAATTGAATGATATTTTCCAAGCAAGATGGCTTTATAAATGCTGTGAATGAGCCTCATCTAGATAACTTGTGGGACTGGTTCTGCAAATTGCTGCAGGTTTACATGCTGCTCTGTGCCCTTGCTGACCTCCATCCCACGTCCCCTCCTCCTCCCATGCTTCTGCACTCTGCAATTTGGTCCACAGCTTTTGGCCACCCCTGTCACTGCAGTGTGAGCTCTTCATACCATTGGATCAACGCTCCAGGCCTACACTGGTCAACCACAGCTACCGGTCTCCTACTCTTCCTCTTCAGCTATCTACTTTTATACAGCAGAGATGTGATCTGGGACATTTTATGCTGACGTAAAGGTGCAGATTATTTATTTCACCAGATGTCCTTTCTAGAAGGGCAAATCCTTTGACCAAGCATGTCCCAGCATACAGGATGTATGTGTGGACGTGTCAGAGCTAGGCTGGACCCTGCCTAGAACTAAAGTGGCTTTTGCTCTGGATGGGGCAAAGCTTGTTTGAATGTGGCTCAGATGTACTAAGAATAGGATTTAGGCCCAGCTGCAGCTTCCCATGTCCCTCCATGCTCCCACTGTGCTCTCCAGTGCTCTCTCACCCAAAGGGGTTAGGGCAATGGTAACAGATGGAAAAGAGCTTGTCTCCAGGCCACCTGGGAATAGGGTCACTGAGCTATGGGAAAAACATGTGTCCAAGAGGGCTTTCCTTGACATTAGCACACACATTCTGCTCGTTATAAACCATCTTTTTATATAACTTGACATAACAACCACTGCAAAATTATTGCTGCTTTGAAGCTATGAATAGGACACTGTTTATTTCTGATTAAACCCAATTCACCTATCACTGCTCTTAGACTTTTGTTCCTGTAAATACATTTACTGTCAACAATAAAATGCACGTTTCATGGTAATTCTGGGGTCAAGAAAACTCTGTGCCAAATACCACATGCTTATTTCAGTGTAAGATTTCTTTTTTGCTTATGAACAAAAAGGCAGCATGCTTGCACTAAACCACTACTCTGAGAGGGAATTAAAGCAATCATTTCTGCCAACATTTTAGCAGACAACAGGTGGCTGAGTATGGAAGTCTAAACTGTCCCTTATAAAACCTCTGCTTGCATGGATGGGCCCTGCGCAGCCTGCTGGGGAGCACCTAGCCCAGCGCAGGGGTTGGATGATCTCAGGTCCTTTCCAACCCAAGCTGTTCTATGCTTCTTCCTACTCATAACCCAAGGTTAAAGGAGAACTAAGGCTGCTTTGGGTGTTGTGATGCTGAGCTGCCACATCTCTTCTCCAACCAGGCTGGGCTCATTTTGTCCTGAGGACAGAGGTGAAATAAGAGTTGCCTCTTCCCTGCACAGCTGCACTCAGTTCTGGTTATGATTTCATCTGTATTTGTAGAAATCTAGACATTTCCAGAAATATCCCACTGTGTCATCTCTTCGTTGCTCTTCAGCCTCCTCAGATTGTCAGTTCAAAGTGGCAAAACATTATGTCACAGCTAAGACAGCTTTCATCAGGTGCGAGTTTGCCCTTCTGTTTTGTTAGGTGAGCTAAGCTGGAGGCTGTTTGACCGGCACCAGCTCAGTAACCATCCTGTAAAGGGCAGTGCGCAGTGTGGGAACTTGCAGAGAACATGATGTAGCTACGAGGAGAATGCAGACAGATGTGGGAGACACTGCTCTGTTTGTAAACAAACAGCTGAGCACCCAAACTGGGCCAGTCTAGTGGAAAATAGCAGTGTCACGGCCTCCGTCCAAGGAAGCAAAACAGCAGAGCAGCAGTACTCTGCCTTTGGCTGTGCCAGGCTGGGTTTGCCAGGCTGTGAGCTACACAATCACTATAGGTACCAATAATGGATTTTATTTCACCATTGCCATCAGAAAGAGGTCAACCTAGTCTGCTTTCTCCCTCTAATATCCCCTAATGTTATATCTGTTGTTATTTGCACAGACGTCTGTCCAACCAGCTGAGCTTTCTACACTGCTCCTCACTCACTGAGCCATATTTCCTAGCTGCAAGCAGGCCACAGCCTACTGCAAACATATGAAAATATACATACACACACACACATACACACATGCATACACATATATGTGTATATATCTACATCTCTGTGTCTAAAATTGCCTTCCTTGGGGCTGAATTAATTTATTACCCACAATAACTCAGTCGCCTTGTTTTGTTCTAAGTGATGGAGGCGAGCTTTAGGAATGGACTGTTTTTAGACTTTGCGAGTGGAAATCACTTTGGCACATCCGACTTTCTGCCCACCTGGACTTTTAGCACAGCTTTACCCAAGCTGGTGTGTTTGCCAACATGTCTGCAGTCAGGGCATCCCTGTGTATCTCCCCCATGTGCCTAAAGGTGACTGGGAATGGTGCTGCAGCACTTCCAGGAGGTGTTCGCATGGCCCCAGCCCTCTCTGCCAACAACTCATCCCCTCTTCCTTGCCGTGACTCATTGCCATCCACAGGAAAAACCTCAGATCTGCACTGAATCACCATTCAGCACCTCCTGCTGCCTCCGCATCCAGCCTGCAACACAAACACAGCCGCACACCAAAGGGGAGCTGGGAAGGTGAAGTTTTCTGTAAGCAAGGAGCCTGGCAAGGAGGACGTGTTTTAGCACTACTTGCCCCGGCGTGCCTGTGCGTGCTGCAGTACTGGGGCTGCATGGGAAGCTGCTGCCTTGAAACCTCCAATGCTAAGGATGTGTGACCCCAAATTACTCCTTTAGGGGGAAAAATACCACCATGTTGCTTCTTTGGGCTAGAAACCAGCCATGGAAGAGGGACTCTAATGAGCGCCTACAGGGGTTGTATGGGAGCCATAGGCACCACATGCTATGCTCTTCTCTCAAGTTCAGCCCTTGCCGCTAAGACAAAGCCTTTGGGGAATTTGGAGGGTATTTTTGTGTTTGCTTAGCTTGTGGGAGTTTAATGTTTAATCATTGCGGGGGTGTTGGTTAGTCATATAATCGTTAGCCATCTTTTTTTTTTTTTTGCCTTTCTTTCCTTTTGTCCTTTGTTCTTCCTTATCTCAGTGCTTTCATTTTGTGGAATAAATTGGCTTCCTGTCACAGCCTTGATTTCTCAGTAAGCGGGCAGATCTGCAGTGCTGAGGCTCTCAATTCAAGCAACCCGGGGTTGGCTGGTGCCCAGCTTTCCCTTGGGCAGGAGCCGGCACTCTGGGGTTCCCCATAAGCTACCAGCACCACACTTAGTTTCTTTAAACAAAACTGAGAGATGCTTCTAACAAAACCTTAACTAACCTCTATTAAAATGAGAGATGTGCATCTTCATTGCCATCAAATATTTATCTTCTTTTTCCCAGCATCATCCTATCTTTCTCCCACCTGACCTTAATTCATCCCAGCGTGCAGTTGTTCCTCACACATTATTTAACATCTGAGGATGTATTTTCATTGTACTGAGGTCATGCACATGGGCCATGCCATTACAGTTGCTTTTAGATGCTTCTAAGAGCGCAATGAGACTACCAAATAATTCAAAGAATCAAACCCGTTATCTTTTCCCCGGGACAGAGCAGGACTGACAGAACCAGCTGCATTTTCATTCTTAATATCAGAATTGCATGCAGTTGGAAAGTAAAAAAAACTGAAGAATTTCACAGCCCAACTAGCTACATAACAATACTAATAATTCACAGTCCAGCCCAATGGCACCTTTTGGAAATGCGGCCATTCCAGATAGCAGGGGAAACAAAAATCCAGCCCAGTTACCACAGAAATATATACTATACCTGCAAAATGCAAAGCCACCTCGCTGACTCAGAGAACTTCTTGCTGGAGATGAGCACAGCGGCCCAATGGCAAACAGCTGTCAACAGCTGTCACCTCTGCGATGACAGACTGCATGGAAAGCAGAAGCCAGCAGCACCATCAGCTTAGTGAGCTGGAGATGACCCAGCAATCCTTTCCTTACACAACCCATCGAAGCAACTGCTACAACCAGTGGAGCTGGTTTTAGCAAGAGTGGAAGATCTGTGGAGGGAAAGGAAACGCTCAGAAGCCAGACAATCTAGAGCAGCATCTGGAACGGTGCTGCATGTCTTTTCAGTTAAATGACTCTCGGTGCAATGCTCACCCAGGGGTGTATTTGTTGATGGGAACGAGGCTTAGAAAAATGACACTGGGAAGAAATCATCTCCTTGAGCATCCTGTGGTGCCCAGCAGGAGCAGCCCCAGCTGCCTCATGCCTCGAAGTGGGCACTGCTGCACCCACCAGGAACATGGCAGACATCAGTTGTAAGCCTGATTTCTCTGGGACTTTTGAAGTAATTTAATACCGTGGATTTTATACAGTATATTTATCCTTTAATAAATCCATAATAACTGCATACATTACATATTACGAACTTCCAAGTTACACAGTCAGCTGTGAAGCAGAGTCTCCCACTCTTCTGTGCTTGTGCATTTTTTAATGGCCACCAACATCAGCTGTTCTCCAGCCCTGCAAATCCAAGAAGAACCCGCAGCCTCTCTGGGTACTTGTGCCAGGAGCCCTTACATTATAGGATCTGCAGAGAAACCACAATTAGGTATTCGGTACCAGCAATGGGACTGCAGCTGCCTTGCTCTGCTGCCTACCACAGACAGATGGAAACACCCAGAGTGCCATCATCATCTAGGGATTCACCAGCATGGGAAACAGCAGCCACAGCTGAGCAAGAGGGGTGTGCTAAGGGCAGGGCATTGCAAATGCCTGCAGGGTCTTGCTGTAACAAACTGAAAGCTTTCATACTTCCATCCAGCAGGCTGTGACTGTCACTATCTCTGGGCACAGGAACAAAGGGAGGCACTGCATGGATCTGAGCTGAGTAAGTGATGGCAACAGCAATGCAAGCTGAGATCCCTCCTGGCGGTTTGCATAGATTTCAGTGTGGAATACGCCCTTTTCTGAAGATTAAGCTTTCATCTTTTTATCTTTGGGGGAAAAAGGGACGGTCTGCAACTGAACATACAGTTCTTACAGTGCTCGTACAGTGCTTACAGCAGCACCAGGTATCATCACCATCCAGTGACTGGCAGCTGAAGCTGAATGAATCCAAACTCTATGTGAGATTTAATTTCCAAGCTCTGTCTATGTAATTTTATCAGAAGAGGTGAAATGTTAGTTCTCACGTAGAGGCTTTAAAACGCATATTATCTACACTTTGAAGGAGCTTCTGAATTAAAGCCCGTGCTTATATGTGCAGGGATTTGAATGCTTTCTGCTCCTTCTCTGGCTCCAGGAGGAAAGAGCTTTGTCTGCGCTCCCCTCAAGGCATTAATCACACACAGTCCTGCTGCAAGGCAAGGATTAAGGCAAATCCCTGCTTCACAGCTTTAGCTAATTGCCCGCAGCAATCAAGAGGGCATTTTCCTTTCACCATCTGTTAGCTAGCAAGAGATTGGGGATCTTGGTTGTTAGGTTCTCCAGCTTCAGAAACTGCCGTGACTGGAGATAAGCAGCAGTGTGCTCTGAGGTGGAGAAGCACCTTGCTTGTCGGATGGCCTTGCTCTCATGTTTGAAGTCCCAGCCGTGAGCAAACCCCAGATCCAAAGGGTGGATTTTGCCCAGGTCATATTGACAAGAACCTCAGAGAACTCTACAAGCCTCTGTACGTCACAGCAAATAATGTGGTTACCCAATCAACCCCACGCCGTTGCAGAGAACTCAACATTGCTCCTTTATAGTAACATTCCACAACTGGAAAGCTTCCATCGATGGCCAGTTTGCAGGCGGTTGGGTGGAAGGTGAAGGTGTCAGCAGCATAACAGCTTCCTGGTCATAACCTCTAAGAAGAGAAGTCCCATTGATTCCAGTAACACCCCTCTTAAAATAGTGCACAGGAGACCCACTGCCCGCGGATGGAATTTGCAATATTGAACCCACAGGAAAGGAATATAGTGAGAGCATTTTGCTGGACGCTGAGCAATTCGCTGGCCAGGCTTTTTCCTGTTTTCCACTGTAACATAACTGTTAGTTTTAACAAAAACGTTTTGTCTAAGGCAGAATCATTCCTTCACAGCAATGAAGTGAGGTTCTGTTCACAGCTCTTGATTTCCGCCCGTATATAAAGTTACTGAACTTCCTCCGCTGGATAAAATTATCCATCATGAAAATACAATTAGAAAAGTGAAGAACTGTGGTATTTTGGAATCAATGGGTATTTCTGCTTCTACCCCGGAACACAGAGTCCACTTCCACATTGGGGATCTACATGTGTTATTTATACTTGTATATATGCATCTACGTACGTGTAGATGCCTGTTATTCTGTTATAATTGAATAGATGAATGATAGTACAGTAAAATTATTATATTGGGAACTTACGTAGATTAAATTAGAAAATAGACAAAAATACATAAAATAGCTCCTTAATTTTTTTTTTTAATTGATGCAACTACTATAAAGTGAAGCGTTTGAATATAATGTAATGATCTGAAAGTAAAATAACAGAAACCCAACAATCATAAGCCAGGCCACAACCCGGAGTCCTGTGGTGAGCTTCAGCGGACTACAACTCCCGCCATGCGCTTCCCGCGCACTACATATCCCAGGATGCTCCGCCTTATGGAGGTTGCCCTGCGGCGCATGCGCACGGCAGGGCGGGGACCTCGGCGCTGTCGCCGCGGAGAGCGGCGGGGGGCGGGCGGCTGAGTTTCCTGAGCGGGGCGGGAAGCGGAGGGGAGGGGAAGGAAAGGAAGGGAAGGAAAGGAAGGGAAGGGAAGGGCGAGTTCGAGCCGCCGCCGTCGGGACGGGCCGGGAGAGCGGCAGGAGGAAGCGAACGGGACCCCCGCGCGGCCCGGCTCCTCACGGGGCTCCCGGACTGCGCCGGCCTCCAGTAAGTGCTCGGGGCCGGGCGGAGGGCCGAGGTGGGGCCGCCTGAGGCCCGACCCGGCCCGAGGGTGCGGCGGCGTTCTTCCTGCCGTGCGTTGCAGGCGCTGTCCTCCGCCTTCGTCTGTTCGCCTCGGGTTTCTCCCTCTTTTGTGATTATTGTTTTGTTTTTTTCGAATATCGTTTTGTTTTTAACTTCCTCTCGAATTCTTGGCTTTGCTGTGGGGATCTCCGAGCGCTTCACCTCGAGGGCAGCGTACAAAAGGCGATGGCACGATCGCCCCGGTGAGCGTTTAGGGCTCAGTCACATCCCCAGCGGTAAGAGGATGATCTCGTTACCCACGTTTTGTTTTTTATTAGTAGTATTTTTTTTTACCTCTTCTCCCTCCTGCCTTCTCAGATGTTACCAGGGCACAGCCTGCAGTGCTGGTGCTGGGTGTGGGGTGCCGAGCTGTGGTGGTTGTTGCAGCCCCCAGCCCTCAGCCTGAGCTTTGCTATGGCTTCATACGGGCTGTTGGAGGGAGCTGCAGGTTAGCAGCGTGCTGCTCAGCCACCTGGGCTGCTCGTTCCTCAAAGCAGAGAGCCTTTGAATGGATAACTTGCCTATAAATGAGCATTAAGCTCTGTCTTTCTCACATCTGTGCTCTGTAGCACAGGTACTCCTCCTCCAAATGCACGTTTGGCGTGTTATTAAAGCTTCAATTCTGCAGTTGCCTTGGGAGTAATGAACGTATATAACCTGCGCAAAAGACATTGTATTGCTGCATAAAATATTTGCCAGGTGACTTCAAGAGAGCAACGTTTTGTCTTTGGGGACCAGGCTGTTATTTTGAGGCCTGTTTTTAAGAAGCCTTCTGTCTTACCTCTCATGGCTCGTTGGGATGCTCTGACAGAATACTTTGTAGTCAAGTGGGGAAGTGTTCAGTTATAGCACTTAATAGGCTGCTCGTTAGGTAGAAAATGCTCTCATTTGTCTGAGTAAAACTGAGAATGAGACTAATGCTTTTTCGTCAGGTAGTTAAGACCTAGATTGCTTCGTGCTTCACCTTGCAAAGGCATTGTGTTTTTACAGAGGTTACCAGCCATCTGTGTATATATACAAGGATGCATGTGGAAACCAGATTGCTGGATGCCATAAGCTTTTCGTTGCCTTCTGACACATTGTTCACCAAGAAAGGGCCACTGTATCAGCAAAGGTGCATGCCATGTTCTCTTCCCCTTCATTCAGTATGTGATACTGGATAACAGCACCGTATGATGGTGTACCATGTTGGATACGTTGAGAGGAAGTCACTGCGTTCTAGAAGGTGTTAGCAGTGGGTTTGGAACAGCGGATTGGCCTTTTAGGTTCCTGCAGTTTTGTCTCCTACTTCTGGTTATTATTTTGACGTGTTGATAGATTCACACAAGTAACAATGTGCATGACACTGTCAGGCTCCTAAAGCAGAGAAGTGTGGAAGTTCTGCTTTCCTGTTTATCACATCCTTCAGCATTAGCTGGGGTCTCACTGAAAGGGATTGTCAGCCTTGTCAGTATTTGAAGGAGAGCCTCGTAATTCAGGGGTAAATAAGCCCTGATGCTGCAGAAAGTATTAATTCAAGAGATTATGCTGGGTTTTGTGCATTCTAACAGTTAATGCTTGGCATGATGTCACTGAGTCCTGGGCCACTGCAGGCAGCTTTGCATAAGAAAAAGTAAAACTTGTTATGAATCTGGTGTCTGCAGTTACTCAGCACTGCTATTGTTACTGTAGGAAAAGTCAGTTCTGAGGTAGTCAAATGTACAGATGAGATCTGTTTTCTTAAGCTATTTCTGTGTTACATAACTGTGGCTGGCTTAAGCTTCCATTGTGTGCTTTTCAAAGATGGAAATCAAGAGAAAGATGTGCGGTAGGTGACTAACAGGGTATTTTGCAGCATTTAAATGTTTTGGAAGAAGAATTGCTTACATATAAACTTGAGAGAGGACAAAAGAAGTAACGTGTACGGGAAATAGGAAGCACCTTAATGGCTTTTTTTTCCCTTTCTGTCATCTCTCCCCTGTAGTTGTCCTTTCTTAGGAGCAGAGACTGAATGACAGAGAGAAGATGTGCTCCATGGGGTGCAGAGATGTGTACATGCAGGGAAGAAACCTGAACGGGAGGAAAGGCCTTGATTTCTCCAAGTCACTGTGGCTTGTTTCAGAAGACAAGGAAGTTCTATCAGCAAGAATAATATAGGCTGACTTTATCAGAGTGTTAATGTAGAGGAGAGGAAGTGCAGAAGTCCATTTTTATTGACTGTAGCAGATTAGAAAAAAGCATTAGGACGTTACTAAAATGTGACCTGATCTGTGCCTGCAATACAGCATCCAGGGCAGGATTGGACACAGTCCAGAATGCCAGGCCTGCAGAATTGTTAATCTATTTTAGTAGATTTAGAATTTCATCAGTGTCTTCATTTCCAAACAGCCCTGGCTGTTTGAGCTGACACCTATCACAGTAAATGTAGTCCCTTCAAAATGCAGCAAGCCTGAAGCACTGGAAAGTGAGAGCATGTTAGAAGTGTGAAGTTCCCCAGTGTGGTGGTGGTATGTGCTCCATTGTAGCCAGCTGTATGTCACTGCTGGTCTGAACAATGGCTTGTGATGCGAGAGAATGCATCCTTCTTGCAGCAGTTGTTTTCTCCTGATAGTCAGGAGCAATGGAAAGCCTTCTCTGAAAATGCTCCTGGGGTTTGGAGCCAAGAAAGCTGTTGTGCAGTTGTAGGGCTGGGTGAAAGCTGAGGGTAGTCATCTGTTTAGTTGCCGAAGTAGGAGAATTTAGGTAACTGGATTCAGCACAGAATGTTTTTACAAAGTGGAGCAAGTGGTTCAGAGCAAGAGATCAAACTGTTCCGTGGTTAGATTGAATCTAAAGGCAGCAAGACGTGGCAGGACATACAGCTCACTGTGCCTTATAGAGCTGCATCAGAAACACAAACATCAAAATCCATTGAGTTTACCTGATATAAAAATCATGTATATTCTCTTAAAGATTAAAAGAAAAAGCACGCTGAAGAGGTTGGAGAAGCAAGTACAGTTTAAGGTTGGGTTTTAAAGCTATATATGTTAATGTACAGAACGACTGAAATTAGAGATAAGGCCGAAGTACTTAGCAAAAGAAGAGCTCTACTCTTATGCTGCTCTCTGAAATGAGGACTTTGTACATCTGTAAGTCAGAGGCCGTTGTCTGATATGCAGCAGGCTAATTTTGAAACGCTTAGATATATGATTGTGTATGGCTCAATTTTATAAATAACACCTTCCTGTTAGCGCTAGGTAAAGCAGCAGGGTTTTGTTGCTGCCAAGGAAGGAAGCTTGGTTCATTGTCTCAGCACTGAGCAGCGTTTTCTCCCTCCAGGGACTTGCAGAAGCATCTAGAATGTGTAGGTGTTTCTTTAATCTTGGAGAAGGAACTTATTAAGCTTTCTGGGGCAGAACTGTATGAGCCACTTACTTTTACCAGATGTTATCTGCGTGAGTAGGGAGTTGCAGGTCTGGTAGACTTTTGTTTGTGGCATTTAACAGTTTAAACAGTTTTCAGGTTTGAACATATGCCTTTGCCTTGAAAATCTGAATAGTTTAAGGTATTTTATGTAGAAGAAAGGTGGTTCAGTGGTGAGTCTGCTGTGCTGAGACTTGGGAAACAGGTTGAGCTTCATGCATTGCCAAAAGCTCTCTGTGTGGCCTGGGACGAACTGCTGCTCTGTCCCTCCATGTTCAGCTGGGGCTGCAGAGCTCAGTGCATCTCCGGGTGCTACAAGGTACAGCAGTCAGGCTTTGTGGTGCATGGTGCTTCTGGCTGCCTTACATTGGAAGTTAGAGGGTAGGTGAGCTCCCTGCTGACGGTCAGGTCGAAGAAAAAGCAGTTCTGGCAGGAAACCTTTTGGGTCAGTTAAGGTAGAAAGCAGGTTGTTAAAAGCTGGAGGAGCACCGCGTTGTTTTGCGTATTAAAAGCGAAAGTATAAAAGCAACGCTTAAAAACCTGAATGAGCCAGATCTTTCTGGTGTGATCCAAGGGACGATAGCAAAGCTGTCTGTGTTCCACTGTCAACTGTTCCTTTATTTGGAAAATGCCATTAATTCTAGGTAAGCATTACATCCGAGTGGTTTAGCTATCAGTTTTGTTTATTAGTTATTGCTGGCATGGTAGAATGTCCTAAATTCCTTTTGATTTTATTGGCTCTTCAGGTGAAAGAAGATGAGAACAGGTCAGCTTTTCCACCGCACCACTGAGCTAAAAGTGTTTTGGTTGAAAATCCTTCTGCTGGAAGTTAAAGATGGAATTGTCCTTGCTGTAAACTGAAAGTGCAGACTAGACAGCAATTATCAAGCTGTGCAAACATGAGTTCTTATTGCTGAGAGCCTACGCCCCCAGGAGCAGTCTCTGCACTGACAGAGATGTGATAAATTCATCAGTTTAATATGCAGTTATTTTGATGTGTATGAGCGCTTTGGTCCCCATCACATTTACATCCCTTGTCCAATAAAATATTTGAACTTGTTCAGACTAGAGATTTAATTAAGCGTTCTTCTGTTAAGTGCTAGAACAGTTACACGCCAGGTTTGGTGTAAGAGAGCAGTCCTAGCCCTGCACTTCAAAGCACATTGTTCAATTATTGGTTAACTCTTAAGGAAAGTTTCTGATAACAGATGGGAACTTAGGCTGTACTAATAACTCATCTGGCAAATGAATTTCTTTAGGTTGAAGACTTTGTGCTGCAGAGTTAGGTAGCAATGCTTAAAGGATGTTCCTGCTTCAGTAATGTTCCTGCATAATCACAACTTTAGGCTTCCGTTGTATTTTTCTTCATTAGCCTTTTTATTTCCTCATTCCTTAAATGAAGTTCGCTCTAAGCTTCTTCATTTATACCACCTTTCTAGTTTGTGTTGTCGCTCTGACTTTTTCTTTTCTTCTTTCCTGGGGGGGTGCAGGGGAAGAGTGGAGGAGCAGCACTGCTTTGTGAGAGGTCCCTCTATTCCCTCCTTGGGGGAAGGCTGTGATGCAGTAAGTTGAAAAGCAGCCTGTTGTCTGTTTGTGGTAAGTTCAGGATTTCCAGGCATGTTGTTGCACATACACAGGATTTATGATTCTTCTGGAGTATTTCCGTCTTGCTGTGCGTAGGTCATGGGGCAATCCTGCAAAATGCCAGGAGCCCAATGGCTTCCTGGTGCTATTAGGATTACTCTGTAGGTGGAGTGTGGTTATTCTTTGCACACTTTGTAATTCATGCTGTGAGAAACACCAGTGCCAACGCAGGCCGGCAGCCGCACCGTAAGCTGGTATTTATGACATGGCACGTACAGTGGGTGAGGAGGAAAGTCAGCAACTAGCTGTGGACTGTGCCCAGTGCAGGGAAGTTCTGTAGGCTTGCAGCTTGCTTCTTTCTTACTGAGAATTGGATTTTCTTTAATTTGGTAGTGGAAAAAAAGATATATATGAAAAGGCAGTGGCCTGAAAACGTTGCCGTTTGATGGTTGGAGATCTAGCATGCATTGTCTAAAGGAGTATTGGCTCACTTACATGAGGCTGACAAAGCCTTGTTCTCACTGAAGAGCTCTCACTGAATTTGTTCTTACTGTAGAGTTCCATGGTTGCTCCCCACCACTGTGAATCCTCATGTGGCACTAATAGGATGTAATAAGTAAGGTTGGTTCTGGAGGACACCTCCGGTCTTTAGAGTGCTGGGAATTCTGACCTACACAAAGCCTTGCACAGTGAATTAATATTTAGTTGTCAGTATTATAGGTAATAGCTGTCTGACTAAAGAAACATCAGCACGTTTTCCTTGGGACTCTGAACTTTCCTTGAAGTATGCAGGAGGTTTTACCTAGAGATAGCTGACATTACTGCCATGCAGCACACACATGGCTTATTGTCATACCAAGGGCCTCAGGGGTGTTGCAGACTCTACTGGGTTCGGTCTGTATTGAAAGAGATACATCAAACTATGTACTTCAGTGTATTTCCACTGTAAAATGTATACTGTAATAAACATTTGTTGTACATGGGTATTAAAGCACGTTAATGCTGTAGCACTTAAGTTGTAGATAATGTGGAGTACCGCTACAGGCATTTGTCTTACTGAGGTAAGGAAAGAAAGGAATGGTTGGTTCCTTGTGGTTTAACAAGGCTTGGAAAACAATAGATCAGATGTGTTTGAAAGATGGTGATGACTGAGTAAGGCTTAAGTGCAGGATAAGATGGCTATTTTTCAGAGGTGATTCATCACTGCAGGTAATGCTGCTTCTATATTGGGGCTTGGTTATGCAGCTGCTTTTTTTCCCCTTATTTTTGACCACTTCAGAGAAGGAATCCAAACGTAGGGATCAACATTTCCTGGAGACTTTCAGTTCTCATCTGCAGAACACTGCTAATAGCTTGTTAAGCTTCTAGCAAATCAATCATGTCATCGGTTTAACAGAAGCACTCAGTTTGCTTCACCATCTGGGACAGAAATGGAACAGAAACAGTGACGGATCTTTGGGAAACAGGGAAGCTTAGCATGTCATTTCAGAACAGTCAATCCTAAATTATCATCGAAATAGTGCCCAAGTCATCTGTCTCTCCAATTGCCAGTGTTTTGGTTTTATTTTCCTGTCATGCTTTGGGTACTTTGAAGAAAACTATAAGGGGTCTGTGAGAGATGGGAGAGAAGTTGTCACTGGGTTTAAGTTATCAACACAGTGTTCTGCCTCCCTGCTAAAAAACACTTCAAGGGATGGAAAATCAAAAGCTTGAGCAACTGGACTGGAAGATTACATGGTTCTCAGAAGCTCTTCAGAGCGGGTTGGCTCAGGGTTTTCTCCCTCTTCCTCTTGAT
This sequence comes from Excalfactoria chinensis, assembly GCF_039878825.1. Taxonomy (NCBI): domain Eukaryota; kingdom Metazoa; phylum Chordata; class Aves; order Galliformes; family Phasianidae; genus Excalfactoria; species Excalfactoria chinensis. Next base: position 33,938,039 of record NC_092830.1, read on the forward strand.
TGTCCTTGTATGCATGTAAGAAGAAAAGCTTTCATTGCTGTGGTGTGCAGGGTATAAGTAGGACAATCGGAACTCATCCTTTTCCCATGGGAGTCAGTAAATGGAGTAAACGGTCAGTAAAAATGATGACCAGCTGGTGAGCTGCTGATTTACAGCAGGAAGCTGGTAGTAATTGCTGAGGGAAAAGCAAAGAGCTGCCAGTGATTGAGGTGTCTTTGGAACTGCTGGAACCCCTTCCCCTTCTGTTTATGCCTATTTTGTGTCAATTAAGCACTGACTGCCAAAGGAGAGTTGAAATAATTGAAGTATTGCCTCACATGCTGCTTTCTTCATCTTAGAAAGGCTTTGGATTTGAAAAGGTGGAGGAAGCCATCAAACTGTAAAGGAGGTGAACCCAGCAGGTGCTGGTGTGGAACTAAAAATAGCAAATAGTGTAGGAGAGTATGAAAAGGCTGTTGCCAGCTGGTGGGGCAAGATGCTGATGTGCCTCTTGGGCTTCTGGTTGTATAACCGGACAACACAGCTGCAGGCTGGGACGAGGTGCTCAGTAACTTTTAGTTTGAGGTGCCCAGGAGGCCGGACAACCTTCAGCTGTGATATAAATATTGAGGAATGTTGGTACACAGAGGAAAAGAGTGGTGAGAGGGGAAATCCGAGAGAAGTTGGGCTGAGGTATGTACCTTCTTAATTTAGTACTCTGCTGCTGAAAGAAGGGATGTAAGGCTACAGAAATAAGCAAGACGTCCTGTTTGGGTTATAGCACAGCCCTCCCAGTGAGGCTGAAAGAGCTGCTCCGCTGAAATGATTTCACTGACAGTAAACGGTATCTGTTACTTAGCATCATATTATGCAGAGCAGTTTTAAGCTGAAGTGCTAAAGAATTGTTAGGTTGGTCTTCCAGCCACAGGTATTGATATTAGTGATAATAGCAACACAGTATTCTGCCTTTGTTGCTTTGCTGTCTGTCTGGAGCTGCCAGGCAGGGTGCTGCAGTGTGGTTTTGTCATGTGTTGAGCTGCTTTATAACTGGAAGAAAGGTCTAAATTGATTGTTATGTGCGTTATCAAATTATGGTTTGTTAATGAAAGCTGAATGGAATTGGTATTAATTGGCGGTGGATTCTTGCCAAGATATGATAGGAGGGAAGTGAAGTTCTGCAGCTGGAGGATGGCTGCATGATTTTATGTTGGGTTTCAATTTTATAACAAAGCTTAAGGTTTTTTAGCCGATAGATTTCAGCAGCTTCAGCCTGCTCCAGTAGGAAGCCAGCCACTGACACATGCTTTTTATCAGCTTCTCTGGGCTTCAGCACTTGATATGAAGCTGGACTTGTGTCCCAGAAGCACTGCATGTGTTGCAGAGGAACTGCCTGGCACAATTTGTGAGAGCAGTGGTAAATGGTGAGTTTTAAATGTACTTAAATTAAAGCTCTGTGTTGCCAAGTTGTGCCGGTTTAGAGATGTAATTTAGACAACAGCCGCTCTAAAGCTTGCCCATAGCTACTGCTGTTTGTATAGGGCTCATGGTGAGAAGGTGTTACTCCAGTGTAAAGAGATCCCAAGAGCCGGTGGGGTTACTGTTAGGACAGAGCCTTGAGAGTGCCCAAGTGTCTGCTTTCACGCTTGGTTACAAGCAGATCTGTGTTACAGAGCTTGTCTGAGTTCTGTGGTACTTGCATTGCGAGAGAGAATTTAATCACCTTAAGACATCTTGTTACTTTATTAGAGATCAAACCTGTATCTCTGAAGTTTAAAACCAACATGCATACCTTATATGTGGGCACTCCTTTTAAAGGGGAAAGAGCCAATTGATCAGGTTTTCACTGCAGGCTTATACCCAAGTAATGTCCTTGCTACTGTGAAGAGAATATCTTGTATCTCCAGCAAGCATGCAGACTTCATTGTATGTGAAAATACACGTCTTTAGAATGAAGCAATGTTAAAGTAATAAAAATGACTGGATTTTTTTTAAAGTAGCCTTTCACGCTGATACTGTGGCCTATTCATGTTTTTTTTTGCAACCACTGCTGAATGGAATCGGGAAGCTCTGGTCCCTGATGGCAGCATTTCAGACTTGAATTGGCACCAGGACGTTAATGTGGTGCTGGTGCAAAGAGGGTTGGTTATACCTCACGGATGGAATAAATTGCCTTAAAACTGGTTAATTGAACGACTTCTCATATGGTGTCAGGATCGTGACAGCAGGAAGAAGTTATTTCTCAGCGATTGGTGCAAAACTTGAATGATGTTCAAATTCTAACTAGTGGTATAAAAGGACGGTTGTAAATACAAACTTATGTCTGCGCATTTGTGTATCTGATACCCAGAAATAAGTACATGTGTATGTCTACATCTGATTGCCAAACATGAGCACTTCAAAATGTAGTGTCTTGTACTGTGGTGTATGAGTATCTAGATACAGATAGTTATCAAGTGTCTGCCTCGTTATGCGCGTATATATCTATTTAAATCAAGTAACTAAGCAAGGAGTGCAGTTTTAATAACTATTAAACTTTCAAATGACACAGTGAAAGCTGAAAGTTCTTAGGAAAAAATCTGAAGTGCTTAAACCTTTTATGTGTCAGCTTAATATTTTTGAGGTGTGTTGCGTTGGTTTGTTTAGTTTGTTTTTAGCAGAACACAAGGAAAGCTGAATTGTTTTGGTCCTGACCTGGTAAAAGTTGGCACCAGTTAGATGTAGAAACAAAAAAGAAGTGGAGCCTTAAAAGCTGAAGCAGGTAATGGGGGTGGGTGGTCAGTAGTGCAGGTTCTTTAGCAGCAAACAAAACCCAAAAATGACAACCCATAATGACCCTCCAGGTACCATGAGAATATTGAGACATTTGCTTAGATGGAGGTGAGGAGGTGTGTTCACATTTCTGCTGCACACATTGCTTTTACTCTTTGATGTACGAGGGTGAAGAGCTGCCTGTTTGTACCACTGTCAGCTGTGGGATTCTTTCTTGGAAATAAAGAGAAAATGCAATCAGTATTTTCAAAAGCCTTTTTGTTGGTCTTGCTTGAGCAAAATATGAAGAAGAAAAAAGAAAAGCACTTTGGGTGGTGGTGCTGTTGACAAAGATCCTTGGTCATGAAGGGCAGTGTTGAAGACAGAAGCATAAACCTAACACGATCTCAGTTTTGCCCAATTGGTGATTACTCTTACTGGTAAAAACAAGCACTTCTACTTACTGCTTAGATAAACTGAGTCTATGCTCCAAGGAAGTAAGGATGAGCCATCTGAGAATTCAACGGTAGTAGGAGGAAACAGCCACACTTTGCTTATTCTTCTGTAGAAACTTCTTTTGGGTACGTGTTGAAACTGCTTGAAAAGTATGGACTGGGCACAGAATGGTCTTTAAAGTCAGTTATGAGGAGCTTTGCTTTACTTCTCCACTTGTTGTTTTGCAGTGTGATGTTCTGGCTCAGAAATGCCTTATGTAGATCGTCAGAATCGCATCTGTGGTTTCCTTGACATTGAAGAAAATGAGAATAGCGGGAAGTTTCTGCGGCGGTACTTCATTCTGGACACAAGAGAAGACAGTCTGGTCTGGTACATGGATAACCCCCAGGTGAGATGCTCTTGGCAATGGTTATTAGGTCAAACCGATCATTTGGATTTGTTTCCTTGTGTAAATACGTTAAAAAGTTGAAAAAGAGCTTTATTATTAGTTCTGTGCACATAAAAACTGGAAGAAAGGGAAAGAAAAAAGAAGAATAAAACTACAATTTTTCCATCTCTTTTAGTAAATACATGAGGCAGCCTTTGAAGTATCTGGCATAATAGCTGAATGTCACTTCTTGTCCCTTCCGCCTGCCCTGATCAAAATACATAAGATGCCAACATCTGTTAAGGAAAAAGTATTCTTTCTGGATTTCCTGGTTGCTGACCTGCAAGAATCCTTTTTTCCTCTAGTAAAATACACGCACCTCTGAAACAATTACTGCTCGTATTGTTGCTAGCAGTCTTTCTGTTTTTAGTTTATTACCAGATGCGTGTATAATAAACAAGTGGTTTAGATCCTGTTGGAAGTGTACATTGTTTATTGTGTGTAAAAACGTGTCGGATTTTCTTTGTTTGTGGCATTGAATTATTTGCTTTTTATCTGTAAACACTGAACATGAAGTGAGAATAATTTAGTTTCACTTTGCAACATTGATTTGTTTCAGAATCTTCCCTCTGGATCTCCACCTGTTGGAGTCATTAAACTTACCTATATTTCAAAGGTAAGAAGATATGTAAGATGCTTGTTGGTAGAAATGGCTGGTGACTACCAAGTGACACAAACACCTCAACTTCAGACAGTTTGAAATGCCTCTTAGGTAGTGCATGGAAGTGTGTGAAGTGGGAGACGAGTCAATGGGTGTGATAGTTAGCAATAATAATCATCTTGAATAGACAGAACAGTGAAATTTCTAGAGAATACTTAATTCTTTACAGTCATTTACTTTCACAGGAAAACTAAACAGTCTCTATGCTTAAACTTCCAGTAGATATTGCATTAACAAATAAGTGGAAAAAAAATCAGTCTTTCTTTGGATATAACTTTTTCCTTTTGTTCTTGTGTTTCATCTTATCTCCTATTCTTTTCTGTTCTTGTAAGAGGTGTAACATGCCACATCGATATCACGGGCACATCTGCAGGTGCTTCTGTACTCATCTCCTTCCTATTTTTTTTTCCTTCCTGCTGCTTTAACTGAAACTTCGTAGTTATTGACTGCAGCCCTGGGCAGTAGGAAATGCTCTTAAACTTCTAGTTCTGTTGAGATAGAGAAGTTCAAAATGCAAATATAAATGTTGCATTTGGCAACTTCAATGTTTTGCCTTTGAGATTTTTCCCTTCTTTAGAAGGGCAAGGAATCCTAAAATTTAAGCAATAGAAGCATATGGTTTAAGCTGTCTTTTTGCCACAGGATGTACGCCTTAAAGTGAATATTACATAACGTTTTTCTTTTTGTCTGTATATCATCATAGCTATAACGATATCTGTACCATATACTGTGTTGCTCATCTTCACATTCAGCCATTTGCAAGAGAGTGTGGTGATGTTTGATGTATTTTTTGTGTACTCGGTGATATTTAAAGTGTTAATTTTCCTGCTAGGTTAGCGATGCAACTAAGCTAAGGCCAAAGGCAGAGTTCTGTTTTGGTAAGTACTTGTATGCAGCATGCATGCCAAGTAAGTTCTTCAGAAACTTGAAACAAAGATGTGTTCTGCAATTCTATTACTAGATACAGCTGGTGGTGTTTTTTTTAGAAATAGCTTGTGCTCACCATTTCCTCTTTAATACGGGTGTGATGCTGGTTTCTTCGTGGTGTGTTTTTATGGCTTTTTCGTATTTCAGCTTAATGAGGAGTAGGTAAGAGTTGTTTCTTCAGATATTTGAAGCTTTTGAGACAGTAATAAGCTAGTTAGAAATGATGGCTGTTTTCAGAGATACAGCATGCCTGTCAGCTATAGAGGCAAGTCATTTAACCATTTTAATCTGCGTTGCTCATAAAAGAGTTCATTTAATTGATATTAAAACACCATAATGCTTGCCAATGCTCTTGGATTAAGTTTTAGCCTATGGTGCTTCAGTGAAGGAAATAATTTGCTTGGGGTACCTTCTAGGTTTCTTGATGCTTAAGCTTGTTTAAACTTGGATAAAGCTTTGGCAGCTCATAAAATCCCTTAGATTTTGTTCTTAATTTTTCTTACTAGTAAGTCACTTGTCCATAGCCTAACATGATTCCAGTATTTCATAGCAAGCTTTTGGCACTCACAAAATGGTACATAAAGATGGTCATTGGCTACTGTTCACAAGTAACCTTTCTTTATGGCTGCATTCTCAGAAGAGCTTTATCTCAGTTGAAGGTGCTGAAAATGCCTGCAGGGTGTTTGGCAGTCCTAACTTAGCACTTTTACCATAGGTAGTGTTACACAGGCCCAGAGGAGGCAGCTTTGCTGCACTTTGTGTGGATCCACACAAGGTTAACATGTGGTGTGAACCATGCAGTGTATCATTTCCTCCCTGGAGGGAGCTGCCTGCTTTGCACTGGGTTTTTTTCTGAGGTGCCCGTGTTGGAGCTAATGAAACACTTGGTAATCGCCCTTCATGTGGAGCTGCAGGAATTCTGTACCTCTTATGTCAGTTCAGTGTCATCTACAGATTCCTCTCCATATCGACATGCAGAGCTGTTTGTCCTTATGTTAGTGATGACTTGAACTGTGGTTCTAGAGGTAAAGCAGCAAATATCTTGCAGGTCTGGGAAAGCTTTAGTTGGAGGTTATCTTAAGGTTCTTTCAGTATAAATTCTGAGTTTGTGAGGTCCCTTTTACTTAGAAAGAAGGATGTTTGTCCTTTCTAGATAAAAGTCTGCTAGGTGTTGCTGGGCACAAATACAGAATAATTCAAGTTCTGCTTTCTTTGTCAAATTACTAAAATAAAATAAAAGTTTTGTGTTCTGACTCTTCTAAAGGTGTTTGGTCCAGGCCATCATGTATTTAATTATCAACATTGATTTTGCCAGAAGTAATTACAAGTCTGTGATTATATGGCATTAATGAATTTCTTGCAAAGGGTGGCAGATGGTGGTCAGAGGACAGAAATTCCTAAGTATTAAATGTTGATGCTTGGGGAAATAGAGACTGGGAAAAGGAAATAGAGCTGTAAGAAAATTCTGACCAAAGTTCAATACTTTCTTTGTAATAAAAGGTATTTAACAACTTATGTGTGTTGCAGTTGTTTGGCTTTTTGTTATCAAAAAAAAAAAAAAGAGGCATTTAAGTGAGGTTTCCTTTGAAGAAAGGAAGCCAGTCAGTAGGTGTATTTATATATCTCATGGTGATTTCCTAAGAAATGCAGCACAGAGCTTAATCACTTGAACTGGTTTATCTGTTTGAAATAGCTCTTAACTGTGGTGTGAAGTTTGCTCTTAAATTTCAGTACTGTTAACTTTTGGTAATGCTTTTTAACAGTTATGAATGCAGGGATGAGAAAATATTTTCTACAAGCCAATGATCAGCAAGACCTGGTAGAATGGGTAAATGTTCTGAACAAAGCTACCAAAATCACAGTAAGTGGTTTCATTGCTATGTTGCACTGTTTTCAGATGTCAGTTTTGGCAACGTGTTGCATGTCTCTGGCTTTTACACTGGAGTGGCCACTTTATCTCTATAAACAAGTGCTGGCTAATTTCCAGGACTTGAAGGAACCAAACTGAACTCCCTTCTAAGCTTTAGTTCATTTTTCTTGTCTGCCTTTTGCTTTGGAAATTTGACAGAAGTGTGAGTTGACTTCAATAAAACACATGATAGTCTCTAATAATGGTTTTAAATTACCATATGCCTTCATATTGAAATAACTGGATGATGCTTGCAGGCAAAGAAATGTGCATTTACCTGATGTCACAAGTTTTATAAGTCACAAAGTATCATTAAAATAATGAATGGACATGTGGTGCCGTGTTACAAAGGCTCTTGCCTGATTTTTAGTAATATCTCATGAAAGAAGTATTAAGCTATTAACTGTGTTCTTAAAACTGGCAGATGACTCTCCTGGTTTGTAGCAGGGCAGCTGGTTATCACATCATGGAAAACATCTGTGGATTACCTCAGTCTTTTAAGAGACAGAAGTTATGGTTTTGTTTCTGTCCATATTTGGGGAAGTGATGATATGAACTGTTTTAAGAGCATACCCTTACAAGAAAGGGTTTTGAGCAGAGCACATGTTGCTGTTGTTAGTAGCTTTCTCTTTTTTGGGGGTTATCTAGGGATGTGGTGTTTCTATGAGTCCTTTGAACTGTTTTAATGTAGGCATTTCTTTGGACTTAGGAAAACTTCACTATTAATAATAAATAAAACCAGAGTCAGAAGGCTTTGTGGTTTTCTGTTTTTCATGAAGAGGAGCAGGGGAAGCTGTCCCAGGCTATCAGTTCTGCTCTCAGGACTGCTCGTATTTCTCTTGTGGATTGGAACTAGATGATCATTAAAGTCCTCTCCAACCTGAGCCATTCTATGATTGTACCTTTTGTTTGTAAAACGTGCAGTCCTGGGTGTACAGAGTAGAATCACAACAGACTGTAAAGTGGCTGTTGTTCTTGTATAAAACTGAAGCATAGCCATTGCAACGTATCTCCACATAAAATATTTCTAGCCTTGTACAGTGAGAAAACCACTTCTTAAATCGTGCTGATGACAAACTGAAAGTATTTCTTAGAACTGTGGGTTTTTTTTTTTTCTGTCTTCACATGCATTTTATAAAACTTAGTTAATTATCATGTTTCAATTTGAGGTACCAAAGCAGTCTGATCCTCTGTGTCAAATGGATAATGCAAACCGTCAAGCTGAAAGCCCGGGTGGAAAGAAGCAAGTGTCTTACAGGACAGAAATTGTTGGTGGCGTTCCTATCATTACGCCAACCCAGGTAATACCTCTAGAAGAAGTGGGATATTATTTTTATGGATGTGTCTGAAGTGAGTTGTTGGGGTGAATAGTGCCAAAGTTCTGTCATCTTAATGGGCAGGAAAAGCGGATTGAAAGTTGATGTCAGCTGATTATGCTATGCTATTAGAGGCAGTAAGGATGACAGCAGATTAAACTATTGATGAGAGCCCCAGGAAATGAGCATGTGAAGACAGTTAAGTTCAGTGAAAATATGAGGTAGAGGGTTCCTTGAGAAATAACACTAGTTTTGCCTAGAAAATATTAGGTCCTAAAATAACCATTTCCTCTTGAGTGAGAGGTAAGAGTTAATCTTGCATAAAAACGTCACCTTGATGTACAGTAGCATTTGGGGTGGGGAGGGGTGGAAATCCACATGGAGACATTAGGAGTTACTAGGACAACAACAACAAATGAGTTTAAATCCTGTCTTTGCCCAGACTCTGATTGTAGTGTGGTAGTGTAGGCTGATCATTAGAAAAAAGAATGAGGGCATGCTGAACTTTCCTCTTTTTTTTCTTTTCTAGAAAGAAGAAGTCAACGAGTGCAGTGAAGGAGGTGATAGGAGTTACCTGAAACGATCGCAAAGTCACCTTCCTTATTTTACTGCTAAACATCCCCCAGATAATGCTATTATCAAAGCTGGCTACTGTGTAAAACAAGGAGCAGTGGTAAGTATTTGAGATCAGCATATTTCCTTAGTCAAGAACTAAGGTCCTAACGTGCTAGTTCTACTTACCAAGTAGACAGATGTCAAGAAAAAAAAGTAGTTACCAGCAACTATAGCATTATTGCCAGTACTAAGGATGATTAAAGATAAACATTGTCCTACTCTGGAATATAATTTGTATTGTATTCATGGTCTTTGATGTTGTTGATGTATTGGAGAGGAAAAGTTGTTAACACGTAGATTTCCACATTATGGTTAATGCATTCAACTAAACATTCTACTCTACTGCAGTTATGTTGAGGTCCTTATTTTGTTTTCTAGAAGCATCTGAATTAGAAATCTGCTTTTTAAATCACTCAGGTGTTTAGAGAAGACACTAATGGTTGTGTAGTTCAGAGGAAGAATGGTACTACTTGGTAGACTGATTAGTACAAGTGGGACTATTCACGTGATGCCTTGCTACATTGACTAAAAGCAAGTCAACTATTCGGATTAAGCAAGATATACATACTGTGAGTCCTCAGACTCATTTTTGTCTTGGATTATGAACCTTCTTGTAGCATTTGAGTTTTTCACTAAAAATTAACAGGAAGCATTTAACTTCATTAATGTCTTCTGACATTTCTTACATGACCACTACAATTTTAAGTGGAGGTTTTTACACACAAAAAAATTTGTAGAAGATAGTATTGTCTATTATAAAATCTTTCCAGTGCTTTCTCATGCCAAAAGGCAGTCTTTCAGAATATATATATTCATATATATATATATATGTATATATAATTGTGTATATATTATAATATATGAAGTTATTTTCCTTTTGCAGATGAAGAACTGGAAAAGAAGATACTTTCAATTGGATGAAAACACAATAGGATATTTTAAGTCTGAACTGGTGAGATTCTGATTGTTGCTTATCAATGATACTTCCAAGAAAATCCAAAATGCACATGTGTTTGTGGCATTCTGTTCTTGAAACTTCTGTCTGTGTCTTGAAATAGCTTCTCATGATTGGGGAAGAAGAAAAAGATGTTCACAGTGACTTAGCTCAGACTTCAGTCTTCTTTTAAGGGTCCTGTCAGTACGGCACTGAAAAACAGCAATAGGGTATATTCTGTTATCACCTCAATTTTGTTTTAATATCTTTTGTCACTTCGTTCTCACATATAGTTCATACTTGAAACAGCAGGTTGTTACATGCAGGGACATGACTGTAATCTTGCAGTTCTTGATCTGAAGTTAAGATTATGAGATGTTTATCATACAAATGGTGGGATCTTTCCCTGTGACAACCAAGACAAAGAATTCTGCTATTCACAAGCAGTGCTGTTTATTTACTAAAAATAGTATTTTTCCCTTTTTTCAGGAGAAGGAACCTCTCAGAGTTATACCACTTAAAGAGGTCCATAAAGTTCAGGAATGCAAACAAAGGTGAGAAGAGCTGGTGCTGGGACATAGTACCCTGCATTGTCATGGCTAGACTGCTTGTTGGAAACATGGAGGAACTTAAATAGCTTCAGTTTATTATGCATGTATGATGCTTTTCATTTGCAACAGGTAGTTAGTGCATAGAACTGATGTTGGGAGTGCTGTACTATGCTGTGTTCCAAACCTGCAGTGTTTGGCTACTATTGTAAAATGCTAATACATTAGATGAGGGCAGAATAAAGGGATATTGTACAGTTATGAGTTAAAAAAGCATAGGTTCTGTCTGATTTAGGGCAACAATTCTAGGAGTCCCTTTTCTGCTTTCACAGTCTTTAGGCCTTTGCCTTCCTCAAGCACTTGAGCCAAATGACCAAAGTTTAGATGAAAACTCACTGTTTCCTGTTTGCTTTCTACTGGGTGGTGATATAGTAAGAAGGGAATTGGCTTTGTAGTTGTGGAGATAGATATTGTGGGTTTTCTTCTTTTAAGCAGGCTGCTATTTAGGAATAATGTTTTGCCGAGTCAAAACAACAATAGAAATGTGAAATCTTGTAGAAATCTGAGTAAAACAATATTTATCTAAACTTAATATAATATGGTCTAGGACATTCAGAGTAAAAATATCAACCAAACATACATGTTGCTAATGAACTAAGGAGTCTTAAGGCTAAGCTGAATATGAGTTGGTGCTCTTCTTTTTAACTTTTTTTAAAGGAAAATATATATATATATAGGGTGGCAAAGAATGCAGAGGTCTCTAAAAAGCACATGCTTTAACTCTTTGCACATTCTAGAGTACTAAAATGAATTGGAAAAGCTGAACTTCCTATTGAACTTTCTTCTTTCATTTACAGTGATATAATGATGAGAGACAATCTCTTTGAAATAGTAACTACTTCTCGAACCTTTTATGTACAGGTAATTTCTTTTAAACTTTGGGTAAAACCAAGAGGTTGACATAGCCAAAGCAAGGAGGCGGTGCCATTTGTCTTATGAAGCTGTGTTTAAATGTACTGTGATTTTCAGAGGGAATACAGTTTTCATTATATTTCGGAAGATGGGTGTAAGAGAGACTCTAAATCACAGCAAGTGTTGTTAGTGTCTGAAAGCAATGAACAATAAATCCTAATGTGGTTTGGTTGGTATTTGTGTCTTCAAATTCCATGGTATCTACTCAATATACTAAATCTTTTACTTTGAGGGTACTGAATTTTTATCAAGTTCTCAGATTAAAATTAGTTGCCAAGTGAAAATAGCACAGGAATATCTAGGTTTTGTATCTGAAAGTGTTTTTTGTATCTGGCAGTATCTGTACGCACATTATTTACTGCATCTCTTCCTTATTATTTTTTTTAAAGTTCGATTTAGTGTAAATTGATTTAGTGTAAATCTCAAAGACTTGCATTGTCTTGCTGTGTGGGAGTGTGATGCTTATAGTGCTGTTTCTCCTATTTCTGGAGGAGGAATTCATTTCTAGCTTTCTCTTGTAGGATCAGAATGGCTTTTATACCATTAGGTTTTGGAGGCAAATGCTGAGTTGTGAGCAGTCTCACAGCTGAACAGAATTTAATAGACATGTTACATATGCTTCTTAATGGTGTATGTGCTAATTTTAGTCAAATGCAACCTAACAGGGAGCTTTAGATTTTTCTTTTGTCTCAGATATGTACGCCTTTGACACTCACTATTAATCTGTTTCATCTCTTGTTCTACATAAATGTATAGCAGACCCTGAATATAGACTGCTTCTTATTTTGCTGTAGCTCTTCAGTAATTACCTCATAGAAGTAAAGTGACTGAAAAATGCAGAAGCTGTCATTGTGCAGAGTCCCCTGAGGGAGGTCAGCAGATCTCCTGTAAGAATTAACGTGGGTGGTTTAATTTGTTTGTTTGAACTTAGCAAAAAAAAGAAAAGAATCTAGAATAATTAAATAGTGTGTGTATTTATTTATACACTTGCTGCTTATTACTTTATAGAAGCATATGTATATAATGGTAAATTTGAGGCAAAATTTTTAAGAAATATCAGCTTTAAGAAATACAAGTTCATATGGCTTTAAATAAGAGACCCTTCAAGTAGGTTAAGGCTCTGATTATAATGAGGATGGTCAGCACGCTGGTAAAAGAGCTGCTTGTTAAACATAACCCGTGTTGTTTGATCCAGGCGGACAGTCCAGAAGACATGCACAGTTGGATAAAAGCAATTTCTGGGGCCATTGTAGCACAGCGGGGACCTGGAAGATCAGCAGCTTCCGTATGTTACTCTGAAACTTAAAGAAATGCAATTAGTTGGTGTTCACTTCTGCACACGAGGTTCTAGATTTTTACTTTTGTCTGTCTTCCATTCTGTCCTGTAGTAACGTGGCATCTTTGCATGATATTTCCTACGGACTGGCATAAATTATTTTGTATTCTTAATGAGCACGTAGCTTAGTCTTATCTGTGTGTTGCTTTATGTGCCTTGTACTGTCTTGAACACGTGGGTCGTGCAAGTGCTGACATAGAAGGATTCTTCTGAGTTCAGTTGGATCTTTTGTTGCTATGTTGCTGTGAGTAAAACTGAACCTTTCTAATTCCTGCGAGGCACTTTTGATATTTGGATTGTGCATTCCAATGACAAAATCCTAACATGCTTATAGCAACTCTCGCTACTAGATTATCATTGTCTGTTGCTCGTAATTCACTGTATATGCAGATTCAGATTCACATTTGAAATACTTTCTGAAGAAATGCCTGCTCGCATGAATTAGATCTTGCTGTTGGAAACGTAGTGTGAACACCATCTAGCATTTCTGAACTGAGGCACTGTGACAGATCTTCATGTTGGTGAAGCCGTGTGGATGACAGCATTTCATCCATGCTTGCATTTAAACTGCGTCACAGTGTCCCCAAGTATGGCCAGATAGAACAAATGGAATACTTTACAGTTCAGATGCTGCAAGGTATGCTTTTTCACTTTCTGGCTGTGGGATGTTTTGTAATAAGCTGAATATGTCATCACCCCCATCATCTGGAATCCAATAACTTCAATCTGACACCTGACTACATATTTTTGCATCAGTGTTTCTGTCAACAGAGCCGAAGCTGTCAGTTATTTTTGCAGCTGAGAGCTGGCTTTAAATAAAAACTTGCTATGGTAAATCTTGTTACTTTTGGGGGGTATGAAAATACGCAGATACCTTTTCTTTGTGTATGCTGGTTTGTTTCCTTTGTGGGGCTAACTGAGCAACCTCGCTGTTACTGTCTGCATCACTTTTCTTTTTCCCTCTCTTCTTTCCCCAAGTATAGGTTACTCTAATCTTAGCTTTGCACTGTGTTCCAGATGCGGCAGGCCAGAAGGCTGTCGAATCCTTGTATACAGAGGTATACATCAAGAACTGGTGAATGCAGCACGTATGTGGGCTCTCATGGAAACTTGCCTTCTTAACAGAGGGCTTAGAACTAGAGACTAATTTGCGCTATTAAGAAACTAAAAATAATGCTACCTGTTACCATTCCTGATAACTAACTGGTAAATTACATCATTCACTGACAGGCTTGCACTGTAAAAGCAAGAAAATAAAATAATTGGAATTGAAAAGTGACAAAAGCATTTATTTGTACTTCAAACTAAAATATGCATTAAAACACAGTAAAAGTTGCAATCTGATTTAGAAATGAAAGCACAAGAGCTGATTTGCATGAGAGTTCATATTTCCATTTTACTTTACATATATTTTTTTTGGAACTGCGCAAAAGCAAAATTAAACTTCAGCTACCCACAAACTAATGCAGATGCGTGCACACAAAAAATGCACGTCTTAACTCTGGCAATTGGAAGGATAATAACTGCAGCCTGATCTGCATGGCTTATAAGTGTCTGCATGAAATTTAGTTCAAACGTAGAAGCACTGCAATGTACGATGGCTGTTCAAAGCAGTACAGCTGGAGAGTAACGTAGCAACAAAGTCTTTTAAAGGTGAAGTTAGTGTGGGTAGTAAAATCCAAGTATCCTTTGGCTGATATAATCAGAAAGCTTTCTGTGGAGGGATCTTGTCCTCGGTTCCCTGATTGCTGTCCTACGTGTTCATCTGTGAGTACTGTTAAAAAGAAGGGCAGTAGTAACATACTGAATCATACAGTCTCCTAAAGCAAACATTTGTCTTGAAGTGAACTGCCAAGTCAGGTGTGAAATACAGCAGTGTAATTAATATGTAATACCACTGAATTTGAGCACATAGTTGAAGTCCAGAGATGAACGACTCCTTCATCCTGTGCTATAATTCATATAAAAAAAGAAATATGATGTTATTTAGCAGGATCCATTATGATTACATTTATAAATCACCGGGATAGCATTCTAAAAGAAACTTTGGAAACTGCTATGAGAAAATGAAGTATTTCATTTAGGATATATGTTTGCATCTTGGACACATCTGTGATAGATTTTGGCTAATGAAATGCTTGAGAAGTGCCTTGATTTGTGTACACACGTGGGTTTGCTGATTTCTTTAGTTCCTGCACTAACACAGAAAATTTTCTGTGCAAATGCACAGAAAATTACATTGCAGAAGTGGCAGCAGCAGCAGCTCCTAATGCATGTAGTGAAATAGTTAGTGCATCATTGCACGGTGTTCTGATCATACCGTTTAACTTAACATCCGGTGCTGTTTTAGCTATCCCTAGGTCTTTGAGGCATCATTGCAGAACTGACAGATAGGATGCAGAATCTGAGACATTTTCTTCTGGAGATAGAGGTGTAGGTCAGGTAGGCTGTCCTCCTGTCATCATGATCTAAAGGGATTCCTAGCCCCTGGGTACACAGAAGTCGCTGTGATGATGGCTTGCAGGTTTTCATGGTGCTTGTGGACACAGGCATAATTTTCTTAAAGATTCCTGTTCATTGTAGATCACCAATGTGGATAGATAGAGCTATAAAAGCTGTTGAAGGTATTGCCTGGATATGAATATGTGTTGAATAGATAGTAAAAGTGTAGCCAGTTTCAAATGATTCCAGCTTTTTTCAGATAAGTTGTCCCTCAGTTCTGTTGTTTCATCCCTATCAGTGGTACCTTCAGGATGCCACCTGCACTGCTCAAAGATGTCCCTGGTTCCCAGGCCAAAAACTGAGCCCCCAGGCCTGCAGAGCTTTTCTCCTGTCAGCATTAAGCAGCTATTTTTTTTGTCAGTAGTTTCTCATTATAGTCAAGTTACATCTATTAACTGCTCCCGTCACCTAGGATGTCTAATAGTGCACCTTGTGCCTTAGACTTCTAAGCAGCACCCAGGTGGTCTGGTAACATGTTTGTTTCAGGAAGTAAATGTCAGATTATTTTCCAAGTGTCAGCCTCATAAAGTGGTATGTAAAGGTCAGCAGGATGGCAGGTAACAGTTATTAACACAAGAAAGTAACTTGACAGCTGAAGGAAATAAGATTTTCTTCTGGGACCATTAACTTCAGAGTTTTTATGTGGTCTTGATAGCAAAGCAGAGTTGGCATTTCTCTTTGGTCCCCAAAATAAACTGAGGAGATGGATCCTTGCAAGAAGAGGGAAAATATCATAGAATCATAGAATGGCCTGGGTTGAAAAGGACCATGATGCTCATCTAGTTTTAACCCCCCTGCTATATGCAGGGTCACCAATCAGCAGACCAGGTTGCCCAGAGCTACATCCAGCCTGGCCTTGCATGCCTCCAGGGATGGGGCATCCACAGCCTCCTTGGGCAACCTGTAAAACGTGTGCTGCTTGAGGATTTAGGATGCAAGTGCCTGTTGTATGTAAAGGTTAGATTAAATTTATTTCTGAAAGATGTCATTTTCAATAGCTTTGAAGGTGCACATCTTCAGAAGGTTATATAGCCTTAATAAAATGAGAAGCTTCAGTTTGCTGGACTACATTATAAAGTGTAAGCAACTGCTGAGCTCGATTTGAGAAATGTAATTTCTTCAAATGAAGAAATGGATGTTGCTGTCACATACTGCTGTAGGCTCACACTTAATACACTGCCTTGGGAAAGCACTTGCCTCCTCCTGCTATGGCTGATGCTTTGCTTTGTGTATTTCCTGTCTTGATTTTTTTTTTCCGAGTGTGAAATCTGAAACTGCATCTTTGTAATGTGACGTCAGTGAGTTGATTTGACACGTTCCTTTCTTTTCCAGGAGCATACCGAGTCTTCTTCCGAACCCAGCCATGCTCTCCGTTCTGCCCTCCCAGCCCCAGCCACCTCACATTCCACAGCCACTCACAACAGCCCTCTGGTCCCAAACCCTCACGCCAAATACCCTGCCTTGGAGAAGCGAGGATTTCACGAATCTTTTACCAAGGCCAAGCCAGGGAGCTACAAGATCCAGGCTGTCGCTCCAAGAGAATCAGCTGCCAAAGTGACTGAAGAGGGCCTCTGGGAACCCCAAAGCAAAAATGGCACTCAGGAACAGGATCCTGGCCTTGTGGATCTGGATGATGCAAGCCTTCCAGTTAGCGATGTGTAATGATGGAAGTGTTTGGAGAATGATCCATTTGTTCGGTCCTCTAATTTCCTTGCTCAGACTTTTAACCAAAGAAAATTACAGGAAATAAGAACAAAAATAAAAACAAACACTGATTTATCTATCATCTATATATATATATACACATATGTATGTGTGTTTATATAAACATGTGTGTATATATATATATATATGTTTATATATTGCCTTTCAGCCAAGGGTCAAAAATGGACCTCCTGCGTTTTCTCAAAGCCTGACAGTAAATCACCAGGGAGGGGCCAAACTGCACAATTTACAATGAAGTAAATATAAGACAAAACCAAAAACGTACCTTGCTAACCTGCAAAAGTACCAGCAACTTTTCATTCCCAATCTGACAACTGAAATTCATGCTGTGTTGTGAAAACCTTATTGCCAAAAGATGTGATTACTTAACTTCATTCTGAACTACAGTAAGATGTTATGCAGATATGAGAATTGTTTCTCTCTCCATGGCTTTTCAGATAGCAGGAAATGCACAACGTGTTTCTTTGTTCCTTAGGATCAACAGTGTCAACTGAATTGTTATCAGAATCAGAATTCTGGGCTCCCCTTGGAATTCTAGTTATGGTGCTGAAAAATTTCCACTAGAATAATATTTTGAATAGTCTATTTTTTGATGCACTCCTAAAGGTGGGTTGTAACTTTTTGCACATTTGGATTTTAATGGACTGCATGTCACGTTGTCTCGGAGCGGGGGGAGGAGGGAAATTGGACTTACTGAATTTGGACACTTTGGACCTTTTGAACTGAGTAGGGTTTATATTGTGTTACACGAGGCTTTGCAGTAATTATTTTTCTTAGATGTCTAAATGTATCGTTCGATTACTGTTTTGAGGACGGTTTTCTTATCAGTGCTTTGTGAGCAGTTGTTTCTGTGTTGGATCAGTGGAAGACCTCCTCGTTTAGTTTTGTCCTTATTGGTACTGAACTGTTCACAGTCATGCAATTGTGGCCTATAACTTTTGGTGCACTAATAATCTTAAAGTGCCTGTGTTTTCTCTCACGTTGTTGAAACACTTTCACGTTAGGTATGTACACAAACCATTCGCCGTGGCTTTGAACCTTGGGTTGAGAGTTGTTCTGAATAGTGTTGTTTGAAACGGCTGTTTTAAAGTAGAAATCTTATGCTAGGGATACCAGCGTTCTGGTATGGAGTCTACTAGCTGTGCAATATATGTTCTTGGGAAAGAGAAAATGAGTATTTGTCATTTGTGTACACTGTGTTATGGGGCTTCGGTGGTGCACATGGGAAGAACCTTTACATTTCAAGCATTGGATTAGATTGAGTGTGTAACTTCTCAACTGTTTGTTTTAATCAGAACCCCACGAATATGTCATGCTGCTGCTTACTGTGATTCAGATAGTCCAGCTCTGTGTTACTTTATTGTCTACTCTGACCTAAGATACATATCATACCAGTCCATCTTCTCTCTTGACTTCCAAACTGACTTCCTGCCTGAGAGATACGGATGGCTTTACGGTGATAATTTGTTGATCCAAGGATGGAATAATTGGTGTCATGTAAGAGTGAAATACAGTCTAATTTCAGAACCTTACGTCAGCACCTTCATTGTTTTTATCCATAAGCTAACTAACCACAGTCTTAAGGCAGTGGTGTTTATATATTACTGGTTTTCTTTGACTCTTTAGATACATGTGAAAACTAGCACGGACTTGGAAGCTTCTGTAAGTGTCTAAACTAGTATTGTAGGTTTTAACTTCTTTAAAGACAAAAACAATAGCTCTTCAAAGGCTTATTTTTTCACGAGTACATTCGGTGTGGAAGGCACTCTGCATTAAAGTATTTTTGCCATAGTCTAACATCTGAAATCACTTGCTCTGGTACAAGCTTTCACACTGCATGTTCATTTTACTCTATTTTGGTATTGGCAATTTTACACATCGGGTGGAGGTCAAGCAGCTCCATTATGGGACTTTTAAGAAGGGGGGGGGTGACAGAAAGAACTACTGATGCGGCTCAGTAGGATAGGGAAATATTTGTGGTTGGTAATTGTCAGGGTCTCCTATTTATCAGTACTTTTATAAATCTATGAAAATTGTTAAATTATTTTAGAAACAGTGCTGTAAATATGTCACGTTTAAATTGTCAATAAATCACTTTGGGTAACTTAAAAGTAACAGCTGGCTCTGTTTTCTTGCAGTGCATTGAATATTTTTGTGGTGTTTTTGGTGTTACACAGGAGAAATCACATCTGTGACAGCTGGAAGCAGCAGCCAGGCTTTCATCACACCAGTGACAGCATTCCCTATTGTAATGTGGCGCAGTGAATTGATGCCTCAACAACGTGCAGGCTTCAGATAAAGAAATGTAATTGCATACAGTATTTTATATAGGTGGTGCATAGTTCTCCAAATCCAGTTAATTGGGACATCTGGCAGAATTATTCTGTCTTAGCTCTTCTTCAGAGAGCATTGTGACCTGAGCCGTGGTCACTGAAATGAGTGAGATGTCTTGCTGTGTGCTGTGCATCTGTTCATTTGTTAAGCATTTGCTATTCTCTCTCTCCTTTATTGGAGAGGAAATTGAATAATTCCTCACATCTGTACCTTTCCATAGGTTTCTTGCTGCAATATTGACTGCTAAACCTGCAGTTCAGCTGCTCCTAAAGCGGCTGCCAAATGTAGTGGTACAGACTGTAGTTCAGTAAACACATTTGCCTGAGCTCCTGCAAGGACAGGATGCCAGCACCACCTAGAGGTCACACTCGGGCTTTAAGATGGAATTGCTCTGTGCTGTGTATAATTACACTTTCCGTCATAGAATGGCCTGGGTTGCAAAGGCCCACAGTGCTCATCCAGTTCCAACCCCCTGCTGTGTGCAGGGTCACCAACCAGCAGCCCAGGCTGCCCAGAGCCACATCCAGCCTGGCCTTGAATGCCTGCAGGGATGGGGCATCCACAGCCTCCTGGGGCAACCTGTTCCAGTGGATTCAGTGCTATCAGATGCTTGTAGCCTTGTAATTCCCACCTGTGCTTTGGAGCACAGTCTGTGCAGCTCTGATGCCAGTGAGTGGCTGCAGCAGTTTGGGGATGTTCCACTGAAGTAATGAGGGCTGCTCTGGAGCTGAATCGTGTTCTAAATGTCTGCCCTGGATTTTTGCTTTGGCTTTGCTGTGCTGCCTCTCTGGGATGAAAATATAAGAAAGCAACTGGAACTCGTTGGTAAAGGTAATGAATGGAGCAGCGGTGGTATTCTGCTCTTCAAAGTGATGCCTTTGACTTTTTAATTAAGGGCTTCGCATTTGAAACGTCCATCAGCACTGTAATTCTGCATATCTGCGAGTGCAGCCTGAGCACACCTGTGAAGAATCCAAACCACTCTGCTGCACTGCATTCCTGCTCCTAACCCAGCCATCAGCAAAGCCCAGGTCTACAACCCAGGTGCTCCTTTGGGAGAGCAGGAGGTGGAAGACGTTGCAGGTGAGTCTCCAAAGTGCACTTTTCTCAGGTGCTGAGCCCCTGCTGATAGATGTCTCCTGGCTTTGGATCATTGTTTGGGCTGGAAGCACTACAGTGAGGGGGAGTGGGGTGTGTTTGTGTGTGTCCATGTGAAACCTATACAATTAATAGAATAAAAGCGAGGATTTGTAATACAGCCTTCCACCTAGAGACATGGATAGTGGGGGTGGCTGAGGCTGCACTTGGGGGTGTTGGAGGTCTTTTCCAGCCTGGGTGGGGCAGCCGGAGGAATGCACTGCTGGGGCAGCTGGGAGCTGATGCAGTCACTCCACACTTGAATTTCTTACATATCTGTGCTGATAGGTGCTCATCTCAGAGCTTGTCTTGATTTCAAATTGGGAGCTGCTCAAAAGCAGCCAATAAGTAATGGATACATAAGCAACAGCTGGGAGAAACGTTGCTATAATATCTATGTAACGTATCATAGGAGATCCCTATTTGGACTCAGATCGCTGAGCCCATCTCCTGTATATATGTGATTTTGAAGAAAAATCAATGTGTGGGCATTTTCAAACCGTTCTTTATAACTAACAACCACTTTAATGATGCAGGTCGGGGTATTTTTCTGTGCGTTGTGGCATATTATTATTTGCGGTCGCTTCTGCAATAATTCCTCCTGAAACCTCTTTCGTTGCCACGTAGGGAGAGCAGGAGGACAGCTGTGAGCGGCTCTGATTGCAGCTCCGCAGGCGGTGCTTCTGTGGATAACCGGGCAGTCCGGTAAGCATCGTCCGTCCCCCCGTCCCTTCCCCGCCGTGTTTTGCGGTCTAAGCGGTGGTATTTGTAATACGAGGGTATAAACGCGGGGGTCACGAGCACAGAGCCACGAAGGCTGGAAAAGACCTCTCAGACCCCCAAGTCCGACCCCTCCGTGCCCTCTGGCCACGTCCCTCAGTGTCACATCGCCGTTCCCGGTGGGGCGGCACATCCCTCACTCCCAGGGCTGCTCGCTCATTCCCACTTGAAGCACTTGAAACAACCCATCCACCAAACCCCGACCGGAGGGGTCTCAACACCCCTGGGCTGTGCCCTTGGCCGCCCCGCCCCCCGCGCCGCCTCCGTTCCGCCGCTTAAATCCCGCTCCGCCGCCTCTCGCCGTCGCCACCGCCGCGATGCTGCCGCCGTGGTGTCGGAGCGCTCTGCTGCTCTCCCTGCTGCCAGCCCTGCTGCTCGCCGCCCCCCCGCCGCCCGCCTGCCCCGAACGCTGCGATCGCTCCCGCTGCCCCCCGGTGCCCTCCTCCTGCCCCGGCGGCCCCGTGCTGGACGCGTGCGGCTGCTGCCGCGTCTGCGGGGCGGAGGAGGGAGAGCCGTGCGGGGGCAGCGAGGGCGGCCCGCAGTGCGGAGAAGGGCTGCGCTGCTCGGTGCCGCCCGGCGGAGGGGTGCCCGCTTCGGGCACGGTGAGGAAGCGAGCGGCCGTCGGGCGTTGCGTGTGCACCAGCTCCGAGCCCGTGTGCGGCAGCGACGCCGTGACCTACGCCAGCCCCTGCCAGCTGCGGGCCGCCAGCCGCCGTGCCGAGAGGCTCCGGCAGCCGCCCATCATCGCCATCCAGCGCGGAGCCTGCGGACAGGGTAAGGGGCGAGGGTGCGCGGAGCCAGGGGGGAGGGCCTTGGCTCGGGTCGGGGTTGGAGCGCGGTGAGAAAGCGGAGCAAGAATGCAGCGCTCCGAGGCTGCCAAGTGTCAGGGGGAAAGAATCCGCCGTCCCGCTCGGAAAATCGGCCGCTGTGCCCTGCTTTCCTTTGCCTCAAACAGGGATGCCGTGGGGGGCCGTCCCTACGAGCAGCCGAGGTCAGAGAACGGGGCAGCGAGCACCTGTGGGTGTCTCTGTGCGTTGCAAGGTAGTTGAACCAAATGGCTTTTAAGGGGCAGTTCCAGCGATGCTGTGAAATACTGAGTGCACTTTCATCCGAGCGCCGTGTCCGTGTAATGCCATGGGAAATGGAGCCAGGAATGCAGCCGCCGTTAGAGCTGAGTGCAGGCAGCGGCTGCAGCAGGGCTGCAGTGTCCGCCTGTGCCCGATTTAGCAAAGCGCTGCTCATTAATAATAGGATTGCTAGAGAGGATCCGAACTTGGATCCGAACAGCACTGAGGCTGACTTCAGTGCTTCTAAAGGACCGTCCAGAAGCAACAGCATCTCCAGCAGCAACAAGTGGCGTGGTTTCCTTCGGAATTGCTGCTATGTTCTGTTATGTACCGCTGAGGCTCACTTTGCTCGGTGCGGAGGGGGGGGGTGAGCAAAGGATGAGCCTGCAGGATGTCTTCCCAACACCGATCGGATTAAATCTGTTAAACTACAGCTGCGCCTCCGTTCCGAGACTCTCGGTGCAAACGTGCTCGTTAATTAACAGGAGCTGAGCCTATTTCTGAGTGGCAGAAGGGTTTGCGTAGCGCCTTTTCCCTTAGGACTGACTCTCAGGGTATGGGTTGAGCCAGTTGTGCACTTGGTTTAGCAGCAGCTGTAATCTTTTCTCCATCTTCATCCCCCCCCTTCCTCCATCAGGACGGGGAGAAGGGCCCAGTCCTGCTGTGTGCAGCTTCCAACTCCCAACGTCTCCATCCATACCACCCATTTTCCATCTCGCTGCCCCCCCTCTGTGTAAGAGCTGCATTGTTCTCCTGGAAACATAGCTGGCATTTAATGCCCGACACAATCACAGCTTTCACGCTACAGTTTCCTGACCTGCAGTGTAACAAAATGCCTCGTGATGTTGCTCTCCTCCCCCACTCCCCCCCTGCGATTCTCAATTCATTAGACTGATAGCGTTGCTTTACACCTTGTTCTGCACTGTGTGGGCAGAATTTAGGCTGTGAGCTGAGGGCATCCTCTCTGTGCTGCATGAAGGATGCTGGAGGTGAACTGACCCAGCCTGGCTGCTGTAGGAGCGCTGCTGTGGGGACAGTTGGAAGGGACCTCGAGCATCATAAATCCAGCCTTCCCACCATAGGCAGGGCCACCAACCTCCAAGTTTAATACTAGGATCAGGTTGCCCAGGGCCCCATCCAGCCTGGCCTTGAACACCTCCTCTTGCCCGTTATCCAGAGTGGAGTTATCTTTGATAAAATATTTCTGTCGGTTCGTAGTAACAGGTGGAGATTTAGAGCTGATGTAAGGAAAAAGATTTGGGGTTTTGGGTGATCTTTAAGGTCCCTTCCAACCCAAGGCATTCAGTGATTCTATGGTTCAGATGTTCATTCCTCTTGGATAGCGGGCTTGGTGGTGATGGGTTGATGATTGGGCTTTTGATTTTAAAGTCTTTTCCAAAAATCTCTTATGTAGTGAACCTGAAACAGGCTGCCCAGATACATGGTTGATGTTCCATCCTTGGAGACTTCCAAGGTGAGGCTGGATCAAATCCTCAGCAAGCTGATGGGAGCCGTGGTGTTCCTGTGCATTGCAGGGTGTTGGGCACGATGGCCCTCAGAGGTCTCTTCTGACTCCTAAGAACCAGTCCAGAGTCAGAAGGCTCCTAATTCCATGATTGTGTGATTCTATGTCCTGCTCTGGGAGCTGCACACAGATGAACCCACGTTCTTTGCTGACCTTTAACCAAGAGGAACGGCAGAGTTCCTCTTGGATGCTCTCAGTTCCCAACTCTCCTCTGACCGTTTGTGACTCACGTCATTAGAATTGTCATTAACTGAGCCCTTAACAACAGAATAAGGTTAGAATGAAATCTCCACACAGCAAAGAATGGGGAAAAAGTAGTAGCAGCTGCTTAAAATCTGCCTGCAGTGCTGGTTGGGCCAAGCGCTCTGGCAGCGTTTTGATGTGCAGTGATGAGTAATCAGGGCAGGAAGGGAGACTCAGCATTCTGGGGAGGTCAGGAAAGAAGCCAGAGATGTATCAAGAGGAGAGCAGATATTGTTCTTGTGAATCAGGCTCCCAGCTGTTTCCCTACAGATGACTGTGGACACGCGTGCTGGAGAAATGTTCTGAGCTTTGCAGGTTGCTCGGCACGTGTGAAATGAGCTGGGCTGGGAAAGGGGCTGTGTGCACAGAGGCTCCTGCCCCAGAGGTGGCTTTGGGGCCCCTCCATCTGCTCAGTGTTCACATCTGGGTGGTCCAGAGGACTCACTCATCCTCTGTCTCCCTTTCTGCAGCAGGAGGGATGGGAGGGAGGCAAAAGCAGCTGAGCACAGTGGAAATAAACAGCCACGTATTTCCAGAAGAGAAGCAATTCCCCAGCGAGGGATGAAAAACTCCTCCAGAGCAGAGTGCTGTGCTCCAGGAGGGGGGGCTGGGAGCTGTGGGAGCTGTGGTCTCACCTCCTCCTCCCTCTCCCATGTACAGATTTCCTTCCCAGGAGTTGGGAGGAACTCTGACTTCAAACAGGAGTGTGGACTTGGAGGTATGAGGAAGGGTTCCATTGCTTTCATCTCCTGGGCTTTGAGACGTAAAGGTACCTGAGGAGTGCTGAGAGCTGTGAGTAAGCAGGAGGAGCCCATTAAGGAGGCTGGATGGGATGGGGCTGAGGCTCCCCAGCAGTCAGAGGAAAGAATCTGCTGTCCAAGAAATAGGAGAAGCTGGAAAATATTTTTCAAATGTGAGTTTATGTGAGCTGAGAGCAAAAGAAGACGGCGCTACAAATAGACAGTGGGGCACTGTGGAATGTGGCTGCTGTGGTAAATCAGAGCTGTTCCTTGCTCTCATACCCATGCCAGGGCCTCAGGAGCCATGGATAGGCACCAGTGGGTGTGCAGTGTGGGCATGGAGGCTGTGCTGAGGATGTAGGGAAGGCAGTGAGACTCGTGTCTGCCTCCTGGATGCAGGTGACTGTGATTCCCAGCTTGCCCCAGAGAGCAGAATGTAAGTAAAATCCAGCTCAGCTACTCTGGTTTGAAGGGCTATAGCATAATGCACTGGTTGTGTGCAGGTTGAAGACATTGCCCTCATGTTTGTAGCAGGAGACTTACAAAGATAGGACACAGTAGTGTTACTTAAAGCACCAATAATAGAGAAGGTCTCAGCTACCAAATTTTAGTGCCTGGAGAGAAATCGTAGAATTGCTCAGTTTGGAAAAGGCCTTAAAGATCATCAAGTCCAACCGCAGTCCAGAATGATTCTATTGGGGTATATCACGTTTCCCCACTGCAAGCAGCTTTGGTGGATACCAGTCAGCTCCTGAAGAAAGTGGAACTGGAGAAGGCAAACATGGTGGGACCAAGCACTGGGGGGGCAGAGAGGGGGAGGTTGGGGTACAAGAAGCCCAACCAGGTCTCACCATTCCACCCCAGAATGAACGCAGCCCTCAGGACCCTCATACCTCACATCTGCGTTGGGAAAGAGAATGATGTACAGGCATGACCGCCCGTGTTTTGTTCTGCACCCAGAAGGGTTCTTTAAACACACAGAAAGTATCGGTGGAGGCGGTGGTGGGACTTGTTTGATATGTGGATGTTTTATGGCCTTTGTGATGGAGATACGCTGGATTTGTGTGTTGTACGATTAGGAAACCCCAGGCGAGGGATGCTATGTAGGTTTTATGGCTATGTAGGTTTTATGGCTGCTTGGGGTTTTCTGTCTGCGGGTTGGATCCTTCTCTGCTTTCACCATGGGAAGAGTCCTGCTGCTGCCAAGTGGCGACAACCAATGCCTCTGGCTGTAGAGCCTTCATCCAACGAGGGGCTTTTAAGAGTTCTTGTTGGAGAAAACATAGTTTAAAACACAGCAAACAAAACACAACAGAAAACCCAAGAGCGTTTTATTCCCCGGTGTTTTCTTACCCGGGCAGAAAAGCAATTAAGCAATTGTCTTTTTTCTGGGCACTCATCTCCAAACGCTTCTCACATACTCAGAATGAGACTTTGAAGCTTTGATAACCGGGAGGGGATGCTCAGCATCGGGCAGCTGTCGGTGGCCGGCTGGGTATGGGAATTACCGCCTCGTTGTTGCCTCGTTGGGCTGTGTGGGGCTCCGTCCATGCCATGGGCTGAGAGCTGGAAAAAGCAGCGGAGAAGCAATTCCTGACTCATCTGCTGTATTTTCAGCGTTCGGCAGACAGAGAATAGCACGGCCGCCTTAACCCGTTGCCTGAAATACTCTTTTCATCTGTCGGCAGGAAATAAGGCAGACTCTTTTCCATAAGCTGACTTATATTCCTTAGTGTTTCCAGCTCAGACAGGACTGCTGTTAATGGTGTTTTTTGAGCTTGGCGCTTTTTCTCCTCATCCTGAATTGCTGCTCTTTTTAGTATTTAATTTTCACTTATTTAAATTCCTTTTCTTCTCCAGTGCCTCAAAAAAGCTCGGAGCTTTTGGGGCCGGTTACAGCCAAGCAGCACCGTGCATTGCTGGCCCCATAGCTTGCCCCCATCACTTGTCCTCACTGTGTGGCAGTGCCTGGGGACAGCGTGTTCCTGCAGCAGCTTGGCAGGAGCTGGACTCACTTGCACTGTGTTTATAGAGAGATGTTGCTTCCTCTTGTGTTGGATTGGGCTGCTGGAGCCTCCCCCTGCTTCTATCCCCACCAGCTACAGAGCTTTTGGTCGTATATTTCTGCTAATACAGTTGGGAGAGTTATGGCTGTATTATGTTTGTTTCAAGTGCTTCAGTCTGAGGTTGTTCCTGTGGGACTAGAGCCACGGGTGCACTGCCTGGTCTGTCCACACTGAGTCGAAAAGAATCATCTCAGGCCACGTCTAAAATATATTGTATAACTAATGGATATAAGTAACGCAACTTCATTTTAAAGTATTTTTTGAGTTAAGACATAAAAAGAGGGCTTCAAACCCACAAAACTAGCAGGCTGGACCCATATGGTGGATGCACGCAGCCTGGCTATGGCTCCTCCTGAGAAACATTCCTGTATCTCTCTAGCAATTCAGCAGTTGCAACTCAGTGTTCTCCCCAACTCATATATTCTTCTGCCTCCTATTCTTCTGGGTCAAGTGTTCCTGACTGGCCCAAATTTTGGGGTTTAAATCTAAAGTTGGATAGGAATTCCTGACAAGAAAGCTGTGAGTGCGTTACCTTGAAGGGGTTCTTTCTTTCACCTTTGAATCATAGAGTGGTTGGAGTTGGAAGGGACCCTTCAAGGCTGTCTGGTCCAACTCCCTGCAGTGAACAGGGACAGCCACAGCTCCATCAGGTGCTCAGAGCCCGGACCAGCTGCATTCATGCCAAAAAGCAACTTCCCATCCTCAACTTGGTCTCAGGTTCTTGCTGCAAGAGATGTGCTGAGTGAATGCTGGGTTTGTTCACATCTCTATTTGGTAGAGTCAGGTGCTTGAAATCACCCTCATTTGATGCTATGAAAATATTGTTGTTGTTGTTGGGGGTGTCACGGTGATATAGACTTTCTTCTCAGAAATCAGTGACGTTTTGTTTCTCTCTCCTTTGATTATGCAGGAAAAATAGTACTGATGTAATGGTGGTTTTATTACCGTGGTTCTGTGGTTTAGACCTCTCAAACTTCCCTCCTCTGATCTCAGAGCTGTTCCTGAGCAGATTGCCTGCAACACGTAGTGTTGTTTCTTCTTTCCCTACTATTTTCATTGCATAATATCCTTTCTTGGCATCTTGAATAGGAAGTGGAATGTTTAGGCTTGCAGTTTTATGCTAAGAAGTGGCAGCAGCATCATCCCGTACATCACTTTTTCCTTCTGTCTCTCCAGCAGTGCTGATAGCACCGTTCTAAGTGCATTTCCTCCTCTTTCTATTTCCATAGCAGTGCCAGAGGTTTAACGTTGTCCTATACAGTATCAACAGGAGTTGTGCAAACGTCATTGGCTGGAGTGTTGTTGGGAGGGTGGAAGTTCTCCAAGTCAAACCTTATGGTCTTGTGTTTTGTGTCAGTAGTCACCAGTTCTGCCAGCCCCACTAGTGCCTGAGCCCTGCTGGGGCCATAGGGAGGCCAAGGCTTTGCTATTGGAACCTGGACACCAAGATCTTACTACTCAGGGTGATATCAGTGAGTTTGGTGAATGGGGTGCTGGTCATAGTACTATAGGGATGTTTGGCTTGGAAGGGACCTTAACAGTCATCCAGTTCCAACCCTCTGCCATAGGTAAGGACACTTCCCACCAGCCCAGGCTGCCCAAAGCCCCATTCAGCCCGGCCTCAAACACAGAGTCCTCTCAGTGCTCAGAGCTGGCAGGGAGCAAGCCCAAAGGATGCTTTAATTTGGCTCCCCAGGAAAGAA
The DNA here is from genome assembly GCF_039878825.1 of Excalfactoria chinensis. NCBI lineage: Eukaryota > Metazoa > Chordata > Aves > Galliformes > Phasianidae > Excalfactoria > Excalfactoria chinensis. Next base: position 33,966,689 of record NC_092830.1, read on the forward strand.
GGAGAGCTTGTTCGGTGCATAACTTAAGGGTGAACTGGGAGGTGGTGCTTCACCCTCCCCACAGTCTGCACAGGAGCATCCTCTGCAGCAGTCTGTGCAATATACGTGATGTTCCTGGTATTTGTCTAGATGACTTTTGTTTCTTGGGAAGTTTATTAATCTTTAAAGGAGTTGAGGTTTTAAAGAAATGGAAGGCTTCAGTGCAGGCTGAATCGGAGCTTTTTGACTTTAAAAAGATCGTGGAGATGTCTGGGTTGATTACAGCCAGGGGTTTGTGCAAGGCAGAAACTGGCTTTTGGTTGCCCACAGATTAGCTGTGTTATGGCCAAGTGTGAAACCTGAGACCTTCTCTTATCTGTTAGAGCTGAAACTCATCAGGAGCCTGGGTGTGGGGGGGCAACTGAATGGGGGGATAGATCCATTGCTACAACTTCCTATGCAGAGTCTCTCATGAGACGTGGACACACCTGTGTGAGCAGATGCAGCTCTCACAGCTGAAGGGGAGAGGTGACATCTGCTAGATCTCCTTTTCAGCTTAGCTCCGAATATTACCAAAAGCAGCATTGGTATCAACACTAAAGCATCATTGCCACTGTGCAATGAAAACCTAGATCTTAGCATGCTTTTTTGGCTCCTCTTGTGTGAAACCGTGTTATTTCAGTTGTTTACAGCCTCCTCGTGCTTTTTTCCATGACTTTTGGGATTCAGCCTTTCCTTTCAGCACTTTGTTTACTGATATTAGTGCCATTAATGGCAGCTGGCAAAGGTTTCTCCTTGTTGCTCAGGGGCTGGCAGCCAGAACACCTTTTGAAGTCCTTGCAAATGTAGTTGCCTTGGGAATTTTTCATGCTGTAACCTATTTATGTTTTCTTAGGCAGTGTCTGGTCATTAACTGAATGCACAACAATCATCTTATTAATGTCATTAATGAAAGTTTCTTAACAGTGCTTGTGGGCATTTGGGGGCATTGTGCAATAGTTCAATAAAAAACGATACAAAACAAGTGATCACAGCATAGAAATAGGCAGAGAGCAGGCTGCAGAGATCTGAACATTGCAGCCTTGAAGGTATTTGGGAGCTAGAGCTTTATTCAAGAACATCCAACCAACCAAACAACCCACAAAGTAATAAAATGGGTCTAATAGGAACATTACTCCAGAAGGGGGCGGAATGGTTTAGAATGCAAAAGAAAGAGAGATCCACAAAACCTTGGAGGAATTATAGCAGGGATTCAACAGTGGATATCTCACAGAAGTCAGTTTTAAGAGAGAAATCTTGTGTTTTGGGGATCAGTTGAAATGTGGAATGAAAGGGAAGATTTAGATGGAATACGAGGAAGGAGTTGTTTACAATAAGGGTGATAAGGCAATGGGACAGGCTGCCCAGAGAGGTGGTTCTGCCCATCCCTGAAGACACCCCCTGAAGGTCGGGAAATGGAGTTAGGGTTACTTTGAGCACCTGACGGAGCTGCGGGTATCCCTGTTTGTTGTGGAGGGGTTGGACCAGATGGCCTTTAAGGGTCGCTTCCAACTCACACCATTCTATGATTTTCTGACCTCCTTGTGGGTCCTTGTAAGTCAGAATGCAGAGGATACTGAATGAATTTTATGTCCTTTGTACGATGCTAAAGATTAGTTCTGAGGGATTCCTGCTAATGTTCCTCAATGGATCCATCTGAATAGTACTTTGACTTTTGTTTATTTGCTTAAAGAAAAAAAGGTGTGTTTTCCATTTAAGTGGGCACTCAGTCAAGAGCTGTTGCAAAACCCGTGTTACACAATGCAAGAATTCCTAATACATAAGCAAAGGACAGGCGTGGTGAGCTGGTGTAAGCTTTTTAGGTCAGTATGCCATGAATCAGTATTTATTGCCTAACTTTTTTTCGCAGTCCCATATTCTGACCTTCTCACTCTCAGTTCGTCTGGGACGGCCCACACTGGTTTCTATGCAGAAGAGCATCACTGCTCGGATCTTGGCCATGGCAGCTCCAGGCTCAAAGTGATGGAGTATTAGCAGTCTCACCATGCACAGCTCTTCTACAATAGCTAAATGCCAAAAGAAAAATAGGTTGAAGGCATTAAAAACAAAAAGCTGTGTTCCCTGTGCAGTTCCCCCCTCCACCACCCCCATCTGTGGCAGCTCTTTCCCAAGGGCAGGATGTGACCTTTAAATGCCTGCAGCATTGCAACGAAAACAAAACGATTTTGGAAAGCAAGCGGTGATCAAAAAAGGGTATTGATGGATACGGCCGTGCCCCGTGGCGTTTTATCCCCACGTCACGTTAATCCAGCCTGATAAATCTGTCTGAGCTCCTGTTTGATAGGAGCGAATGAATTCAAACTCATTCTGAGAGCGGTTCTCATTCTTCTACAGCCTCCCAAAACTCCCGTTTCCATTGCCAGCTTCAGGCATGGCGATGATGCGGGTTCTCCTGGGTGTTTCTAATAAAGAGAAATGTAAATCCCGTGGGTAAGGCGTTGGCTAATCAGGTTGTTAATCTTTCGGGTGCTAAATCCGACGATCGCCGCTTAAGCATGAGTCAGACGGTGCTTTAGAGGAAAATAGATGGGAGAGCCGCTTCTCTGATCGGCGTTCTTGGGTCGTTGATCAGATTAACGCGTCCGAACTGTTAGTGGATGAGGTGGCGGCTGTTGTTGCTCACTGATCGCATTAGAAGCAATTGAGGTGCTCGGGAAGGTGTGAATGGGGAGTTAGGTTTGTGAGGGGTTGGGCTGAGCATCGTTGCCTGAGGGCAATCCGTGCCAGCTGGTGTTAAGAGTCAAATGAAACCTGGTTTTCACTCTGAAGCAAACCAGTATCTGGTTAAGAGCACCAATGACTCGTTCCTAAATTATTCCACTGAAACTGAATATATATATATATATTTTCTATCACCTAAGTAAAGATGTTCAGATTTATCTGGTCTGGTGTCAGGAGATAATGCAAGTGGTTCAGATATAGATAATGGGATGGTTTCAGAGTACAGTCCCACGCCTCCCAGGGTTCTGCAAATAAATCCTCCTATTAAGCTGTCACGAGTACCTGCAGCATCCCCAAGCTGCTTATTGCTTTAATCTGCAGATTTAGGAGCCAAATGGTAGGGATGGATGGGGCAGCATGGCACGTAATGTTCATCTAGGAGTCACACAGATCATCTTTGTGCTGGACGTGTATAACAGAAAATGGGGGTACTGACAACAACAGGGGATGTTCTTTCTTGCTTCTATGGATATGTGACATTTGTTGCTCCTTAGGGTGCCAGATTGCTTAGTTGCTCCCAGTTTAACGTAAGTTCTATCCCTGAACTGTGAGAAGGGGGAGCTGCGTCAGGCCTGTCTTGTTTTTTCCAGAGGTATTTAGACGTCTGATGGTGCAGAGAGGTTTTCTTTCTGTTGGCTACAATAGGAGCTCAGCATCCAGTTGCTTTTGGAAATCCCAGTGACATCTCTTTGAATACTCACTGACCATGGGCTTTTGTGTTCCAGTACTGCCCAGGAATGCAAAGCTTTGTGGTCCCATTGTTTTCGTGTGTGTGTCTATTTTTATGGCTTTAGGGGTGGTTCCAGAGCTCCAAAGTGCACGGGAGCTGCTCCTCCATCGGACCGAGGGCAATGTGTGGAGCTTCTGTGTCTGTGCCTGGGAAGGGCTGGGCTTTGAGACTCACTGGGAAGGCAGCACAAACCTTGTACCCACCTTAACCTTTCCCAGCAGCTGCTTTAGGCTTAGGTAGGGATTAGGACCTTATCGCTTCAGTGTTGAAGCAGGGGCTGCTCCATGCAGGGTGCTGCAGCTTGCAGACATGCCAGTGCAGCAGATCTGCAGCCCCACGGCCCAGCTGTGTGCATTGGAAATGAGAAGTCTGCATGGAGCTTACTGTTGTAACAGCAGAGCTTGCTGTGCAAAAAGCCAGAAGGGAAACTGCAGGCCAAGGGTTGTGCTGCAATCGACTTGTAAGGAAGGGAGAGAGACCCACACAGTGCTTTCAATTCAGGTGTTTTGCAATGATCTTTCTCCTGTCACTTGAAGAACTCATGACATGTGTTCTGTTTCTATTTCAGGCCAAGAACACCCTAATAGCCTGCGGCACAAATACAACTTTATAGCAGATGTGGTGGAGAAGATCGCTCCTGCTGTGGTTCACATCGAGTTATTCCGCAAGTAAACACCATGCCCAGCTTGACTTTGTATTCCTGCAAGCAGCTGACTGTGAGACAGCAGCAAAGAGGGTTCTGAGCTGATAGACTTGTCATGCTGAAGAATTAGAGATAATTTAAGTCCTGGCAAAGAAAAAAAAGACTAACAACAACAACAAAAAGGCCCCACCCCAGTTTAAACCAATGCATGTGCATTGCCTTATTAACAACAGAAAGTAATAGCAGATACTTTAAAGCATTAAAATCTACCTTTTCTTTTTTGGCTGTGCACTGTTTGTGGTCCTGCAAATAAATGTTTGTTATTCCCTTTGTCTTTCAGACTTCCTTACTCCAAGAGGGAGATCCCTGTTGCCAGTGGCTCGGGCTTCATCGTCTCAGAGGATGGGCTGATAGTGACCAACGCACACGTGGTCACTAACAAGAACAGGGTGAAGGTGGAGCTGAAGAACGGGGAAACATACGAAGCTAAAATTAAAGACGTCGATGAGAAAGCTGACATTGCACTAATTAAAATAGACGCTCAGGTGAGTGAAGGCAGTGAGCAAGATGGCGTTTTTCTCCCTCTTTGTTTCAGAAATGAGGATGTTCTGTGGCTGATTTAAAGAGCAATGGTTTGCTGTTGAGTTTTGACAGATCTTGAAGCAAACCTGATGGATGTGCATTTCATCAAAGCCAAGGTTGTGGCTGGTGGTGGTTTATCTTTAGAGCTCTCTGTATCATGCAAACGAGCACCTAGCATTTCAGTGTGCATCCTCAAAGCAAACAGCAGCACAGCTCATTGGCTGATCTGCACACACTTTGCCAGTGCAGCTCTCCTGCTCTGAGAGAAGATGTGGGAAGATTCCCCTGCTGTTGGCAAAGAGATGTGTTTGTCTTCATGTGCCTATACAGCTGTCAGCAATCAGCTTTTAGAAGATAGGTTTGTGCCTCTGAAGGACTGCACCACACAGATGTAGATAGCAAAATGAAGTACAGTACAGAAGTATGTAGGAAGTCTCTTAAACATCCAGTCTCGAGCCAGTGTGATATTCTTCCACTGCAGGTGCTTTTCTATAGAAGTCAGAACTGAACTCCCCTCCTTCAGCAGTATCAGACTTGTGGCTCTCGGTGCTATTCTGCCTCCTGCAACAGCAGAACAGTTGTCACATGGTTGTGCATATGGAGCGCATGGGGGAATCTTGGTGTTGAAACACTTCTGCGTAACGCAGATGCATGTGATGGCTTGAGGTGCTGCTCGTGTTGGTTTCCCTTGTTTGGGCTTTCTAGTTAATGACCTCCAAAGCTGACGGGGCAGTCATCTGTTGTTTGAAACACGTGACTCAGAAACATGTAGACCTTGCAGGGTTGCTTTAGTTCAGAGCTATTCCCTGGTGAGGCAGTGTTTGTTCCAGGGTTTGTGACTGAATCAGACGCCTGATGCTGAACTCTTGGATGACCCAAGGGTTGCTCCCTCACCACCTTTGTTGTTTAAAGGCTCTGTCAGGTTTTTCTTATTTAAAAGCTTCTTATCAACAATGTGGCCAAAAAGAAAAGAAAATCCCCCAAATGTTTTCCTGCTTTGCTGAGGATTAAAGAAGTGATACAAAAGCGAGCTTCAGAGAAGGGAGAAGCTGGTAACTCAGAGATAGGGAGGGAGGAGGCACCGAGCTGATGCAACACATTGTTTTGAGGCCGTGAGGAGGGAGCAGACATTGAGTTTTGTGTTATCTGACACCCTGAAGAAATCGTTCCAAAATTTCCCTGGCACTGCAATGGCTGATGGAAGAGCCTGAGTACATTTATATATAAAAAACAACTAATAGGCCTCACTTGTGCAAACAGTGAGCACTTAAAGATCCAGGGAAGCTTCTGCAGAGCAGCAGTGGGCACAGCCCCAGGGAGAGCTGGGCGCCTGCAGCCTGGAGAATGGCTTGGAAAAAGGGGAAGGCAAACAGATTTCATGCTGATGGTGGAAAGTGCTGCTAAGCAGGAGCGATTCTGCTTGGGCTTCATGATGACAGATACTCAGCTTTAGCTTTTGGACATAACTGTGGCCTTCCTTTGAGAGTGGCACATCAGCAGGTCATTCTACATGTGTTTATCACTCCCAGGTATAATCGTCTTCCAGTGTTCAGCCACGGGACAGACAAAAATAGATGACCAGCAGTGTCTTTTAGAGGTATTATTTATACAGAATTCTCTGAATACGGCGTGCTTACTGAGGAGACAAGATGGTGTTTTTGGCTTGATGTGTTTGGCTTCTGAAGCTGCCAGCACAGCGCATGCTTCAGATTGTGAGCATTGCAACCCAGCTCACTCATACATGTTTGCAGATTCTCTCGGGGAACATTTTCTGTCTTGGAACCACCCAACAAAACATCAGCGGGAGATTTCTTGATGGTGCTGGGGAGGGATCGCCACGTTAGCATTGCTCTCTATGACAGAAAGGATTGGTTCCAATGAAATGCTGGGGGAGAGCTGGTGCCTGGAGGCTGAGCTCCTGCAGAAGGAGTGGGCTCCACTGCCTTGCTTGTGTGATGGCAACTGGGCACACCCGTTTGGGCAGCAGCAGATCAGCTGTCAGATCTCTGCTCTAAACTAGGCAAAATAGAACTTGATAGCCATAGTTTGCTGTGTGCTTGGTAAGCATCCTATCCCTTGTACGACTCTTCCTGGTGTGCTGCTCCTCGTTAACCCTGCCTGTTTATCTGAGAAGCTCTTGAGTTCCGATTTATTTGATGACTGAGGAAGTCAATGTGACAGTACAGATGACCCATCACAAGTCTAGATACAGCATGAAAACCATTCTCAACAATTGAGAGGCAAAGTCTTTTTAGAACATATTGTTTGAAGATGACATCAAAGGTGTCATTTCTTTTTCTTTTCTGTTTTTTCTGTGGCGTGTTAAGGCAGGATCTGAAGGCTGAAGAATGCCTCTGTGGTTAGGAACAGAGCTGGGCCTGAAGTATGAGTTGAGGCTGTTAGCTGGTGTTCCTAAAGCCGTTCAGATTTTGCAGTAGCATGCACTGTATTTCTCTTTAAGCCATTTCACCCCACAGATTTGCCTCTGCCCATGGGTTGGTCCCTATGAACGGCACTTTTGGGGCCCGTCTTTCTGCAAAATTAAAACCAGCCACGAGGCGTTCACCTCTGGCTGACATAGCCCCCAGATCACTGAAAACATGCCAAGGTGTGAAGGCTTTCATTTCTCAGTGCAACCAGATCTGCGTGCTTCTATATTCCTAGAAAGGGTTTGGCACCCAAGCGATACAGCAGCAGCGAGTTGCTGTTGCACCTCTGCTTTGCGGTAATGTTTCAGCTCTTTGCTCGTGTTTCTTTCCAACATCGTACTGACAGCCACTCGCTTCAGCGCTCTTAAGTCAACAGGGCCTCCTGCCCTCACTGCTTTGGTGGTTTCGTGAGGCAATGCAGCCTCTGTATGGATGTGGTCAGAGGGGATTTGCCTCTCTCCGTGTGTGTACACACTGCAGGAAGCTGGGAAGCAAGCGTTCCTGTTTATGTATCAGTATTCTAATAGCTCGCATTTTTAGAAACCAAACTACTTGAATTCCAGATGTCAGTGGCTTTTCTCCAATTCATTTTGACTTGGAAATCGTGTCACTGGATATTGCATTGCTTTCTCTGGAGTCTCCCACAAGGAAGCCCTCATCTTGGTTGCAGGAGTACTTGGGACCTGTGGAAATCAGACAGCATTGAGAAAAGCTTGGGTGTGAGCTCCCTGCTGCTCCTTGGGTTGGGTGGCAGCATGGGGATAGGGATGTTGTCTGCCCCTCTCTAACCCCTAAAAAGTCTTCTTTCATTTCCATCTGAAGAACAAGAGGATGTTGTCATATGTGCTTCCCTCCCCACGTGTTGAGAACAGTCTTTGCAAGGGACAGAGCTTTCATCCTTACTACCTTTTATTTCAAGGGTGAGCAGCAGTGCCTTGCCAGGCCATTGAAGTCCCAGAGACATGGCAAGGCAGTGGTTGGCCTTTTTTTCCCCGCAAGCTTCCCATGCTCCATATTTAGATAAGGCAACTCAGTTTTGTTTTTCTAACTGCCGATGAAATACTTTTGGAGACTTGTAATGTGTTCAAGTTGGGATTTTTTCGCTTTCTTTGGCATTTGGTCAAATAGCTCCAAGATCATAGATGACACTCTACATTTCCATAAGCCCACGGCCTGTGTTTTTGTTTTGCCGTAACGTATTCTGAAAGTTAAATAGTTCTGTTAATGAGAGTGGAATGCAGTTCCCAGTGAAGCTGCATGCTTTGCCAAGGTTGCTTACAGCTGAATTAGAGCGCCACACAAACATCTGCTTCTTTTCCACCTAGACGTGGAAAGCCTGAAGGCAACCTGTCACTCCTTAACAGAAACAGAGCTGGGAACATTTGTGTCCTCTTCACTGCTTTAATGAACTGTGAAGTGTTCACTGCACATCCCTGATGGAAGGAGGTGGTTGTACAGAGGTGGGATTTGCTCTCGTTCAGTGCCAGCGTAGGGGCAGATTCACACACTTTGTGTATGGAAGGCTTCCAACTAAACAGTCACTGATGACTGACACTACTGGTGGCTGTCCTGTGCCTGACTCCAGCTCTGCTGCTGTACCTGGTGAACATCTGGCTGTGTGTTTAGCTCTTCAGCACCTGCAGTGGCTGCATTTTGGTGCTGGATGAAGCCACATCTCGTGGGAGTTCTGTTTACCCAGCGCTCGAGTCAAAACCCTATATTAAAATGTGTGGAGCGCTTCGGGATGAGAGAGGCTTAAAATATTAGCGCTAATTAATGGCTCCCTCTCCAGCTGGGTGTAAACAGTGACTCATGTGCCACTTATGGGTTTGCATGTTTAGTCCTATTTCTGTGTGCTTGCAGATTTGTCTTGTTTGAGTCAGTGCCATTCCCAGCAGGCGCCCGAGGGTTAATCCAATGAAAGATGGAGGGAGAGCAAGCAAGTTATGTGTTGCCCAAGGTCATGGCGTGAGTCACTGGGAAAGCTGGGTTTAGGTGCTGGGTGCCTCTGGCTCTGTGTTCATACACTGCAGGGCATGCTGGTTGGCCTGGGTTTTTAATTAACTGCTGTGGTGAACCTGTAGCTGAGTGAAGACTTGCAGCTGCGTCATGCTGTTGGGGAGCAAGCTCACAAGTTTTAAACCACAGGAATATATGTGATATAGATAAATTCATCACAACCAGTTCTCCTTGATACGCACTTGCAGAGGTACTGATGGGAATATTTACATACAGTGCTGTTAATTTTGCAGAGAACATGATAAGAAAATGCGTGGTAGGACAGCAGGTAATGGCCTCCAGTTGTGCCAGGGGAGGTTCGGGTTGGATATTAGGAAAAATCTCTCATCAGAAAGAGCAGTGATGCAGTGGCACAGCTGCACAGGGAGTGGTGGGCTCACCATCCCTGGAGGTGTTCCATAGCTGTGGCGATGTGGCACTGAGGAACGTGGGCAGTGGGCACGGTGGGGGTAGGTTGGGGTTGACCATGGGGATTTGAGAGTCTTTTCCAGCCTTCATGATTGTTGGGTTCTGTATAAACCTGTGTGAGTCCCTCTGCTTTTCCTTTAGCATGGAGACTCCTGGGTCCTGTGGCTTCTTAAGAAGTCATCATCCTCCTTGTTGAGGGCTCAGCATCCTCCTTGTTCTTTTGGTGCGTTGGCGTGTGGCCACAAAACAAAAGAATTCTATTGCCTCGGTGAACACCGCATGGCAAACCATCTGCATTAGTTACAATTGCAGTTCACTGGAGATAACAAGTTTTTACATTAGGTGACATCCCTTCTAGAAGGGTGCTGCACACAGGGCACATTTTTCACAGCTGAATGTCACAATGTGCAGAGCAAGGCGGTTTTTGCAGTGGATTGTTGCTGCTAGCAGACGAGAGGTTAGCCCTAACTCTTTCCAGAAGGCGTGCTGAATCACACAGATGGCCCACACCAATCCGTGCAGCGCTGGGCTTTGAACTGAGGCCTGACTAGTATAGGCACAGGCTTGAAAACTCAGCACAATCAGTAATAATTGTGTTAGTCAGAGGCTGCCCCATGTTTTTTCTTTCTGCCGCCAAACGCGACTTTTGGCTTTGTGACTGTTTTTGTAACTGAGAAAGATTGTATAAATCCCAGCTCTGCATGTGACCAATCTGGTGTCTCTGTTAATGAAAGAGAAGATATTTTTTTCACAGCCCCTTGTCTGTTTCGTTTACTGATTAGATGCCCTCCTTTATAAGGCATCTGCTTTCCATACATTGGCCATTTCTTGTCTTATTTTTCCAAAGCAGTGCCAGAAAGAGATGCACGTCTGGATCAACAGCATCTTGAAAACACGTGCTACATCAACTTAATAGCATCTGGAGGCAAGGAGGGGCCAGGGTGCTCCCTCTGTGCAAACAATACCCATATGGAGCTGTGTGCTTCCAGCACAGCTCCTCGTGCTGCTGCTGTCCTGTGCTGGGGGAGCCCTCGGAGCTGGGGCTGTGCTCTGAGGTTATGAACTGCTCAGCACAGCTGACCTGGGATGGTGCTGCTTGGTTACAAATTTGGATTGCTTTCCGATGAAATATTTCTTTATTGCATTGCCTGTTCTGTTGCTCTTCCAAGTGATTCTGTTGAACAAGCAGTTGGCTAATTATTTCTTGTCGTCTTGAGACTGAAAGATGGAGTTTCCGTAGAGCATCTGATCTTGTCTTGGGTTTGGCAATGGTTTTTATTAAAACAATATGTTCATCTGAGCACAGTGGTGCTTTTGGAATTGTAACGCGGTTGGATAAAGGGTGCTTAGAATGAAGTTGGTTAAATCTTGGAGCTGAAACTCCTGTCTTTGTGGCAGCACATAGTGACACAACTGCTATCTCCTTTTACTTTGGGACACTGTGCATCTCCTCGGACACTTGACATAAAACCAGCGGTGAAAAACACAAAGCAATGTGCGTTTGGTTCAGTTTCACTCAGTGGATTTTTATCCCTGTGGATGATTTATTGGTACAGTCTTTCAAGCTGCTGATGACAAAAAAAAATGATCTTAGAGCCAGCTCTTGTTTTCCAAATCAAGTATGTGTAATATTTTCTCTTTTTTTTGCTAATGTGTAGCTGGGATTCAGCTTTTATTAACTTCTAAAGCAAAATTATTATTGAGTTGGGGTATGCACAAATAACCAGAATATACTAAATGCTGCTTTGCCTTTTTGCTCTGTAGGCACACTGTCTGCTTTTACAATCCCCTACACTTTAGGCATGTAAGTTGCATGCTTTGGAACAAATTCAGGCTAAAGAGGCACCTCTGCTGGCTTCCAGGAAGACATAAATGGCAACAAGAGTAACTATTAAGCCAATTTGTACCTTCATTTTAGGGACAAAGCTGAGGAATATCTTGAAAATATCCCTTTTATATTAGAAATTACCCACTTCTTGGAAACTGGGCTTAAGTTAATCCATATGTGGGGCATTTACTGCATCTAGAAGCAGTCACCTATTTTGAAGGCTTGTATTAATGTCTTTTATTTTGGAGGTTGAGCTTGTTGTGCAAAGGCAAGGATTTTTCAGCTGGATGGGCTTGGAGAAAACCTATCTTTTAAGTTAGGTTTACCAAGTAGATGATCTGTCCTGGGAGACTTCAGTTTCCATCTGGGGTTCAGTACCTCTCAAGTCCTGCAAGATGCTTAAAATGAAGCCTCAAATGATGCATGTCCTAATCCACTGGTAGTAATGGAAATGATCTGGTGCCGTGGTTAAGTATCTGGAAATGGTCAGGATCATTTAGACAGCAGGTGAAACATGGAAGAGTTAAAAACTGTAACATCAATGAAAGGGTGAAGACCTGACTTTTAAAAACATGAAGCAAACCCAAGGCATGTTGTGCAGGCGGATGATGCATCAGTGCAAAGCATTTCTTTGATATACAGTGTTTCACAATGCCCTTAATTACTCAGTGAGCAGGGGGACTTTGCTGCCATTATCTGTTTACGGCTCTCAGGGGACATTACTGGTCTTGTTTGAACCATCTGCTATCCAACCTCTTCAGATGTCCTGGAGAAACGATGCTGAGTTTATCCACTGCATTGATAGGGGTGTTAGGTTCAGCCATTGCTTTTTTATTTCCTTCTTTTTTAATTGCTGTAAATCGTGGCACTCTTCATTAATGCTGGATTTAAGAATGTTTTCTGTCTCGGGGGGGAAAGTCTTTAATTATGTGATAGTTAATGTTTCGAGATAAGATCTTGAAAAGAAAGAATAATGGCATCCCTTACTGTCATAAAAAGAAAATACTAGGAAGTCTTTAAATCCTCACATCTTCAGAAGACACCTAGATACGTGGGAGGCAATCTAGTTGTCTACTGAACAATAGATGAAACGTTAGTTCATGTCTTATGGGAATGTGAAATGCTTTTAACTACACACATGTTTGTTTGATACACTCTGGCTGTTGCTTTCATGACTCCCTCTAGAATTCACTCTTAAGGAATATATTATTTTTACATCAACAGCTGTTGGCTAATTACTTCAAGAAGCTGTTGGGAACAACTCCTTCCTGGTATCGCCAAATGTTTGCTTTGTACAGCAATACACAAATATTCCTTTGGTCTTCGTTTGGTTTTAATGGGGACCTGTTGTGGAAAATGCACTCTTCAAGTGTTTTTTTTTCTTCTACTCCATTACAGTTATTTCTCTTCTACCTGCATAGTAATGTCCTAACGATGTATGAATTTTTCTTCTTTTCTTAATCTCTTTCCATTTGTAGGGTAAATTGCCAGTCCTTTTGCTTGGTCAGTCTGGAGACTTGAGGCCGGGAGAGTTTGTGGTTGCCATTGGAAGTCCGTTTTCCCTCCAAAACACGGTGACGACAGGGATTGTTAGCACCACGCAGCGCGGAGGAAAGGAGCTGGGGCTCCGCAACTCTGATATGGACTACATTCAGACGGACGCCATCATCAATGTATGTCCTGCCTCGAGCTTTCAGCCCTTTGTGCTCTCAGATTTCTGGAATAGTTGCTTTGAAAGTTCCTCCAATAATGCGGTTCTTAAGAACAGTGAGCATAGCTGGCTTTTCTTTCATCCTCGCAAATATGGACATCTGTGGTGCAGCAGCGCCTGATTGTTATTAAACCAAACCCCCAAAGGGACCACACCAAGTCCAATGGCTGCCTTCCCTTCAGCTTCTTACAGCCTGTAAGGGAGGAGGAGGCATTCTCTGCTGAATGAGTTTCTCCTCAAAATCTGTCATGCTTTCTAGAAAGAAGCCACGCTCAGCTTAAGAGCTCAAGTTTGTTTCAGCATTAAGGAGAAAACAATAGCTTTTGTCTACTGTTGGCCTTGTTGAGGGATGTTTGCTTGCAGCTACCAAGCCATATTAAAGTCTTCTATGCTGCCAGTCCACTACTATTAAAATCAGTGAGAAGCTCCAGTTTCCTTAGGTTACTCTGGCAAGAGAAGGAGGATTGAAATGCAAAAAAAGGAGGGATTTTAAGTGCGTGTTAAGTAATAGTTTGGATTCATAAGTGATTCACTGTGTATTTTTAATAGATAATGGAAAAATTGCTACAGAATCATAATTCCTTGAACATTTTGCTCACTAGGAATTAAGTGGATATTAAAACCTGCTTTTCCCATGTTTGTTTGCAGTATGGAAACTCTGGAGGACCCTTAGTAAACCTGGTAAGTGATTCTTTGTTTGCTTAGTGTGAAACCTGTAACTTTCTGGTCTAAAAACAAAAACAAGTGCAACACAAGTGTGATTCAGAGCTTTCAGTGTTTACCTGGCCACACAGAATTCACATGGCTCTTACTAATCACTTGTCTGTGTTTTTGTTGTCAAATCACAAACTACGCCATGATTTCAATATGTAGGTGTTTACACTTTGCATAGTTTGGGCTACTTGTAATGCCCAAATAATTTGCCTGTGCTTTGCAAGAAGTGCATTTTTAATGCGAGGTATTTGCACCTGGTGTATGCCATGCAGCTGAAAATTGTTCAGTTTAATGGTTCAGAAATGTGTGCCCCTCCTTTATTTTGAAGCACATTCACAGGGTAGGAAACCCCATGTGTTTATGAGCACTTTGACCTTTGTATGCTGGTTCTGTAGGAAGCAGTCAGCTTCCTTACAGCAGCTGTGGACGAGCCCAGAGGAGAACAGCAAAGCAGGGTGCAAACCAAGTGGCTGTGCAGGAGCTTTGTCAGCCCCAGATGGGGAGTAGGAGCTTCTCAGAGACTCTGTGTTGGAAACCTGGCATCTTTTTTCTACTTGACTTGCAAAACAACTGCAGCTCTAGTAACCTGCCATTTAAAAGCTGTGGTTGGATAGTTAGCTCTTTCAATCCAGAGCCTTTTTCTGTCTTGGCCCCAGCACGTCAGTGCTTGCTGATGGGAAACCTACTGGCTCTGCTGGTGCACCTCTGCTTGGGGTGAAATCTTCTTTTGGCATGGAATGCTCTTACATGTGAGAGCTTATCCAGGAGCCATATTGCTGGGAAGAGCTTTTGGTTTTTCAAAACATTTAGAATACTTCTCATATCAGTAGGTGATTCATGAAGAGAACTGGGACAGAATTGTGGTTAGACTTGATGATCTTCAGAGTCTTTTCCAACCCGAGCAATTCTATGGCTCTATGAAAAGGAACTTCAGAAGACAATTCTGGCTACAGAATTGTTTTGCACCTTTGTCTTTGTGATTGCTCGGAAGAAATATTCCCTTTCACTTTGGGATGTGCATTTCACCTTTGTTAACAGCAATTCCTTGTTTTCCCCAGGATGGTGAAGTCATTGGAATTAACACACTAAAGGTTACGGCTGGGATCTCGTTTGCTATTCCATCTGATAAAATCAAGAAATTCCTAACTGAATCCCATGACAGACAAGCTAAAGGTAATGTACCTCTATCTAACTGCTGTTAGATTTAATATAGTGATCCAACAGAGAGCCAACAGCCCCCAAGGCTCTCTGTTTGATCAGAGCCACTGATGAAGGCCTGTTTTACTTTTTGTAGGAAAAGCTATAACCAAAAAGAAATACATTGGCATACGAATGATGTCTCTAACTCCTAGGTAAGTAAGAGTGGGAAAACAGTTCTTATCTTGCTATTCTGAGGTCATTTCATGTGGGTTTGGATCAAGCTAGCAGTCTGCAGAAAGGGGCAGAAGAGTGCTGGTGCCAGCTCTTCCCAGTTCTCTTGCCTTCTGTTGCTGTGCCCATTACATGATTGGACTCCTCTATGGGCTCTTTTATGAGCCTGTTGTCCAGCAGCTCCCTGGCTTTTGTTTTTTTTCCCTTAGCACTTTAGAAGAGAAGATGTAGCAATTGTTAATTTAACTGCTACTGCTGCCATCTATCCTGCATTGTCACTGTGGTCAAGGATTGCAGCAGCTCCATGCATAGCTTCATTTGTAGGAAATGATTTTGATTAAGATCACTTAATGTGAAATGAAGCTTTCTGGTAGACTTGCTTATTCAAACTCAAACCAGAAGAGAGCAGGTTATAGGAATGATCAACAAACACTGTGTGTGTGCTAGGCTACAATAGATGGACTGTTAACTACTTTCCCTAGTAGAGCAAGCCATCAGTTTGCATTTCACCATGCCTAAGGATCAGCAGCATGACAGAGCACTGAAAACTGGAGGCTTTTTTAGGTGTTCTGAATCTTCTAGAACTAAAGTCCAAGTTGTAAAAAAAGCTGGTCTTTTCTACTGCCAGAAATAAGCATTAAAAGCCATTTGCAGGAAAAGCATGATAATTCTTGATGTAATTTTAAGGGTTAAAATGAATTGTGAGGTGTCGCACCAACACGTGTAAAATATCCCAGCTGGTAAATGTTAACTGAGTAAGAATCCATGCTTTTCTCCCCCATGTTGGCACAATGTTCTTATGGATGCTTCTTCATTTTCCAGCAAAGCTAGAGAGCTGAAAGATCGCCATAAAGACTTTCCTGACGTTGTCTCTGGGGCCTACGTTATTGATGTCATTCCAGAAACACCAGCTGAAGCGTAAGTTGGAGTGCTTTGCTCTCAAAACCACTGCCACTGTCTGAAGGAGAGAATGTTCCATGCTTAGCTGGCTATCCTGGTTAAGCTAAATGAACAGAATTGCGACCATCTGATAGCTATTAGGTTGTCAGCTTGAAATCAGCTTGTGGTTTTCGTTCATTCCCTGATCAGCAATAATGTAGATGTGCCAGCACTTTGCTGCAAAGCCCTGTCAGAGTTCCCAGCTGAAAGGGCAAGGAGTCAGGGAGCATGAAAGCTTACTCTTCATTTTTCTCAGCCATCACTTCCAAGACCTCTGATGTACCAATGCCAGGGGTGAGTTGGAGCTGATGGCTTGTACGTGTTCCTGCAACCCTGCAGGTCACTGCTGTGTGAGGCCAAGGGGGGATATTTCGCTCCTGCTTTGCAAGGATGTGGCTGGCTTATCCCAGGTCCTTCTGTGCTTGCTGATGGCAAATCCTGATGCACCTCATTTTGAGGTGAGATCTTCTTTTGGCATGGAACGTTGCTCTATGTGAGACCTTTCCAGGAGCCACGCTGCTGGGAAGAGCTTTTGGGTTTGGCCAGCTGATATTTTCCTCAGTGTTACTCAGCAGTGCTCAGAACCTCAAAGGCTGCTGCTCGGTGCCATGCTTCGCAGGGTGCCTTGCTGAAGGCCTCCAGTCAGTGGGACTGGGCTGGATGTCTCATGTTGGCAGCGCCTACATTCTAGAGTTTGGTTAGTACAAAATTGCTCAGTGATCCAGAGCAGGAAATAGGAAACATTGTCCATTTTCTGCAACTGGACATGAATTTGTGGCAGCAAAGAAGCTAATGTAGCACCAAACACATAGACGGAAAGCTGCTCGGTGCCACTATATTTGATCACAAGGGGATGGTTGGATGATCCCTGTTTGTCAATACGAGATGTAATGTAAGTTGTCTAGCTTGTCTGCTGCTTTTTGTAGGTAATTCCTGTTAGCAGTGTTGATTATGCAGAATGCCAGTGCATGTCTGTAATGTGAAATGCAACTTCTGTTGGTGTAGAAGTACTGTGGCTGTTTGCCCATTATGAATAACATGTGCTAGCTGCCCTGACGTGCAGGTCCAAATTGAAGGAGCAGGAAAAACATTGCAGTGATAGCAGTAGCTAGCAGAAGGTGAGAGTAGGACGTTAGGTAGGAAACAGTGAGGTAGTCTGCAGTAGCTTATGTGGGATTTGAGTCGAGAGCAGGAGCCCACCAGTGTGAGACACCCAGGGATGGATTCTCTGAGGAAAATGCTGAAAGCCACAGCTAAAAGTAGGCAACCAGATTTGTTAGCAGGCTGACAACGTTGGCCGAGGCATCCTGCTTACAAGAGCCACTCATGTAAGGCATTTTCTGCGGGCGGAAGCGGCCTATGACTGGTCTGTGGTTTTGTGAAAACGGATTATGCTGAAGGGCTGAATCATGTCTGATCTGGTTTCTTGGTTAATATTTCCATGACTTGGAGCCAGATTGTTGTGCAAGACCAGGCAAGACTCTGTGGTTGATGGTATCCCTCAGCACCCCGTTTGTTGGTCCCAGAAGCAGTCTGGGCAGCCCTGGGCAGAGGATCCATATTGGGCCAGCCTCATTTGGTTGGTGTCTGGTGTTTGTGTCTGGCTTCTATAGGCACCCAGGCACTCCTGGTGACTGAGCTAGATCGATGTGTGGTTAAAATATGAAGGTAGGATGAATGGCTGCCAAGCAGTGTGTGCATGGCTACATAAATTCTGCTTGCTTTTTGGGGGCCTGCTGTGTCTGTCTGGCTGCTGTCAGGTGGGAAAATGGAAATACTCGGTGCCTTTTGGTTCGGCTGAAAAGTACAGCAAGGGTAATGAAATGGCCCTAACAGTAATCCGTTGTTCCTTTGTCTTTTCAGTGGTGGCCTGAAGGACAATGATGTGATTATAAGCATCAATGGACAGTCGATAACTTCAGCCTCTGATGTCAGTGACATTATTAAAAAGGACAGTACTTTGAACATGGTTGTTCGCAGGGGTAACGAAGATGTTATGTTAACAATAATTCCTGAAGAAATTGATCCCTAACCAGAAACATGAGCTGGATTTCATGTTTTCTTTTAACAGCATTGGACTGCTTATATTCTCTCTGTGCTGGTACAGGAAACATTAGACTTCTGACCAACGTTCTGCTTCTTCAGCGGATTAGTATTGGCCAACAGAATAACTTCTAATAGGTTTAAGGTGCAAAGATCCGTGTAATTTCACATACTCCAGATGATAATTTTTCCTTCTGTATTATATATGCAATGTACTCTTTACTGGCTGTTACATTCCCCGCTTAACAAATCGACATTCGCTTCCCCGTGTTGAGTAGATTTACCAATATCTCCACTAAGATTTAAACAAAACCCACGCACGCGGTGTGTGCTGTGGTATTCAGGTATTTATAGGTTAGCTGTGTTTTAACTGGAAATGCCGTTGTAAAGGAGTAGTTGGTTTAAAAGTAAAACACAACTGGGTCAAAAGTTTGGTTTATAAACACAGATATCCCAACCGAAATAACCCTTTGAGAGCAGGATTTTAATACTATGATATTTTCCTAGTGTTATTAAAAGACTTCAACAGTACTTTTTGTGAGTGATTCATTTCACATCTCCTTATGGAGCCTTCCATCTTTGAACAGCACATCCGCCTTAAAGGATGTTCGTGTTTTAATCATCATAAAGCAAAATGGTACGTGCATCATGTTGGCTCTCTAATGTTGCCTGTCTCCCATATGTTAGCATGGTTTCCTTATTTGGTTTTCATTACGTCTCCAATGCTGCCTAAGATAGCGTTTGCCTATTGCATGTGTTGTGCTCACGGAGCATCTCTCAGGTAGTGGGATGTCTGTAAGCTTTGCAGGTCTGGCTGCCACGAGGCTCTTTAAAACAGGCTCTTCTGTTAACAATCTGATTGCTGCTGTGTTTGGTAAGGACTGGTTTTGAGTAGAGTGCTGGGCACTATTCTAACATAAAAACTAAATCTGTATTTCTGGATGCCCTTGAGAAGTGAATGGGGTGATCTTGCTCTCAAGGTGATCAACTAAATTAAATCACGGCATAATTACTCGTGGGTAAACAACAGGCTAAGCAGCTTTTCCTCTCCCTGTTGAAATATGTATTTCAGAGAATAAATGCGAGGTCATTCAACAAATTTCAATGAACTGCCGTTCCTAAACACGCTCTTTTTTAAGCTGCTTAATGAAACTCTTCAGCTTTGTCGCTGGTGAGGTTATGAGTTTTTAAACAAGGGTTGTGTGCCATTCTATGACTGCAAGAAATCCTCCTTAGGATTGTCCTTGGCAGTGCTGTCTCCTACCAGCCGTGTTTTGGTTACGTTTATCCCCACATGCCAATACCTCACCTGGATTACAGCGGGCAGTCGCATGGAGTTGGGTGACTGGAAAAACATATATGCCCAAATATCTGCCAAGTGCTGGAGGCCTGCAGCACTTCACAGCATCTCTGGTACAAGGTAGAACACCTTGCAGAGCTGTGTTGGCTTTTTTTTTTTAATGTTTGCAGTGTTCATTGTGTTGATGCCAATTAATGTTTGAGATTTCTGTTGAAGTGATGTATTTTGTGGGTGTTCTGTTGTGTGTAGCGTGGTCACAAATAGCTCTCAGCAAAAGCAAGTTGAAATATTCCACCTACCTTCCCTGCTCCATTAAGTCAAAAAGCCAAAGCCCTGAAGCTGGGAAGTTGTGTTTCAGACAAGTTATATTTCATCTGCCTTTTTGTTTCAAAGCAAGTGTTTGCATCATTCACAAAGCGGGTCGATTCTCTTTGTTCCTTATGTTTATTTCTCATGGTGTTCTCTCACTAGGAAACCCCTCGGTTGCTGTCTTTGGTTTCTACCTACCTACTTTGGTTTTGCTGCTGATGTCCTTGCACTGACCACGAGTGCAGTGCGTCCTTAGGCCTGTGCTTTGTATACTGTTGTGAGGCACAAAAATAACTCGGGGCGAACGGATTTAACTTCTGTAAGTGGTTTTTGTGCATCTCTGGGATTAATGACAGGCTTCACCACACTTCTAACTGGTGTACTCGAGGCCACAGCTCCATCTAGTGGGACGCCAGCTGGTCTCATGCAGCTGGTTGTTTTTTTTATAGGGCCATAGAAAGATTTAAGTTTGGAAAAGACCACTGAGATCATCTAGTCCAACCATCCATCCTCGCCAGCCATATCCCTCAGTGCCACATCTACGTGTCTCTTGAACATCCAAGGACGGTGACTCCACCACTTCCCTGGGCAGCCTGTGCCAATGCATTACTTTTGTTCTATATTTGTTTTTCAGAATTGCCTATGATCCCTAGCAAGGCACGAACATCCTCACAAAGGCTTAGAATTCCCTCTTGTGTTCAGCCGCGTTTGTAGATTAAGGTTTCTTAAAAACATCCGTGGATGGTTTATAAATAGTTAAATAAGGCTATCGATAAAGAGAGACGACCAAGTGGCATTTGTCTTTGCATGAATTCGGGTCTATTGTTGGGTTGTAGAGTCGAAATGGTTTTCTTTCTTTGCTGCTTCAACACTGTTCTTTTCCAAAGTGCAATCGAAATGACTTTGTGTGGAGGAACTCTGGCACAGTTTGCATAAATACTGATTTCCTGGAAATTTAAGCAAGTGTTGGACACTAAATGAAGGGAATCGGGCCTCCTGGCTTGATCTGCTGTACTGTGGAATGTCTGAATGGAAAGTGGAGCTCCTGCATCTCTGATGCTGGGTACATCGCTACGTATGGCCGCAATTAGATGTCATTCAGTGCAGCAAAGTCACTTCTTCCATGAGGGAGATGTCTGCAGAGCTGCTAAAAAACAAAAAGAATCATGACTAACAGTTGTCTAGATTCAGTGGCTGATAAACCGGGTAAGAAGCTCCTGTGTTTTCAGTACCAGAAGATATTCTTTCACAGTGCCTATTCTCTTTTATGGTAAGGGAGATGATAACACTTCTAAAGCTCTTTTTATTGTTTTACTAGAGGTCTGTCGCTGTGAACAGGGTATGAGATCATGTGTCTGTTGTTATGACATACAGGAAAATACAGGCGATTGAAACTAGTTGCCATTGGTCGTCAAGTAGTACCCACCAGTCCAGAGCAGTGGTTTTTAGAGACTCCAAGTGTTTATTGTGGGCTTTGGGAAGCCTGGTCTAGTATTAAATGTGGAGGTTGGCATCCCTGCCTGTGGTGGGGAGCGTTGGAGCTTGATGATCCTTGGGGGTCCCTTCCAACCCAAGTCGTTCTATGATCACCTGTATGCCATTGAGTATTGGTTTGTGTTGTGTGTCATGGCGGGAGTCCTTTTCACCCTCAGAGTGAGAATCAAGAAACATTCATTTGAGATTCCAGGGATTTCCTCCACTGAGTTATGTTTGAGATTATTCCTATGTTATTTCCTGCTGTACCTGTGAAGGTTGGTGTCATCATTTTTCAGTAGTCACAGCACAGTGGAATCTGTTCTTAAACTCTCTCCTGAGGTAGATGATAACTCGGAACTGATCAGAGAAAAAATGAGGTCAAAGCTAAATAATGGCAGTGCAGCACCTCTATGTTCCTAATAAAACCAGACCCATCTCCCTTTTCTTCCATTCTGGCCTTTTCATCCCTTCAGCTCACATTCAATGCTTTCTTTTTCCCTAAGCTTTAAACTTTCAACTACTATTTAAAGCAAGCAGTGAATCTGATCCTGTACTGGTGTTTTTGTAACACGCTCCCTTGCTTTCTTTCAAAGCCCTCTCGCATGCAGAGTGTAGGCCCCGTGATTTAGGACTAATTCCACTCATTCATCTTCTTCTGAGCTCCAAGGTAACCTTGTATGCTTTCCAGCTGGCAACTTGTGCAGCCCTTGCTCAAGAAGCAAAGTTTTCCACCGTGCTGCTGCTCTTGCAGATATTCTGTGGCTCAGAGCCCTCCCATGCGGGGTTGCTGCATTTCTTCTGAGGTATGGCTGCTTCCTGGGTTAGCACAGCCCCTGTTTCCCCTCCAGGACTGAGGTGGTGGTACAGATGACATCTCTGCAGAGGACATTTTCACTGTGCTGTTACTGATGAAGTATGGATGGTAATGGTTAACAGTCCTCATATCTGGCACCTTTGTGGGTGCTGTGGTTTAGACTGTGGGGTTTTGCTCCATTCCCATTTCCCAAAGACCTCAAAAGCTCAGAGAGTTGAAGCAGCCCATGGTGCTGGCCGTGCATCTGCATTCCCATAGGATAAATACGTGTTTATGGGCACCTCTGCTCAGGTGAGACCACGAGGGGGCGAATAGAAGCCAAAAATCCTAACGCTGTAGTTGAGGTAGTAAGGGGGGGAAAGCTCAAGGTTAAGGTAGGGAGAGAAGATGGGAAAAGCAGATTTGCATGGAAGTGGGTACCAGGTGCTCAGCAATGAGAGCTGAAAGTTACTTTCATCAGCAGAGTTGACTTCAAGTTTATGAGTGGCTGAGCCTCTGACAAGGAAAGAGTAGATTTAGTCTGCATCTGTGTAAGTTCATGTGTCCAGCAAGGAAGGACAGTCTGGACTGGAACCAGGATGCTGTGACTGCTTTGAAGTCCCACACCTCTGCATCCCCCTGGTCTCCCCCAGTCCTACCCAGAGCAGGGTGACCAGGGCCATGTCCAGGTGGGTTTGGATATCTCCAAGAAGGAGACCTTACAGCCTCTCTGGTCCCTGTGTCAGGGCTTCAGCACTGGCACAGTACAGCAGAGCTGCCCAGTGTCTAGACAGAACCAGTCAGTTGTAACTGTCTAATAGCTGGTGCCCATAAAGGACAACACTGTACTGAAGCTATGATGCACATCTTATTTCTTTTTTTGCAACCTATTTATTTATTCTCAACAAAAGAGGTTTTTTGTTTTTTATTTGTTTATAGGAAAGGCATTTCACAAAAGAAAGGAGGAATTCTATACATTACAAGAGCTCTGTTGGGTTTTGTTCCAGCCCTGTGAGCACTGAGGGCCATTGCAAACACTGTCACCATATGCAAGGTATATATATGCACCTTTGCTCAATTTGCTTTATTGTTTGCAGTGCAGAGGAGAATATTTTACCTCCCTGGGGGCAGCCGGTGCCAATACAAGTTACAGTAGTTATTTTGTTTATCTTATCATAGTACCATAGAATCACCAAGGTTGGAAAAGATCTAAAAGGTCATCCGGTCCAACCATTCACCTATTAACCAATAGCTCCCACTAAACCATGTCCCTCAACACAACATTAGTCATTAATCCAGTTGTTAATCAGTCGTTACCGCAATCTGAATGTCGCAATATCCAGATGTTATTGTAGGGAAATCTTTAACTGTCATGTAACCATCAAGGGAGTATAAAAGGTGGCATTAAACACTTGGCTAATTGCAAATTCCCTTTTTTAAGAATCAAGCATGAATGATAATGCTCAAATATGATAATTGGCCATGGAAACTCCTTTTGACTTTATTCTAGAGTCTTTGCCTGCATTATAACTCTGTTCGTGGCAATTCATTGCCTTCTCAGCAAGAAATGGTGTGGTTGGTACAAGTTGGGCTGAGGTATCAGAAGATCTATCTCTGGCAGCCCATCAGGAGGCGGCTTCTAGAAAGGTCATTGGAGAATTTAGTTTATCCAAGGAATGCTGTGCTTCCTCATCCCCTGCCTGCTCCTCCACTGTGCCTCCAATGTCCTTGGCACAAAACAGGACGCCAGAGGCAGCGTAATGCTGTTAGCCACCAAGAGTGTGTCATTAGAGCTCTCGTTACTGGGTGGACTTGGTCTCTGGAATGCACGCTTTTGTCTTTTAGCACTGGATTGTGTGTGTTCAGGGCTGGCTCTGCACTGTGGCCATGGCAGTGGAAATGGGCATTAGTGGGCAGTCTCACCTGAGTCAATAGAACTTTTGTACCTTTATTGCAACGTTTAAAAGAGAAGCAGAGCCTTTTATTGTACCTAAGGTTAAGCAGGTTGTGTGTAACTGGGGGAAGGAGCTATAAATGGGCAAAGGGTTACTGGTACAAGCCTTCCTGCTTTGAAGCATGTTCAAACTAGATCAGTATGCAGTGTCTTGGTTTACCACTGTTACAGTGCAACTGCCCGCAGTGGGGGAAAATTTTTCTGCTGGAGTATTGTAGTATTTGTTTCTTTTTCAGTGCTTTTTGTTAGTTCACTAATACCCCCTATTGCTGTTCTTAGCTTTGGCTCTTGGTTTGAACCCAAACCAATTTTACTGCACTGTAGGGTGGCAGCTAGAAAGTGTGCAGTGGAATACATCAATGGCTATTGTTTTTTTCCTTTTTTAAAGGGCAATTCTTGCATCCTTATGAGATGCATGACAGTGTAGATTCATTATACTACAGTATTCACATGAACAAGTGAAGACCAAAGGTTTTTCCATGACTGAAGTTCTCAGGACAGAAATACAGGTCCTACAGAGAAAGAGCTGCATTAGAATCGTGCCTAATACAACTTGTATTGTGCAATCCTTTTAGAGTATTTTAAATACTCCTGTAGATCTGCATTGTACTTCTACCATACTTGAGTTTGCTGTCAATGACTGAATGTCAGTGAAAACCATAAGAAGTTATTTTAATCGCTTCCTCCATCACCTTCCTCTCCCCTCTGCTTTTTTATTAAGCAAAATGGAGTGATACAATGCTCTTAATGAGGATAGAGCTGCAAGGTGCAAAGTGCCTGGGTCTGAAAGCTGAAGCCTTTTCAGCAGGCTGTGGGCCACTCGGTGTGATCCAGCTGATGAACTTGGCTGTCTTTGGCCATATGTTATGCTACAGCTGGATTTTAAGCTCTCTTCTTCAAAATAATGTTTGGCTGTTAATCATGTAAAGGCAAGAACAGAATGGAGGCACCTGGGCAGATTTCACTGCTTGCTCAGCCTACCCAAGATCATTCCTGTGTTTTCTCTTCATGCTAAAGAACAAAACCTACTGTTTGGTATCGCTATGGTTATGCTCCAGTTAAGCTGGGCTTTGTAGGAAGGTATTGCATAGGCTGGATTGGCCTTTGGAAGTTTTCCAGTGTGGATTTTGAGGTATGGTGCCCTCAGAATGCACCCTCTTTGTAAAGTATGAATGGAAGGCATCACTTGAGCTCAAAGGATTTCAGTAAATATCTTCATAATGGATTCGGGGAAGTACTGAAGGCCTGATGCTGAAAAGAGATAGGCAAACAGTTAGCTGTGCTAAATATTTCCAAAGCTTTCAGGAGACTTCATTGCAGAAAAGTTATGCAAGTAGCTTAAACACTTGCAGAGTTTCATTGTCAGTTCTAATGTTTAATTTTAACAACCTATCCCGACTCCCAGTTAAACTGTGAATAGTGCAATATATGGTACAGCAACGTATAACTAAAATGGACCTTATCTAGTGTGGCGAAATTGACTAAACATCTTTTCCTTGTGTACAGATTTTTTTGGTATAATGCATAGTATTGAGGGGGAAAGGTGGGGGAACAAGATGGGTGTGTTTATATCAGTAGTTACCTGTCCGTGCAGTAAGTCCTGTTGCCTCACAGAGTATAACCTGTATGGCACCCCTCATATGACGGGAGAGCACAGCTCTGCACTAGTGGAAATGATCTGCCCTTTTAGATGGAAAAGAAAAGAATAGAAAAAGAAAGTTGACTGTGCTGTACTTTGCCCTCTATCCTGCCATGGGTTGTACAGGGAAAACAAAAGACAGGCGCAGCTCAGAAAGCAGGGTCATGTTGGACTGAGCATTAAACTGGACTCATAGGACTTATATTTAATTAACTGAAAATGTTTTGTGTGGATTTCAACTATGAAAAGTACACATCCCGAAGTCAAAATGCCACAGGAAATAAAAGCAGACATTTGGGGAAACATTTAGGGAGGGTTAGGCCCAGGGAGGTGGTGGAGTCACCGACCCTGGGGGGTATTCAAGGAATAACTGGATGTTGTGTTGAGGGACATGGTTTAGTGGGAGCTATTGGTAGCTATTGGTAATAGGTGAACGGTTGGACTGGGTGATCTTTTAGGTCTTTTCCAACCTTGGTGATTCTGTGGTTCTATGGTTGGACTCAATGATCTCCCAGCCCCTACAGTTCTGTTGTGATACTCTCACGGCACACAGCTTTGATTTGTTCTTTAAAATTAAGCTATATTACTGCTACATTATTATGTTATCATCCTTCTGTTAGGATGAGACTCTGCAGGTCACCAAAAATTTCACAGCAGGGAATACAATTGCAGCTCCAATGACACAAACATAGGGGACCTGAGCATTGGATAGCATTAGCTATGAGCAACCTCCTCCGTGGTACACTTCAATCAACTCTTACCACAGTGTTAGATGCATGGATTGTGTGAGTGTTGGCAAAGAGCTGCGTTTTGGCTCGAATTTAGAGCAGCAGAGAAATTTCCTTACGGAACTTCCCATTATCCTCAATAACGTAGCTGGTTTGCTTGTGGGATTCTCTGGGATCCCTCTGTTTGCATGGATGGAAGGGCTTGTTTCCTTGGCAGAAATCTCATGGCCTTGCTAAAGTTCAGCACATACAAGGATGGGAGCCTTCCCTGTTCTCCTTGCAGAGCTTATTGGACGTATTTAAATGCTTGGAGGTCTTTCAGATGAGAACATCCCAAGCTGGTAATCTTGACTTTTCCATTCTTGCTTTTTGTTTCTTCTGCTTTTTAACCTCTGAAATAAGATTAAATTCCTGCAAGAGACTCTTCTGGGCAGCACAGTGTAGACATCTACAAGTAGGAAACCTTGGGAAGCATCTTGTACAAGTTGAGCTGAAAGGCGATTCATTTAGACAGAATGATGTAGGTAGGTTAATTTTAGCTTTCTCTACAAGGACTTTGGAAAGTAGCATAACTGTTGAGCAATGTACTGTAAGTGAACTGGTGCTGGGAATTGCTGTGACATTACTAAATGGTTGATTTCTTTCTTCTGAATACTGAAGAATCACTACATGTGAAAAAGGAAGCGATAAATGTGTGTTCATTCCCTGCTCACTTTTCTGATACAGGCAGAAAGAGCAGGTTTGGAATTGAAAGCAGCACTCGAGAAATGGGACATTGCAGCAAACCTTCAGTTTGAAAGATCTGTAGCTTTCCTAGATGGTTTGCTGGATGTGAGCACTTGCTTTAGCAAGCAGAACTCCAATACAAGATGTCCTGAGTCAACAGGTTGGTTTTCTCAGACAAACTCCTTTAGGTTTTGCATGCCTGCCAGTTTTGTTTTGTGGTAACACACACTTGATCTCACATATTCTGTCTCAGTGTTGCATGGTCAAAAGCTGAGCTCTGCTCTCAGAACGGTAGCTAATTGCTGATGTGTTATCAAGACTGCAGTGCAATATGTTGGGTTTATCTTTATGGTACTTTATTTTACATCAAACTTCCTGCTACTGTGATTTCAGTACGTGCAGTAGAAAGGAGAAATAAACTCTGGATCTTTTTGTTGAACAGAGGATGCTGGCGTTTCAGCAGTTGTAAATCAAAAGTACCTGTTGTCAAACCTGAATGCTTTATGTTGGAATAGAATACTTCATGCCATACTTCATGCTCATTGCTTCTTGTCATCCCATCAGGCATCACTGAGAAGAGTCCAGTTCTGCCTTTACTCCACCCCACCAGGTCTTTATACAAATGAATGAGATCCCTCTAAGTTTTCTCTTCCCAGGCTGTAAGGTCTCAATTATCTGTAGGAAAAATGCTGCATCCTTCAGATGCTCCTTAATCATTTTAGTGTCTTCATTAGACTTCTTCTACTATGTCCATCTCTCTTACAAACCAGGTAACCTAGGACTGGAATCAACATCCCAGGTGGGTTTCACTGCATTGGACTTACACAGATTTTGGTAGCGGGGGGCACAGGGGAGCCCTCCAGCAGCAGAGCCCAGAAGCTGCCCCATGTTATGGTCATTCCTCAGGAATTTAGTGGAAGGAATATGACTCCATAGCCCCTTCCCAAACACAATGTGTGATCACTGGGCATATGGTGTTGTATTTGCTTTTGTCGGGAACAGCAAAGCTGTGAATAGCAACGTTTGTGCTTATGTTTTCTTTATCAATACATTAATGCAATTGGACGTATTTACCACTGTGCTCCAATTGTTTGCTTTTCTCATTGACTGCTTTGATAATATCTGCCACTGTTTCTGGACCCTGGCCTTTTGTCTTTTCTTCCTCTCTTCTAGCACTTTGAACCTTTGCAAAAAGAGGACTTGTTGTTCCCTTTCTTTCTACACCCAAGACTTGCTTTGCTGCAGGAGGAAAGTTGGAATATACCATCAGGAATCGTGAGTTATTTCAGCTGTTGTGGTTAGTTTGTTGTTTGTACCATAGTCAGAATGAACAGACAGGTAAAGCCTGGGTGAAGTGCAGTGGATGAAATATTAGACCAACAAATGACCTGTTGCAGCTGGCCTGTATGTGAGGAGGGAAAACTACAGAACTGCAATATAATGACTCCAGCTAAGAAATTAGCCAGACGGGATGATGGGCAGTTGTTCCTGAAGCTGTCTGAAACTGCATTAAGCCTTCACACTGACCAACTGATGAAGCCATTTAGATGGAACTTTGGATTTTTCATCAGGCCATATTTCCTCCCCTTTTGACAAACATTGTGATTCAAGGTTTTGCTGACAAATTCAGCTAAAGATCATGGTAGTAGATTTGGGGAAGAAGTTGCTAAATCAAAGCAAGCCCAGCAGAGACTCTCGATGAGCTCCAGTTAGGGTATCTAACAAATAACTTTCAGTAACTTGTTTTTGATACCTGACTTAATCCCAAGTGTTATGTGCTGTTTGTTGACAAGCAACAGAGAAACAAGCCTGTAATTTCAAGAGGAAGCCATCAGAAACGTAAATGTCGACGAGACCAGGAATCTCTGCTATGAGGTTGCTGCCTGGCCTTGGAATATGTGCTGCAATCTGCTTAATCAAGTCCTTAGGTACAAGCAGCTAATAAATAAAACTGGGATGGTCGGAGTAAAGAAATTAAGTTCACCAGTCTGGTTCCAAAGGTAATACTGGACCTGCTCAGAAGTCAAGGATACAGTTAAGATAATTTGTAATAATGACGATAGAACAAATTTTCCAGAAACCGAAACTTAAAAGGTTCTGTTTCTGTAAAGATCCGGTTGTCGTAAAACATCAGATAAGAGGCCAGGTGTAACTTGGATCATGGCTGTTAAACTACATTTCGTAATCGTCTGCTGTTTGGACAGGCTGGCCTTGGGAGCCTCACCCTTTCACAGCAGCGGGGTATAAATTCTGATGCTCTGCTTCATTGGCACCTCTTGTGCAAGATGGGTACCAACAAGATCCTGCTTTTCCTCTTAAGCGCAGCAATTCTGGATGCCAGCTCAGGTAAACTGCTTAAAATCTTCTAAAACATTCTTACAAAAAGGTGGAGAATCGGGGATGGTTTACTCCTCTTCACCAATTCCATACATGTAACTCATGTGATAATGTAATCAACTTTGTTCAAACATTGTATGTAAAACAGACTGCAATTAAACAGCATTATGTTTTCTTATTAAAAACATAATCCAATCAACTTTATGATTAACTATTATTTGCACTGATGTAAATTTAGTGCAACGAACCAATGTTGTTTCGACTTTTACTGTAGTGTCCTTTAGCATAGATTAAAACAAAATAATACTACCATGAAAATAGCAATGAAATACTTTATTTGTATAACTCCATGTATAATAGTGTGAAATTAAGGAATATAGTAATAATAGTATGAAATTAAGACCAAAAGTTCACGTAATACAGGATGTGCAGCTGCACTGAGAGTAGAGGGGCAGGCATTATTTTTGACAGTATGACCGTACCTGGATTAGTGTGTACCTAGATTAAACTTGGCCCTTCTGGAAGCCAAAGAACATTGATGAATTAGACTGGTTTTCAATCCACCAGAATTCCCATATCCATTTCAAGAAGCATGAAAGACACAGAAGAGAAGAAAGGGAGAGGAGTGACATGGAAATGAGGAGCCATATTCAGCTGAGAGGAGCAGTCCTCATGGCCTCACTCTTGTGTGCTGTTAAATTGCAGTGTGAAGGGAAGGTGTGTGTGTGCTGCAGTGTTTTTCCATATGCTCTTTGTGTCCTCCTTTCCCGGGTGCCTCTCTGAGCTTGGTGAATGGCCGGAACTGCTGTGAGGGGCGCATAGAGGTCTAATGCAATGGGATTTGAGGCACGGTCTGTGATGATGTCTGGGACTTCAGGAATGCCAATGATGTGTGCAGGCAGCTGGGCTGCGGCTTTGCAGTTTCAGCACCAGAAAATGCCTATTTTGGACCAGGCACTGGCACAATTTACCTGGATGATGTGCAGTGCACCGGGAGTGAGTCGTCCCTGTTTGAGTGCAGGAGCAGTGGCTGGGGCGTGCACAACTGTAACCACTATGAGGATGCCAGTGTTGTCCGCTCAGGTACCACTGATTGTCCTTCCCAAATCCTGGTACACGCTGATGAACTGGTGCTCCTTTGCCTGGCAAGACGATGTTGTGGGGACACATTTGCAGGCTGTGTATTGCTGTGCTCCTGTGGGAGATGGCCCTGCCAAGAGAGCCTCGCTGTGCATTGCAGTGTGACAGGGCAGCACCGCCATCCCCAGAGCTGGGAGCAAACCTGCTGCACTCCATCATCCCAATGTCTCTCACTTGCTTCTTTCTCTTCCTCCTGTAGCAGCTGCGAAAACTAGATACTCAGCTACCTACCCATGGGAAAGTACATGTGAGTCTGCATATTCCACATTCCCTTCCTGTGCTTTACATTGGGGTTATAGATGTTAACAGCACAGCCATACAACCTGAGGCCCCCAGGTGTAGCAAAGGGGATGTTGTTGGGAAGCCTACATTGCAGGGGTGGGCACGGTGCTGCCAGAAATGTCCCTGGGGTTGAATTTCACTTTACCTGCAGTTGTGGGGAGCACAAACTCGGGGATATGTTTTCCAAGTCTATGTTCACCAACACATGCCTCACTGGAGTTTCTTTTTCTCCCCCTCTCCACAACTCCCACATCCACAACCACAGAGGTCACCACCATTCAGACCACTGCTTCAAGTTACTCTGCATTAATGCAGGTCAATGTTGTTTGCACTACTTTAGGGCTGTGGTGCTGAGTGCATGAGCATGGTATTTTCCACGGCATCAGTGAGCCCTCAAACATGCAGAGCTGGCAGGGACCCATAGGGACATGAGAGTCCAGGAGTGGACTCTGCATAGGGTGGCCCAAGAGATACCTCACATGTCCAAGTGCACTGTCCAGCTGGTTATTCAGCACTGGCAGGCCGGGAGCCATGGCCACTTAGTTCGCTGGGGGCCACGTCCAGTGCCCAGCCTGCCTGTCTGTGCACAGCTGTTCCCAGTATCCCATCTGATCCTCCAGATACATCTTTAAGGTATCAGGCACCCTTCCCAAATCCTGGTACACGCTGATGAATTGCTGCTCCTTTGCCTGGCAAGGCGATGTTGTGGGGACACATTTGCAGGCTGTTTTCTGCCCTGCTCCTGTAGGAGATGGCCCTGCCAAGACCACCACGCTGTGCATTGCAGTGTGACAGGGCAGCACCCCCATCCCCAGAGCTGGGAGCAAATCTGGTGCGCTCCTCCATCCCAATGTCTCTCATTTTCTTCTTTCTCTTCCTTCTGTAACAGCTGCAACTACTGAATACACAACCTCCCCATGGACAACTACAGGTGAGTCTGCATATTCCACATTCCCCTCCTGTGCTTGACTTTGCGGTTATAGGTGTTAGCAGCCCAGCCATACAACCTGAGGCCCCCAGGTGTAGCAAAGGGGTTCTTGTTGGGAAGCCTACATTGCAGGGGTGGGCACGGTGCTGCCAGAAATGTCCCTGGGGTTGAATTTCACTTTACCTGCAGTTGTGGGGAGCACAAACTCGGCGATATGTTTTCCAAGTCTATGTTCACTAACACATGCCTCACTGGAGTTTCTTTTTCTCCCTCTCTCCACAACTCCCACATCCACAACCACAGAGGTCACCACCATTCAGACCACTGCTTCAAGTACATCTGCATTACTGCAGGTCAATGTTGTTTGCACTACTTTAGGGCTGTGATGCCGAGTGCATGAGCATGGTATTTTCCACGGCATCAGTGAGCCCTCAAACATGCAGAGCTGGCAGGGACCCATAGGGACATGAGAGTCCAGGAGTGGACTCTGCATAGGGTGGCCCAAGAGATACCTCACATGTCGAAGTGCACTGTCCAGCTGGTTATTCAGCACTGGCAGGCTGGGAGCCATGGCCACTTACTTCCCTGGGAGCCACGTCCAGTGCCCAGCCTGCCTGTCTGTGCACAGCTGTTCCCGGTACCCCATCTGATCCTCCAGATACATCTTTAAGGTATCAGGCACCCTTCCCAAATCCTGGTACACGCTGATGAATTGCTGCTCCTTTGCCTGGCAAGGCGATGTTGTGGGGCCACTTTTGCAGGCTGTTTTCTGCCCTGCTCCTGTAGGAGATGGCCCTGCCGAGACTACAACGCTGTGCATTGCAGTGTGACAGGGCAGCACCGCCATCCCCAGAGCTGGGAGCAAATCTGGTGTGCTCCTCCATCCCAATGTCTCTCACTTGCTTCTTTCTCTTTCTCCTGTAACAGCTGCACCTACTGAATACACAACTACCTCCCCATGGTCACCTACAGGTGAGTCTGCATATTCCTCATTCCCTTCCTGTGCTTGACTTTGGGGTTATAGGAGTTAGCAGCCCAGCCATAAAACCTGAGGCCCCCAGGTGTAGCAAAAGAGATGTTGTTGGGAAGCCTACATTGCAGTGGAGGGCACGGTGCTGCCAGAAATGTCCCTGGGGTTGAATTTCACTTTACCTGCATTTGTGGGGACCACATACTCGGGGATATGTTTTCCAAGTCTATATTCACCAACACATGCCTCACTGGAGTATCTTTCTCTCCCTCTCTCCACAACTCCCACATCCACAACCACAGAGGTCACCACCATTCAGACCACTGCTTCAAGTATGTCTGCATTACTGCAGGTTACTGTTGTCTGCACTACTTTAGGGCTGTGATGCCGAGTGCATGAGCATGGTATTTTCCACGGCATCAGAGAGTCCTCAAACATGCAGAGCTGGCGGGGACCCATAGGGGCATGAGAGTCCAGGTGTGGATTCTGCACAGGTTGGCCCAAGAGATACCTCACATGTCCAAGTGCACTGTCCAGCTGGTTATTCAGCATTGGCAGGTCGGGAGCCATGGCCACTTACTTCCCTGGGGTCACGTCCAGTGCCCAGCCTGCCTATATGTGCACAGCTGTTCCCGGTACCCTCTCTGATCCTCCAGATACATCTTTAAGGTATCAGGCAACCTTCCCAAATCCTGGTACACGCTGATGAATTGCTGCTCCTTCGCCTGGCAAGGCGATGTTGTGGGGCCACATTTGCAGGCTGTTTTCTGCCCTGCTCCTGTAGGCGATGCCCTTGTAGAGACCACCACGCTGTGCATTGCAGTGTGACAGGGGAGCACCGCCATCCCCAGAGCTGGGAGCAAATCTGTTGCGCTCCTCCATCCCAGTGTCTCTCATTTGCTTCTTTCTCTTCCTTCTGTAACAGATACAACTACTGAAGACACAACTACCTACACATGGGAAAGTACATGTGAGTCTGCATATTCCACATTCCCTTCCTGTGCTTTACATTGGGGTTATAGATGTTAATAGCACAGCCATACAACCTGAGGTGCCCAGCTGTAGCATAGGGGATGTTGTTGGGAAGTCTACATTGTAGGGGTGGACAAGGTGTGGCCAGAAATGTCCCTGGGGTTGAATTTCACTTTACCGTCTGTTGTGGGGAGCACAAACTCGTTGATATGTTTTCCACGTCTATGTTCACCAACACATGCCTCACTGGAGTTTCTTCCTCTCCCTCTCTCCACAACTCCCACATCCACAACCACAGAGGTCACCACCATTCAGACCACTGCTTCAAGTACATCTGCATTAATGCAGGTTAATGTTGTCTGCTCTTCTTTAGGGCTGTGATGCTGAGTGCATGAGCATGGTATTTTCCATGGCATCAGAGAATCCTCAGACATGCAGAGCTGGCGGGGACCCATAGGGACATGAGAGTCCAGGTGTGGACTCTGCACAGGGCGGACCAAGAGATACCTTTCATGTCCAAGTGCACTGTCCAGCTGGTTATTCAGCACTGGCAGGCCGGGAGCCATGGCCACTTACTTCCCTGGTGCTACCTGCAGTGCCCAGCCTGCCTGTCTGTGCACAGGTCCTGTAGGAGATGGCCCTGCCGAGACCACCACGCTGTGCATTGCAGTGTGACAGGGCAGCACCGCCATCCCCAGAGCTGGGAGCAAACCTGGTGCGCTCCTCTATCCCAATGTCTCTCATTTGCTTCTTTCTCTTCCTTCTGTAACAGATACAATTACTGAAGACACAACTTCCTCCCCATGGGAAACTACAAGTGAGTCTGCATATTCCACATTCCCTTCCTGAGCTTGACTTTGCGGTTATAGGTGTTAGCAGCCCAGCCATACAATATGAGGCCCCCAGGTGTAGCAAAGGGGATGTTGTTGGGAAGCCTACATTGCAGGGGTGGGCACGGTGCTGCCAGAAATGTCCCTGGGGTTGAATTTCACTTTACCTGCAGTTGTGGGGAACACTAAACTCGGGGATATGTTTTCCAAGTCTATGTTCACCAACACATGCCTCACTGGAGTTTCTTTTTCTCCTTCTCTCCAAAACTCCCACATCCACAACCACAGAGGTCACCACCTCTCAGACCACTGCTTCAAGTACATCTGCATTAATGCAGGTTAATGTTGTCTGCACTACTTCAGGGCTGTGATGCCGAGTGCATGAGCATGGTATTTTCCACGGCATCATTGAGCCCTCAAACATGCAGAGCTGGCGGGAACCCATATGGACATGAGAGTCCAGGTGTGGACTCTGCATAGGGTGGCCCAAGAGATACCTCACAGGTCCAAGTGCACTGTCCAGCTGGTTATTCAGCACTGGCAGGCCGGGAGCCATGGCCTCTTACTTCCCTGGGAGCCACGTCCAGTGCCCAGCCTGCCTGTCTGTGCACAGGTCCTGTAGGAGATGGCCCTGCCGAGACCACCACGCTGTGCATTGCAGTGTGACAGGGCAGCACCGCCATCCCCAGAGCTGCAAGCAAACCTGGTACGCTCCTCCATCCCAATGTCTCTCACTTGCTTCTTTCTCTTCCTCCTGTAACAGGTACAACTACTGAATACCCAACTACCTCCCCATGGACACCTACAGGTGAGTCTGCATATTCCACATTCCCTTCCTGTGCTTGACTTTGCGGTTATAGGAGCTAGCAGCCCAGCCATACAACGTGAGGCCCCCAGGTGTAGCAAAGGGGATGTTGTTGGGAAGTCTACATTGCAGGGGTGGGCACGGTGCTGCCAGAAATGTCCCTGGGGTTGAATTTCACTTTATCTGCAGTTGTGGGGAGCACAAACTCGGGGATATGTTTTCCAAGTCTATGTTCACCAACACATGCCTCACTGGAGTTTCTTCCTCTCCCTCTCTCCACAACTCCCACATGCACAACCACAGAGGTCACCACCATTCAGACCACTGCTTCAAGTACATCTGCATTACTGCAGGTTACTGTTGTCTGCACTACTTTAGGGCTGTGATGCTGAGTGCATGAGCATGGTATTTTCCACGGCATCAGGGAGTCCTCAAACATGCACAGCAGGCAGGGACCCATAGGGACATGAGAGTCCAGGTGTGGATTCTGCACAGGGTGGCCCAAGAGATACCTCACATGTCCAAGTGCACTGTCCAGCTGGTTATTCAGCACTGGCAGGCCGGGAGCCATGGCCACTTACTTCCCTGGTACTATCTGCAGTGCCCAGCCTGCCTGTCTGTGCACAGCTCCTGTAGGAGATGGCCCTGCCGAGACCATCACGCTGTGCATTGCAGTGTGACAGGGCAGCACCGCCATCCCCAGAGCTGGGAGCAAATCTGGTGCGCTCCTCCATCCCAATGTCTCTCATTTGCTTCTTTCTCTTCCTTCTGTAACAGATATAACTACTGAAGACACAACTACCTCCCCATGGGAAACTACAAGTGAGTCTGCATATTCCACATTCCCTTCCTGTGCTTGACTTTGCGGTTATAGGTGTTAGCAGCCCAGCCATAAAATATGAGGCCCCCAGGTGTAGCAAAGGGGATGTTGTTGGGAAGCCTACATTGCAGGGGTGGGCATGGTGCTGCCAGAAATGTCCCTGGGGTTGAATTTCACTTTACCTGCAGTTGTGGGGACCACAAACTCGGGGATATGTTTTCCAAGTCTATGTTCACCAACACATGCCTCACTGGAGTTTTTTTCTCTCCCTCTCTCCACAACTCCCACAACCACAGAGGTCACCACCATTCAGACCACTGCTTCAAGTACGTCTGCATTACTGCAGGTTACTGTTGTCTGCACTACTTTAGGGCTGTGATGCTGAGTGCATGAGCATGGTATTTTCCATGGCATCAGAGAATCCTCAAACATGCAGAGCTGGCAGGGACCCATAGGGACATGAGAGTCCAGGTGTGGACTCTGCACAGGGTGGCCCAAGAGATACCTCACATGTCCAAGTGCACTGTCCAGCTGGTTATTCAGCACTGATAGGCTGGGAGCCATGGCCACTTACTTCCATGGTGCTACCTGCAGTGCCCAGCCTGCCTGTCTGTGCACAGCTGTTCCCAGTATCTCAGCTGGTCCTCCTGGTGCATCTTTAAGAGACCCCCA
This sequence comes from Excalfactoria chinensis, assembly GCF_039878825.1. Lineage (NCBI taxonomy): Eukaryota > Metazoa > Chordata > Aves > Galliformes > Phasianidae > Excalfactoria > Excalfactoria chinensis. The sequence goes on from NC_092830.1 coordinate 34,003,547, forward strand.
CCCTGTGCATTGCAGTGTGACAGGGCAGCATTGCCGTTCCCAGAGCTGGAAGCCAGCCTTGCGTGCTCCTCCATCCCAATGTCTCTCACTTGCTTCTTTCTCTTCCTCTCTCAACAGATGTTGATACCTCAACTCCTGTTCCTTCTACACCATCCAGCACACCTGGTATGTATCTGACTTTCAGTATTTTATTTTATTGTTTGCTTATTTTTTTATATGTTTTCATCTGTATTCTATATCCCACTGTTTTTTCTGTTCTACTCTTAGAAATTCTGAATTTTTCATGATATCTTGATACCCTCCTTTTTACTCTTAGATTTCTCTGATTGTCCCTTGAGTGTCTTTAGGCCTCCATCTGGTCTTTGGTCTTTTTTATGCTTTAGTAACTTTTTAGCCAGTATCTGTTCCTTTCTCTCATGCGCTTTCATTCCTTAAGCCTGCTAAATGCAAATTAGCAGTTTAGATTCCTAGTTCTGCTGTGATTACACCCATTGCCTGTGTAAGAAGTGTATATCCATTCATTTTATCTGGAAACTTCACCACCATTTGCTTTGGTATGTGAACCAAAGCAGGTACCCCATCTGATCCTCCAGATACATCTTTAAGGTATCAGGCACCCTTCCCAAATCCTGGTACATGCTGATGAATTGCTGCTCCTTTGCCTGGCAAGGCGATGTTGTGGGGCCACATTTGCAGGCTGTTTTCTGCCCTGCTCCTGTAGGAGATGGCCCTTCCGAGACCACCACGCTGTGCATTGCAGTGTGACAGGGCAGCACCGCCATCCCCAGAGCTGGGAGCAAATCTGGTGCGCTCCTCCATCCCAATGTCTCTCATTTGCTTCTTTCTCTTCCTTCTGTAACAGATACAACTACTGAAGACACTACTACCTCCACATGGGAAACTACAAGTGAGTCTGCATATTCCACATTCCCTTCCTGCGCTTGACTTTGCAGTTATAGGTGTTAGCAGCCCAGCCATACAATATGAGGCCCCCAGGTGTAGCAAAGGGGATGTTGTTGGGAAGCCTACATTGCAGGGGTGGGCACGGTGCTGCCAGAAATGTCCCTGGGGTTGAATTTCACTTTAACTGCAGTTGTGGGGACCACAAACTCGGGGATATGTTTTCCAAGTCTATGTTCACCAACACATGCCTCACTGGAGTTTTTTTCTCTCCCTCTCTCCACAACTCCCACAACCACAGAGGTCACCACCATTCAGACCACTGCTTCAAGTACGTCTGCATTACTGCAGGTTACTGTTGTCTGCAGTATTTTACGGCTGTGATGCTGAGAGCATGAGCATGGTATTTTCCATGGCATCAGAGAGTCCTCAAACATGCACAGCAGGCAGGGACCCATAGGGACATGAGAGTCCAGGTGTGTACTCTGCACAGGGTGGCCCAAGAGATACCTCACATGTCCAAGTGCACTGTCCAGCTGGTTATTCAGCACTGGCAGGCTGGGAGCCATGGCCACTTAATTCCATGGTGCTACCTACAGTGCCCAGCCTGCCTGTCTGTGCACAGCTGTTCCCAGTATCCCATCTGATCCTCCAGATACATCTATAAGGTATCAGGCACCCTTCCCAAATCCTGGTACACGCTGATGAATTGCTGCTCCTTTGCCTGGCAAGGCGATGTAGTGGGGCCACTTTTGCAGGCTGTTTTCTGCCCTGCTCCTGTAGGAGATGCCCTTGTAGAGACCACCACGCTGTGCATTGCAGTGTGACAGGGCAGCACCGCCATCCCCAGAGCTGGGAGCAAACCTGGTGCGCTCCTCCATCCCGATGTCTCTCATTTGCTTCTTTCTCTTCCTCCTGTAACAGCTGCACCTACTGAATACACAACTACCTACCCATGGACAACTGCAGGTGAGTCTGCATATTCCACATTCCCTTCCTGTGCTGGACTTTGAGGTTATAGGTGTTAGCAGCCCAGCCATAAAACCTGAGGCCCCCAGGTGTAGCAAAGGGGATGTTGTTGGGAAGTCTACATTGCAGGGGTGGGCACGGTGCTGCCAGAAATGTCCCTGGGGTTGAATTTCACTTTAACTGCAGTTGTGGGGAGCACAAACTCGGGTATATGTATTCCAAGTCTATGTTCACCAACACATGCCTCACTGGAGTTTCTTTTTCTCCCTGTCTCCACAGCTCCCACAGCCACAGAAAGCTCCATTCCATCCATTCCTCCAGGTGTGTCTGCATTATTCCTCGTTGGTCTCTGCCCTATTTTAGGGCTGTGATGCTGTCTGAGTGCTTGAGCTTTGCCTTTTCCGTGGTGTCAGAGAGTCCTCAAACACGCAGATCTGGCAGGGATCCACAGGGATGATAGAGTCCAAGTGTGGACTCTGCACAGGGTGGACCAAGAGGTACCTCACATGTCCAAGTGCACTGTCCAGCTGGTTATTCTGCACTTATAGGCTGGAAGCTATGGCCACTTACTTCCCTTGTGCTACCTGCAGTGCCCAGCCTGCCTGTCTGTGCACAGCTGTTCCCAGTACCTCCACTGATCCTCCAGATGCATCTTCAAGCCATTCCCCTTTACCCATCGTGAGGAAGGTGTGTCCACAAACCACATCCCTTCTGAGTCTCCTGTGCTCTCTAGGCTCAACAGACAAGTGACCTCTGCCACTCCTCATAAATCATGGAATCTAGTTGATTTTTCCATCATTTCTTTCACCCTTCTGTGGACACACTCTACATGTTTCACATTCTTATTTTGTAGAGTTCAAAACCAGAGAGTGTGTTTGGGTTGCAGCTACAAATATGTTGAGTGAAGGTGGATTGGTGTTCCCTGGCTGCCTGAGCTGTGCTTAAAGCAGCAGGACATAGGCTTGGCATCTCTGTTGGCCAAAGCAGGTCTTAGTTCAGTGTTATGGAGCTTTCCATCCTCCAGAACTCCCACATCCTTTCCATCAAGTGCCTGAGACACAGAAGAGAAGAAAGGCAGAGGAGAATCATGAAAATGAGTTTTCAGCTGAGAGTAGCATCATTATCATTCATGAGTTTTCAGCTGAGAGTAGCAGTCCTCGTGGCCTCAGACTTGTGTGCTGTTAAATTGCAGTGTGAGGGGAAGGAGTTTGCGTGCTGCAGTGTTTTGCCATGTGCTCCTTGTATCCTCCTTTGCCAGGTGCCTCTTTGAGCTTGGTGAATGGCCAGAACCGCTGTGAGGGGCGCGTGGAGATCTACTACAGAGGGAATCAGGGCACGGTCTGCGATGATGGCTGGAACCTCAGGGACGCCGATGTTGTGTGCAGGCAGCTGGGCTGCGGCTTTGCAGTTTCAGCACCAGGAAATGCCTATTTTGGACCAGGCACTGGCACAATTTACCTGGATGATGTGCAGTGCACCGGGAGTGAGTCGTCCCTGTTTGAGTGCAGGAGCAGTGGCTGGGGCGTGCACAACTGTAACCACTATGAGGATGCCAGTGTTGTCTGCTCAGGTACAACTGATTGTCCTTCCCAAATCCTGGTACACGCTGATGAACTGGTGCTCCTTTGCCTGGCAAGGCGATGCTGTGGGGACACATTTGCAGGCTGTGTATTGCTGTGCTCCTGTGGGAGATGGCCCTGCCGAGAGAGCCTCGCTGTGCATTGCAGTGTGACAGGGCAGCACCACCATCCCCAGAGCTGGGAGCAAACCTGGTGCGCTCCTCCATCCCAATGTCTCTCATTTGCTTCTTTCTCTTCCTCCTGTAACAGCTGCAACTACTGGATACCCAACTACCTCCCCATGGACATCTACAAGTGAGTCTGCATATTCCACATTCCCTTCCTGTGCTTTACATTGGGGTTATAGATGTTAACAGCCCAGCCATACAACCTGAGGTGCCCAGGTGTAGCAAAGGGGATGTTGTTGGGAAGTCTACATTGTAGGGGTGGGCACGGTGCTGCCAGAAATGTCCTTGGGGTTGAATTTCACTTTACCTGCAGTTGTGGGGAGCACAAACTCGGGGATATGTTTTCCAAGTCTATGTTCACCAACACATGCCTCACTGGAGTTTCTTTTTCTCCCTCTCTCCACAACTCCCACATCCACAACCACAGAGGTCACCACCATTCAGACCACTGCTTCAAGTACGTCTGCATTACTGCAGGTTAATGTTGTCTGCACTACTTTAGGGCTGTGATGCTGAGTGCATGAGCATGGCATTTTCCACGGCATCAGGGAGTCCTCAAACATGCAGAGCTGGCAGGGACACATAGGGACATGAGAGTCCAGGTGTGGATTCTGCACAGGGTGGCCCAGGAGATACCTCACATGTCCAAGTGCACTGTCCAGCTGGTTATTCAGCACTGGCAGGCCGGGAGCCATGGCCACTTACTTCCCTGGTTCTACCTGCAGTGCCCAGCCTGCCTGTCTGTGCACAGCTGTTCCCAGTACCCCATCTGATCCTCCAGATACATCTTTAAGGTATCAGGCACCCTTCCCAAATCCTGGTACACGCTGATGAATTGCTGCTCCTTTGCCTGGCAAGGCGATGTAGTGGGGCCTCTTTTGCAGGCTGTTTTCTGCCCTGCTCCTGTAGGAGATGCCCTTGTAGAGACCACCACGCTGTGCATTGCAGTGTGACAGGGCAGCACCGCCATCCCCAGAGCTGGGAGCAAATCTGGTATGCTCCTCCATCCCGATGTCTCTCATTTGCTTCTTTCTCTTCCTCCTGTAACAGCTGCACCTACTGAATACACAACTACCTACCCATGGACAACTGCAGGTGAGTCTGCATATTCCACATTCCCTTCCTGGACTTGACCTTGCGGTTATAGGTGTTAACAGCCCAGCCATAAAACCTGAGGCCCCTGGTGTAGCAAAGGGGATGTTGTTGGGAAGTCTACATTGCAGGGGTGGGCACGGTGCTGCCAGAAATGTCCCTGGGGTTGAATTTCACTTTACCTGCAGTTGTGGGGAGCACTAATCTCGGGGATATGTTTTCCTAGTCTATGTTCACCAACACATGCCTCACTGGAGTTTCTTTTTCTCCCTGTCTCCACAGCTCCCACAACCACAGATAGCTCCATTCCATCCATTCCTCCAGGTGTGTCTGCATTATTCCTTGTTTGTCTCTGCACTATTTTAGGGCTGTGATGCTGTCTGAGTGCTTGAGCTTTGCCTTTTCCGTGGTGTCAGAGAGTCATCAAACACGCAGATCTGGCAGGGATCCACAGGGATGATAGAGTCCAAGTGTGGACTCTGCACAGGGTGGACCAAGACAGAACTCACGTGTTGGAAAGCACTGTCCAGCTGGCTATTCTGCACTTATAGGCTGGGAGCTATGGCCACTTACTTCCCTGGTGCTACCTGCATTGCCCAGCCTGCCTGTCTGTGCACAGCTGTTCCCAGTACCTCCACTGATCCTCCAGATGCATCTTCAAGCCATTCCCCTTTACCCATCGTGAGGAAGGTGTGTCCACAAACCACATCCCTTCTGAGTCTCCTGTGCTCTCTAGGCTCAACAGACAAGTGACCTCTGCCACTCCTCATAAATCATGGAATCTAGTTGATTTTTCCATCATTTCTTTCACCCTTCTGTGGACACACTCTAAATGTTTCACATTCTTATTTTGTAGAGTTCAAAACCAGAGAGAGTGTTTGGGTTGCAGCTACAAATATGTTGAGTGAAGGTGGATTGGTGTTCCCTGGCTGCCTGAGCTGTGCTTAAAGCAGCAGGACATAGGCTTGGCATCTCTGTTGGCCAAAGCAGGTCTTAGTTCAGTGTTATGGAGCTTTCCATCCTCCAGAACTCCCACATCCTTTCCATCAAGTGCCTGAGACACAGAAGAGAAGAAAGGCAGAGGAGAATCATGAAAATGAGTTTCCTAGTTCAGCTGAGAGTAGCAGTCCTCGTGGCCTCAGACTTGTGTGCTGTTAAATTGCAGTGTGAGGGGAAGGTGTTTGCGTGCTGCAGTGTTTTTCCATGTGCTCCTTGTATCCTCCTTTGCCAGGTGCCTCTCTGAGCTTGGTGAATGGCCAGAACCGCTGTGAGGGGCGCGTGGAGATCTACTACAGAGGGAATCAGGGCACGGTCTGCGATGATGGCTGGAACCTCAGGGACGCCGATGTTGTGTGCAGGCAGCTGGGCTGTGGCTTTGCAGTTTCAGCACCAGGAAATGCCTATTTTGGACCAGGCACTGGCACAATTTACCTGGATGATGTGCAGTGCACGGGGAGTGAATCGTCCCTGTTTGAGTGCAGGAGCAATGGCTGGGGCGTGCACAACTGTAACCACAATGAAGATGCCAGTGTTGTCTGCTCAGGTACAACTGATTGTCCTTCCCAAATCCTGGTACACGCTGATGAACTGGTGCTCCTTTGCCTGGCAAGGCGATGCTGCGGGGACACATTTGCAGGCTGTGTATTGCTGTGCTCCTGTGGGAGATTGCCCTGCCAAGAGAGCCTCGCTGTGCATTGCAGTGTGACAGGGCAGCACTGCCATCCCCGGAGCTGGGAGCAAACCTGATGCGCTCCTTCATCCCAATGTCTCTCACTTGCTTCTTTCTCTTCCTCCTGTAACAGCTGCAACTACTGGATACCCAACTACCTCCCCATGGGAAACTACAAGTGAGTCTGCATATTCCACATTCCCTTCCTGTGCTTGACTTTGGGGTTATAGATGTTAACAGCCCAGCCATACAACCTGAGGCCCCCAGGTGTAGCAAAGGGGATGTTGTTGGGAAGTCTACATTGTAGGGGTGGGCACGGTGCTGCCAGAAATGTCCCTGGGGTTGAATTTCACTTTACCTGCAGTTGTGGGGAGCACAAACTCGGGGATATGTTTTCCAAGTCTATGTTCACCAACACATGCCTCACTGGAGTTTCTTTTTCTCCCTCTCTCCACAACTCCCACATCCACAACCACAGAGGTCACCACCATTCAGACCACTGCTTCAAGTACGTCTGCATTACTGCAGGTTAATGTTGTCTGCACTACTTTAGGGCTGTGATGCTGAGTGCATGAGCATGGTATTTTCCTCGGCATCAGAGAGTCCTCAAACATGCAGAGCTGGCAGGGACCCATAGGGACATGAGAGTCCAGGTGTGTACTCTGCACAGGGTTGCCCAAGAGATACCTCACATGTCCAAGTGCACTGTCCAGCTGGTTATTCAGCACTGGCAGGCCGGGAGCCATGGCCACTTACTTCCCTGGTGCTATCTGCAGTGCCCAGCCTGCCTGTCTGTGCACAGCTGTTCCCGGTACCCCATCTGATCCTCCAGATACATCTTTAAGGTATCAGGCACCCTTCCCAAATCCTGGTACACGCTGATGAATTGCTGCTCCTTTGCCTGGCAAGGCAATGTTGTGGGGACACATTTGCAGGCTGTTTTCTGCCCTGCTCCTGTAGGAGATGGCCCTGCCGAGACCACCACGCTGTGCATTGCAGTGTGACAGGGCAGCACTGCCATCCCCAGAGCTGGGAGCAAACCTGGTGCGCTCCTCCATCCCGCTGTCTCTCACTTGCTTCTTTCTCTTTCTCCTGTAGCAACTGAATCTACTGGATACACAACTACCTACCCATGGACAACTACAGGTGAGTCTGCATATTCCACATTCCCTTCCTGTGCTTGACTTTGGGGTTATAGGAGTTAACAGCCCAGCCATACAACCTGAAGCCCCAGGTGTAGCAAAGGGGATGTTGTTGGGAAGCCTACATTGCAGGGGTGGGCACGGTGCTGCCAGAAATGTCCCTGGGGTTGAATTTCACTTTACCTGCAGTTGTGGGGAGCACAAACTCGGGTATATGTATTCCAAGTCTATGTTCACCAACACATGCCTCACTGGAGTTTATTTTTCTCCCTGTCTCCTCAGCTCCCACAACCACAGAAAGCTCCATTCCATCCATTCCTCCAGGTGTGTCTGCATTATTCCTGGTTGGTCTCTGCACTATTTTAGGGCTGTGATGCTGTCTGTGTGCTTGAGTTTTGCCTTTTCCGTGGTGTCAGAGAGTCCTCAAACACACAGATCTGGCAGGGACCCACAGTGATGATAGAGTCCAAGTGTGGACTCTGCACAGGATGAACCAAGAGATACCTCACATGTCCAAGTGCACTGTCCAGGTGGTTATTCTGCACTTATAGGCTGTGAGCTATGGCCACTTACTTCCCTGGTGCTACCTGCATTGCCCAGCCTGCCTGTCTGTGCACAGCTGTTCCCAGTACCTCCACTGATCCTCCAGATGCATCTTCAAGCCATTCCCCTTTACCCATCGTGAGGAAGGTGTGTCCACAAACCACATCCCTTCTGAGTCTCCTGTGCTCTCTAGGCTCAACAGACAAGTGACCTCTGCCACTCCTCATAAATCATGGAATCTAGTTGATTTTTCCATCATTTCTTTCACCCTTCTGTGGACACACTCTAAATGTTTCACATTCTTATTTTGTAGAGTTCAAAACCAGAGAGAGTGTTTGGGTTGCAGCTACAAATATGTTGAGTGAAGGTGGATTGGTGTTCCCTGGCTGCCTGAGCTGTGCTTAAAGCAGCAGGACATAGGCTTGGCATCTCTGTTGGCCAAAGCAGGTCTTAGTTCAGTGTTATGGAGCTTTCCATCCTCCAGAACTCCCACATCCTTTCCATCATGTGCCTGAGACACAGAAGAGAAGAAAGGCAGAGGAGAATCATGAAAATGAGTTTTCAGCTGAGAGTAGCATCATTATCATTCATGAGTTTTCAGCTGAGAGTAGCAGTCCTCGTGGCCTCAGACTTGTGTGCTGTTAAATTGCAGTGTGAGGGGAAGGTGTTTGCGTGCTGCAGTGTTTTTCCATGTGCTCCTTGTATCCTCCTTTGCCAGGTGCCTCTCTGAGCTTGGTGAATGGCCAGAACCGCTGTGAGGGGCGCGTGGAGATCTACTACAGAGGGAATCAGGGCACGGTCTGCGATGATGGCTGGAACCTCAGGGACGCCGATGTTGTGTGCAGGCAGCTGGGCTGCGGCTTTGCAGTTTCAGCACCAGGAAATGCCTATTTTGGACCAGGCACTGGCACAATTTACCTGGATGATGTGCAGTGCACCGGGAGTGAGTCGTCCCTGTTTGAGTGCAGGAGCAGTGGCTGGGGCGTGCACAACTGTAACCACTATGAGGATGCCAGTGTTGTCTGCTCAGGTACAACTGATTGTCCTTCCCAAATCCTGGTACACGCTGATGAACTGGTGCTCCTTTGCCTGGCGAGGCGATGCTGTGGGGACACATTTGCAGGCTGTGTATTGCTGTGCTCCTGTGGGAGATGGCCCTGCCAAGAGAGCCTCGCTGTGCATTGCAGTGTGACAGGGCAGCACCGCCATCCCCAGAGCTGGGAGCAAACCTGATCCACTCCTTCATCCCAATGTCTCTCACTTGCTTCTTTCTCTTCCTCCTGTAACAGCTGCAACTACTGGATACCCAACTACCTCCCCATGGGAAACTACAAGTGAGTCTGCATATTCCACATCCCCTTCCTGTGCTTGACTTTGGGGTTATAGGAGTTAGCAGCCCAGCCATACAACCTGAGGCCCCAGGTGTAGCAAAGGGGTTGTTGTTAGGAAGCCTACATTGCAGGGGTGGGCACGGTGCTGCCAGAAATGTCCCTGGGGTTGAATTTCACTTTACCTGCAGTTGTGGGAAGCACATACTCGGGGATATGTTTTCCAAGTCTATGTTCACCAACACATGCCTCACTGGAGTTTCTTTTTCTCCCTGTCTCCACAACTCCCACATCCACAACCACAGAGGTCACCACCATTCAGACCACTGCTTCAAGTACATCTGCATTAATGCAGGTTAATGTTGTCTGCACTACTTTAGGGCTGTGATGCTGAGTGCATGAGCATGGTATTTTCCATGGCATCAGGGAGTTCTCAAACATGCAGAGCTGGCAGGGACCCATAGGGACATGAGAGTCCAGGTGTGGATTCTGCACAGGGTGGCCCAAGAGATACCTCACATGTCCAAGTGCACTGTCCAGCTGGTTATTCAGCACTGGCAGGCCGGGAGCCATGGCCACTTACTTCCCTGGTTCTACCTGCAGTGCCCAGCCTGCCTGTCTGTGCACAGCTGTTCCCAGTACCCCATCTGATCCTCCAGATACATCTTTAAGGTATCAGGCACCCTTCCCAAATCCTGGTACACGCTGATGAATTGCTGCTCCTTTGCCTGGCAAGGGGATGTTGTGGGGACACATTTGCAGGCTGTTTTCTGCCCTGCTACTGTAGGAGATGCCCTTGTAGAGACCACCACGCTGTGCATTGCTGTGTGACAGCGCAGCACCGCCATCCCCAGAGCTGGGAGCAAACCTGGTGCGCTCCTCCATCCCGATGTCTCTCATTTGCTTCTTTCTCTTCCTCCTGTAACAGCTGCACCTACTGAATACACAACTACCTACCCATGGACAACTGCAGGTGAGTCTGCATATTCCACATTCCCTTCCTGTGCTTGACTTTGGGGTTATAGGAGTTAGCAGCCCAGCCATAAAACCTGAGGCCCCAGGTGTAGCAAAGGGGATGTTGTTGGGAAGTCTACATTGCAGGGGTGGGCACGGTGCTGCCAGAAATGTCCCTGGGATTGAATTTCACTTTACCTGCAGTTGTGGGGAACACAAACTCGGGGATATGTTTTCCAAGTCTATGTTCACTAACACATGCCTCACTGGAGTTTCTTTTTCTCCCTGTCTCCACAGCTCCCACAACCACAGAAAGCTCCATTCCATCCATTCCTCCAGGTGTGTCTGCATTATTCCTTGTTTGTCTCTACACTATTTTAGGGCTGTGATGCTGTCTGAGTGCTTGAGCTTTGCCTTTTCCGTGGTGTCAGAGAGTCCTCAAACACGCAGAGCTGGCAGGGACCCACAGGGATGATAGAGTCCAAGTGTGGACTCTGCACAGGGTGGACCAAGAGATACCTCACATGTCCAAGTGCACTGTCCAGCTGGTTATTCTGCACTTATAGGCTGGGAGCTATGGCCACTTACTTCCCTGGTGCTACCTGCAGTGCCCAGCCTGCCTGTCTGTGCACAGCTGTTCCCAGTACCTCCACTGATCCTCCAGATGCATCTTCAAGCCATTCCCCTTTACCCATCGTGAGGAAGGTGTGTCCACAAACCACATCCCTTCTGAGTCTCCTGTGCTCTCTAGGCTCAACAGACTAGTGACCTCTGCCACTCCTCATAAATCATGGAATCTAGTTGATTTTTCCATCATTTCTTTCACCCTTCTGTGGACACACTCTACATGTTTCACATTCTTATTTTGTAGAGTTCAAAACCAGAGAGAGTGTTTGGGTTGCAGCTACAAATATGTTGAGTGAAGGTGGATTGGTGTTCCCTGGCTGCCTGAGCTGTGCTTAAAGCAGCACAACAAAGGCTTGGCATCTCTGTTGGCCAAAGCAGGTCTTAATTCAGTGTTATGGAGCTTTCCATCCTCCAGAACTCCCACATCCTTTCCATCAAGTGCCTGAGACACAGAAGAGAAGAAAGGCAGAGGAGAATCATGAAAATGAGTTTTCAGCTGAGAGTTGCAGTCCTCGTGGCCTCAGACTTGTGTGCTGTTAAATTGCAGTGTGAGGGGAAGGTGTTTGCGTGCTGCAGTGTTTTTCCATGTGCTCCTTGTATCCTCCTTTGCCAGGTGCCTCTCTGAGCTTGGTGAATGGCCAGAACCGCTGTGAGGGGCGCGTGGAGATCTACTACAGAGGGAATCAGGGCACGGTCTGCGATGATGGCTGGAACCTCAGGGACGCCGATGTTGTGTGCAGGCAGCTGGGCTGCGGCTTTGCAGTTTCAGCACCAGGAAATGCCTATTTTGGACCAGGCACTGGCACAATTTACCTGGATGATGTGCAGTGCACCGGGAGTGAGTCGTCCCTGTTTGAGTGCAGGAGCAGTGGCTGGGGCGTGCACAACTGTAACCACAATGAAGATGCCAGTGTTGTCTGCTCAGGTACCACTGATTGTCCTTCCCAAATCCTGGTACACGCTGATGAACTGGTGCTCCTTTGCCTGGCAAGGGGATGCTGTGGGGCCACATTTGCAGGCTGTGTATTGCTGTGCTCCTGTGGGAGATGGCCCTGCCAAGAGAGCCTCGCTGTGCATTGCAGTGTGACAGGGCAGCACTGCCATCCCCAGAGCTGGGAGCAAACCTGATGCACTCCTTCATCCCAATGTCTCTCACTTGCTTCTTTCTCTTCCTCCTGTAACAGCTGCAACTACTGGATACCCAACTACCTCCCCATGGGAAACTACAAGTGAGTCTGCATATTCCACATCCCCTTCCTGTGCTTGACTTTGGGGTTATAGGAGTTAGCAGCCCAGCCATAAAACCTGAGGCCACTGGTGTAGCAAAGGGGATGTTGTTGGGAAGTCTACATTGTAGGGGTGGGCACGGTGCTGCCAGAAATGTCCTTGGGGTTGAATTTCACTTTACCTGCAGTTGTGGGAAGCACATACTCGGGGATATGTTTTCCAAGTCTATGTTCACCAACACATGCCTCACTGGAGTTTCTTTCTCTCCCTCACTCCACAACTCCCACATCCACAACCACAGAGGTCACCACCATTCAGACCACTGCTTCAAGTACATCTGCATTACTGCAGGTTACTGTTGTCTGCACTACTTTAGGGCTGTGGTGCTGAGTGCATGAGCATGGTATTTTCCACGGCATCAGAGAATCCTCAGACATACAGAGCTGGCGGGGACCCATAGGGCCATGAGAGTCCAGGTGTGGCCTCTGCACAGGGTGGCCCAAGAGATACCTCACATGTCCAAGTGCACTGTCCAGCTGGTTATTCAGCACTGGCAGGCCGGGAGCCATGGCCACTTACTTCCCTGTGGGCCACGTCCAGTGCCCAGCCTGCCTATATGTGCACATATGTTCCCAGTACCCCATCTGATCCTCCAGATACATCTTTAAGGTATCAGGCACCCTTCCCAAATCCTGGTACACGCTGATGAATTGCTGCTCCTTTGCCTGGCAAGGCGATGCTGTGGGGCCACTTTTGCAGGCTGTTTTCTGCACTGCTCCTGTAGGAGATGCCCTTGTAGAGACCACCACGCTGTGCATTGCTGTGTGACAGGGCAGCACCTCCATCCCCAGAGCTGGGAGCAAATCTGGTGCGCTCCTCCATCCCAATGTCTCTCATTTGCTTCTTCCTCTTTCTCCTGTAACAGGGACAACTACTGAAGACACAACTACCTACCCATGGGAAACTACAAGTGAGTCTGCTTATTCCTCATTCCCTTCCTGTGCTTGACTTTGCGGTTATAGGAGTTAGCAGCCCAGCCATACAATATGAGGCCCCCAGGTGTAGCAAAGGGGATGTTGTTGGGAAGCCTACATTGCAGGGGTGGGCACGGTGCTGCCAGAAATGTCTCTGGGGTTGAATTTCACTTTACCTGCAGTTGTGGGGACCACAAACTCGGGGATATGTTTTCCAAGTCTATGTTCACCAACACATGCCTCACTGGAGTTTCCTTCTCTCCCTCACTCCACAACTCCCACATCCATAACCACAGAGGTCACCACCATTCAGACCACTGCTTCAAGTACATCTGCATTACTGCAGGTTACGGTTGTCTGCACTACTTTAGGGCTGTGATGCTGAGTGCATGAGCATGGTATTTTCCATGGCATCAGGGAGTCCTCAAACATGCAGAGCTGGCAGGGACCCATAGGGACATGAGAGTCCAGGTGTGGATTCTGCACAGGGTGGACCAAGAGATACCTCAAATGTCCAAGTGCACTGTCCAGCTGGTTATTCAGCACTGGCAGGCCGGGAGCCATGGCCACTTACTTCCCTGGTGCTATCTGCAGTGCCCAGCCTGCCTGTCTGTGCACAGCTCCTGTAGGAGAAGGCCCTGCCGAGACCATCACGCTGTGCATTGCAGTGTGACAGGGCAGCACCGCCATCCCCAGAGCTGGGGGCAAATCTGGTGCACTCCTCCATCCCGATGTCTCTCATTTACTTCTTTCTCTTCCTTCTGTAACAGATACAACTACTGAATACACAACTACCTACCCATGGGAAACAACAAGTGAGTCTGCATATTCCACATTCCCTTCCTGTGCTTGACTTTGCGGTTATAGGTGTTAGTAGCCCAGCCATACAATATGAGGCCCCCAGGTGTAGCAAAGGGGATGTTGTTGGGAACCCTACAATGTGGGGGTGGGCACGGTGATGCCAAAAATGTCTCCGGGGGTTGAATTTCACTTTACCTGCAGTTGTGGGGACCACAAACTCGGGGATATGTTTTCCAAGTCTATGTTCACCAACACATGCCTCACTGGAGTTTCTTTTTCTCCCTGTCTCCACAGCTCCCACATCCACAGAAAGCTCCATTCCATCCATTCCTCCAGGTGTGTCTGCATTATTCCTCGTTGGTCTCTGCACTATTTTAGGGCTGTGATGCTGTCTGAGTGCTTGAGCTTTGCCTTTTCCGTGGTGTCAGAGAGTCCTCAAACACGCAGAGCTGGCAGGGACCCACAGGGATGATAGAGTCCAAGTGTGGACTCTGCACAGGGTGGACCAAGAGATACCTCACATGTCCAAGTGCACTGTCCAGCTGGTTATTCTGCACTTATAGGCTGGGAGCCATGGCCACTTACTTCCCTGGTGCTACCTGCAGTGCCCAGCCTGCCTGTCTGTGCACAGCTGTTCCCAGTACCTCCACCGATCCTCCAGATGCATCTTCAAGCCATTCCCCTTTACCCATCGTGAGGAAGGTGTGTCCACAAACCACATCCCTTCTGAGTCTCCTGTGCTCTCTAGGCTCAACAGACAAGTGACCTCTGCCACTCCTCATAAATCATGGAATCTAGTTGATTTTTCCATCATTTCTTTCACCCGTCTTTGGACACACTCTAAATGTTTCACATTCTTATTTTGTAGAGTTCAAAACCAGAGAGAGTGTTTGGGTTGCAGCTACAAATATGTTGAGTGAAGGTGGATTGGTGTTCCCTGGCTGCCTGAGCTGTGCTTAAAGCAGCACAACAAAGGCTTGGCATCTCTGTTGGCCAAAGCAGGTCTTAATTCAGTGTTATGGAGCTTTCCATCCTCCAGAACTCCCACATCCTTTCCATCATGTGCCTGAGACACAGAAGAGAAGAAAGGCAGAGGAGAATCATGAAAATGAGTTTTCAGCTGAGAGTAGCATCATTATCATTCATGAGTTTTCAGCTGAGAGTAGCAGTCCTCGTGGCCTCAGACTTGTGTGCTGTTAAATTGCAGTGTGAGGGGAAGGTGTTTGCGTGCTGCAGTGTTTTTCCATGTGCTCCTTGTATCCTCCTTTGCCAGGTGCCTCTCTGAGCTTGGTGAATGGCCAGAACCGCTGTGAGGGGCGCGTGGAGATCTACTACAGAGGGAATCAGGGCACGGTCTGCGATGATGGCTGGAACCTCAGGGATGCCGATGTTGTGTGCAGGCAGCTGGGCTGCGGCTTTGCAGTTTCAGCACCAGGAAATGCCTATTTTGGACCAGGCACTGGCACAATTTACCTGGATGATGTGCAGTGCACCGGGAGTGAGTCGTCCCTGTTTGAGTGCAGGAGCAGTGGCTGGGGCGTGCACAACTGTAACCACTATGAGGATGCCAGTGTTGTCTGCTCAGGTACCACTGATTGTCCTTCCCAAATCCTGGTACACGCTGATGAACTGGTGCTCCTTTGCCTGGCAAGGCGATGCTGTGGGGCCACATTTGCAGGCTGTGTATTGCTGTGCTCCTGTGGGAGATGGCCCTGCCAAGAGAGCCTCGCTGTGCATTGCAGTGTGACAGGGCAGCACCGCCATCCCCAGAGCTGGGAGCAAACCTGGTGCGCTCCTCCATCCCGATGTCTCTCACTTGCTTCTTTCTCTTCCTCCTGTAACAGCTGCAACTACTGGATACCCAACTACCTCCCCATGGACATCTACAAGTGAGTCTGCATATTCCACATTCCCTTCCTGTGCTTGACCTTGGGGATATAGGAGCTAGCAGCCCAGCCATACAACCTGAGGCCCCCAGGTGTAGCAAAGGGGATGTTGTTGGGAAGCCTACATTGCAGGGGTGGGCACGGTGCTGCCAGAAATGTCCTTGGGGTTGAATTTCACTTTACCTGCAGTTGTGGGGACCACAAATTCGGGGATATGTTTTCCAAGTCTATATTCACCAACACATGCCTCACTGGAGTTTCTTTCTCTCCCTCTCTCCACAACTCCCACATCCACAACCACAGAGGTCACCACCATTCAGACCACTGCTTCAAGTATGTCTGCATTACTGCAGGTTAATGTTGTCTGCTCTACTTTAGGGCTGTGATGCTGAGTGCATGAGCATGGTATTTTCCAGGGCATCAGTGAGCCCTCAAACATGCAGAGCTGGCAGGGACCCATATGGACATGAGAGTCCAGGTGTGGCCTCTGCACAGGGTGTCCCAAGAGATACCTCACAGGTCCAAGTGCACTGTCCAGCTGGTTATTCAGCACTGGCAGGCCGGGAGCCATGACCACTTACTTTCCTGGTGCTACCTGCAGTGTGCAGCCTGCCTGTCTGTGCACAGCTGTTCCCAGTATCCCATCTGATCCTCCAGATACATCTTTAAGGTATCAGGCACCCTTCCCAAATCCTGGTACACGCTGATGAATTGCTGCTCCTTTGCCTGGCAAGGCGATGTAGTGGGGCCACTTTTGCAGGCTGTTTTCTGCCCTGCTCCTGTAGGAGATGCCCTTGTAGAGACCACCACGCTGTGCATTGCAGTGTGACAGGGCAGCACCGCCATCCCCAGAGCTGGGAGCAAACCTGGTGCGCTCCTCCATCCCAATGTTTCTCATTTGCTTCTTTCTCTTCCTCCTGTAACAGCTACAACTACTGAATACACAACTACCTACCCATGGACACCTACAGGTGAGTCTGCATATTCCACATTCCCTTCCTGTGCTTGACTTTGCGGTTATAGGAGTTAGCAGCCCAGCCATACAACCTGAGGCCCCCAGGTGTAGCAAAGGGGATGTTGTTGGGAAGCCTACATTGCAGGGGTGGGCACGGTGCTGCCAGAAATGTCCCTGGGGTTGAATTTCACTTTACCTGCAGTTGTGGGGAGCACAAACTCAGGGATATGTTTTCCAAGTCTATGTTCACCAACACATGCCTCACTGGAGTTTCTTTCTCTCCCTCTCTCCACAACTCCCACATCCACAACCACAGAGGTCACCACCATTCAGACCACTGCTTCAAGTATGTCTGCATTACTGCAGGTTACTGTTGTCTGCACTACTTTAGGGCTGTGATGCTGAGTGCATGAGCATGGCATTTTCCACGGCATCAGGGAGTCCTCAAACATGCAGAGCTGGCAGGGACCCATAGGGACATGAGTGTCCAGGTGTGGACTCTGCACAGGGTGGCCCAAGAGATACCTCACATGTCCAAGTGCACTGTCCAGCTGGTTATTCAGCACTGGCAGGCCGGGAGCCATGGCCACTTACTTCCCTTGTGCTACCTGCAGTGCCCAGCCTGCCTGTCTGTGCACAGCTGTTCCCAGTATCTCAGCTGGTCCTCCTGGTGCATCTTTAAGAGACCCCCACCCCGTGCATTGCAGTGTGACAGGGCAGCATTGCCGTTCCCCGAGCTGGAAGCCAGCCTTGCGTGCTCCTCCATCCCAATGTCTCTCATTTGCTTCTTTCTCTTCCTCTCTCAACAGATGTTGATACCTCAACTCCTGTTCCTTCTCCACCATCCAGCACACCTGGTATGTATCTGACTTTCAGTATTTTATTTTATTGTTTGCTTATTTTTTTATAAGTTTTCATCTGCATTCTATATCCCACTGTTTTTTCTGTTATACTCTTAGAAATTCTGAATTTTTCTTGATATCTTGTCATACCCTCCTTTTTACTCTTCCATTTCTCTGATTGTCCCTTGAGTGTCTTTAGGCCTCCATCTGGTCTTTGGTCTTTTTTATGCTTTAGTAACTTTTTAGCCAGTATCTGTTCCTTTCTCTCATGCGCTTTCATTCCTGAAGCCTGCTAAATGCAAATTAGCAGTTTAGATTCCTAGTTCTGCTGTGATTACACCCATTGCCTGTGTAAGAAGTGTATATCCATTCATTTTATCTGGAAACTTCACCACCATTTGCTGTGGTATGTGTACACTCACTGTGTAACTATTTGTTGATAATGAAGCCTAATTGAATCTCATTTTCATCTCTTTTTTTTTTTTTCAGCTCAAAAATTTTTTTGTGGCAGCTTCCTTTCAAATTCATCTGGATCAATTCAGAGTCCTTTTTATCCTTCAAATTATCCAGATAATGCAGATTGCTTGTGGGAAATACAAGTAACGAACAATTACCGCATTATGCTCACGTTTGGAAATATTCAGTAAGTAAATTGCTTGTTTTCTGGGTAGTAAATTGGTCCAAAAATCTCAACTTCAAACACAGTTCTCAAACATTTTCCCCATATTTAAACGTGTATTATAAATATTACCTTGAAAATGTGCCAGTGCAGCATCCTAGTTTGTTGTTTACGTGGCATTTAAAATACTGAACTTTACCAAATGCATTTTACCTAGTTTTCATGTTTTACCCTTTATTCATGTTAATTCCTTAGACTGCAAGGTGGATGCCAATATGACTACATTGAGATTTACGATGGTCCACCACGTACTTCTCCTCTGCTTGGAAGAATTTGTTCTGGTTATAATATCGTGTACACATCCTCCTCAAATATGATGACTGTCAGATTTCACAGTGACTCTAGATATTCAAACAGAGGGTTTTACGCTGAGTATCGCTCCTTTTCAGCAGATCAGAAAACTGGTAAGTTTCTATTCACTTTATACCATTTATTTGGCTAAAAGGCTTTTATATCCTGATGTTATTTGACCAAGTATTTGTTAATGTTTCTGAACCACTCCCAAAAAAGCACCATTCTTACTTGAATTTCTAAGTGGTTATTAACTGATCACTTCCAGATAATTAATTTTTTGTTTTAAAATACCTTCAAATCAAATTGATTCCACTTACTTGTTTTTTTTTAATGGTGGTCAGTCTAAACTCAGCTTTATTCTTATCACCTCATTATTTTCACTTTTTTTGTCTATTCTCATGGACAGTATCTTGTAGAATCATGGAAAAATTCATTAGAAAGGATATTTGAATTTTTCCAACTCCAACTATTCCAAGCAGGACTATCACCAGCACCAGACCATGTCCATTATGAATTTATGTAGTAATGGAGGTACAATTGGACTCTGAACTGCATCTCCAGGGGTCTTACTAGCAGACTCAGATGTGATCATTTCCCCCTACTCAGCGCTTGCCAGGCAGCAGCCTGAGTACCGTGTTCAATTCTTGTCCCTCCAGTTCTAAAGTGATGTAGACAGACTGGACAGTAGCGATACTGGATTAAGGTGTCATCAAAATACTACTGTGTACTGCACGTTATTGTTAGGAGAGTAACTGAATGTCAACTGAAGATTGGCAGAGATTATTTGTATCTAAGTGAAAGGTGTAAGATTGAAATCCCTTCTGTAAACGGTAGAAGCTTTTGCATTTGGTGAAATTTTACATGATCAATTACATGAATTAACTAATAATTCATATTTTCTGCCCTAGCCCTCTTTTGCTTCCCAACTCACATGCGTGCAGTTGTAGAGAGAAGCTATATCCAGTCACAGGGTTACTCTGTGTGGAATGCTAGCTTGTCCGACTCTTCTTGTAGACCAAAAATTACACCGACCCAGGTTATATTCAACATCCCATACGACAGCTGCGGTACCCGTAGAGAGGTGAGTGTCAATGTATTTGAGAGATATCTCCAGTTCTGGGCACAGAAACTTAATAGGCAGTTGGAAAACTGCTAAGAATTGCATGGGGGCATTGCTGTCTGTAAGCATTCAAAACACACATAAGAAGCTCATCTTTCTGGAAGCTTGGGTTAATTAGCCATTCCTACTTGTCCTTCTTAGATTTTAATATCTGTGTTTATTTCAGAGTGATGCTATGGAGAAGAAAGTGTAGGATAGAGCAGGGTGAAGAATCATGTAGGATGCTTTGGGTTTTTGAGTATGACACGTTCTTTCTGAGTAATAATAGGATCTGACGCATACAGAAGTTTGTACTTCACAGTGTGAACATAACTACATGCAATAATCTTGCACTCACCTAATGTGTCAAACAGAGCAGCAACGAGACTCTCGACTATTCCAACGTGATAAGAATATTTCCTTCTGATTCCATCATCAAGAGGAAAAAGGACCTTTACTTGCATGTGAACTGCAAAATGCTCCAGAAGACCTGGGTACAAGCAATGTACATTGCTGATGGCTCTAGTGTTACTGACATTAATGAAACCCAGTATGGCAGATACAAAGTGGACTTGGAATTCTACAATTCCTCCTCTTTCCTTCTGCCAGTGACTGACTTTCCTTACCACGTTGACCTGAATCAGAATTTGTACCTTCAAGCATCTCTTCGCAGCAATGACTCAAATCTGGCGCTGTTTGTGGATACATGTGTGGCATCACCTAATCCTAACAATTTTACATCAGTGACCTATGACTTGATCAGAAGTGGGTAAGAACTTGCTTAGGAATGATTTTGAAAGTATCTGGATACAGAGATCTTAAAGTGAGTTGTTTGTGAGAGATAAAATTTGGGACCAGTGTGCATTGGTTGTTATTCTCAATACAAATAGGCGTTTAAGAAATACCTTCTGGCGTAGCCTAAGTAAAACTGACTATGACAATTGAAATCCCACTGGCAAGTAGCAGTCAAGCTCCAATTTCACTCCAGGAGGCAGTGTAGAAACTGAGATCTGAACTTGTTTCTGATCTAGATGAATGAAATATAGGGATGCAATGGCTCTTTGTTTCTGTACACCAGAATCAAAGTTTTGTAAATACTGTTTCCTTGATATGATACAAAATTTGCCTTCTAATTTGGAATGGAATATTTGTGGTCTCTTGTAAGTAATGCTAAATGGACAAAGAGCTATAAGAAATCAAAGTGTTGCTCTTGGTGTCCTGTTTTCTTCCAAGAAAGAAAAACTCTTGCTATTTCATTTCCATTCTGTGCTTAGTGGGATTTGAATCTTTCTACTTCCTGAGAAGGTGTTATTATTGGTAACCTTAGCAAAGTAGGAGTCAAGTAACCAACCATTGTGCTGGAAGTCTATGGCTTGTAAGAGGTTTGAGAAGTGACCTGTAGCCTCCTGCACATGAGATGAGTGTCCTCCCTTTTACACGTTATGTGAATATGAGGAATGTTTTCCTCTTGTTTAGATTTCTTTTGATTCTATCTGTAAAAATACTTACTCATTAAGCAGAAAGAAGACTCAACAAGGAAATAGGTCAAATAGATTCTGGTCTTTTTCCAGGTAATTTGTATTAATTTGACGTGTAACAGTGCCAAAAGAAAGTGTATTTACAGAATTTAACTTCAGTAATATCTCCTTATAAATATCATCGGTGTTGGGTTACTGTTGCAGTATAAAATACACTGTGAGAAATGTGGGAATTTTTATGAGGAAAATGAGCCCAGTGAAAGCTAACCTGTTAATTTTGTCTTTCTCTCTAGGTGTGTTAGAGACCCCACCTACTCTTCTTACTATTCACCATCTCCAAGTGTCAGTCGGTTTGCATTTAATGCTTTCTCCTTCGTTAAGCGCTACCCATCAGTCTACCTGCAGTGTGAGCTGGTGGTGTGCAGGTATGGTGACTTTTCTTCCCGCTGCTACCGAGGCTGTGTGAACAGGTTCAGGAGGAATGCAGGATCTTCACAGGGAAAAGTGAATGTTGTCATCGGACCTGTTCAGCTTCAGGAGGCTCCCACTGAGAAGAGGAATGCCGGTGAGTGCAAACTTCCACTTCTATGTGTGTTGCATATCAGTTCATAAACCCAGTTCTGAGATATCCTTTTGCTAGCGTATTCACAACCCTACCATAACCTAAAGTTATTTTATAGTATTCAGATACAAGCAAATTTATTATACTTAGACCAACTGTTTGTTCTGCATGTATCAAGTATCTATTGTTTTAGTTCTGCTAGAAATGAGATGTAGCACATCTACCTCCTGAATCTGTATTAGATTTTTAATGTTTTCTCTGCATGATTGGCATATCTCTTATTTATTAGCAACCACGCTGTAGGTGCCCTTGAAAATGTTTTCCTGTGCCCTAAAAATGGTGTCTCCACTGTTAGGAAATAGTATCTCATGGTCTTGGAGTAATTGTTACAAGCTCATAGAATCACTTGAGTTGGGAGGGACCCTTAAAGCCATGGTGTCCAACTCCCTGCAATGAGCAGCTGCAGCTCAAACATTCTTAGCCACTTTTTATGTGCTTGTTTGGAATGGACACAGAATCATTTCTTAAACAATGTGATAATTTGCTTTTCAGATCCGTATTGCAGATCTGATCAGATCCATTTCTTTCTCCTTACCTTTGAAATGAACTAGCTCAGGAAACAAATGTAAGCCCTTCTCTTTCTTTCTCTCTCACACACAGAGCTGGCCTCGGACATCCAGGTGAGAGGGGAGCTGAAGAGCACTGCACCTGCTGCCAGCTCCCACATTCCTCTGGCTGTGACCATTGCTGTGCTGGCAGCTGCCATCCTCACAGTGGGAGGACTTCTTCTGAAGCGCAAACTGCAAGAACCCATCCCCTACCAGATAATGTGAGAGGTGACCAAGAGTCTGCAGGTGGAGGGTGCAATTTGGATGTTTCAGAGCATTTCAGCTGAGCTCCTGCTTTGGTGTTGTGTCTCAGGAGACTGATTTTCGTGGCTTGGGAGAAAAGAACTGATTTCTTTTGCCACTGCTTACATGTAGATAGAACGGTTGTGTGGTGTTCTACTGATATTAAGTACTCTAGAGAGTAGCCCAAGAAAAATATTGCTTTTAGAGAAAAGTATCTCAATAATCAGCTGTAAAATAAACTACACAGATATTGCACATAAGGAATTGTTCCTGCACAGGGTTACTTCACTGGGGGGACACGGTTCTTCACATTTATGTTTCTTTGAGAAAATGTAGGCTATTTATAAATATTTGCACAGAAGATAAATACAATCAAACCTGTTATGTGTGCAATTAAAAAACACAGGGGAGGAAGCATTTGTAGAGCAATATTACTTTTCTTTTTCTGTACTTGCAAATACACTGCCTATGTGCCTGAGCTCACTGCTAATACGTTATCAGATTGAAGGACGTGGTTTCTGAGAAAGTGACTTTGCCAAGGAGTGATCTGTACTCTTGTTATTACGCATTTCCTAACCTGTAGTGGCAAGGGGAATGTACGCAAGTTGCCATAAGGAAGTGTGACCAGCCTCATATTCCCATGTGAAAACAAAATAGTAACAATATTAATAAAGGAAGAACCTGTTGGGAAGAACTCCCTTACTACATGTGAAAGCATCATTGGTATTTGCTTGAGAAATGCTCCCCTTTTAGACTTTCTTATTTTCTAGCAAACAATGACAGAGGAAAACTTGCTAGGAACAGCATGAAGTACTACCTGTGAGGTGAGCCAGAGACTAAGTAGTGACTTATACTCGAGACTACATTTTGTCCTGGTGATGAGGATAAGAGTAGACAGAAATAGTCATTGCAGCCTGTAGTATTTCTTCCTGCCTTTTCTAGGTGACCCCAGGCATCTTCTCACGTCCCCATGCTGTGGAGAAAGGACCTAACAAGGATGGACTGCCAATGCCACAGAGAATTTTGTTACCCACATATGAGGAACAAGGGCTGAGGGTCCTCCCCTTTTCTACCTACCACCCTACAACCATATTTGAAGGGTAGAGCAGTCAAGAAAAAGGGCCATCCTCTTTGCTCTTCACAGACCTGCTACTTTCTCTTCTGCACCAGCTCCTGCCATTGCACTGCTGTTGTGCTACCCCATAGCTTTTCATAGTCTGATGGCACTTCTTCTGCATTTCACATTCCCGGAGTATATTTGTGATCAGACTAGAAGAAATGTCCTAGGGCCAGGATGTTGATGCCTCCAATCAGCAACACGTTTGTGCTTTTCAGACTTGTTTTCCCATGCTACACCTGCACCAAGGGTTCTAGATGAAGATATATATATATATCAAGGTTGTATCAGAGTACAGGGTAGATGTACCAAGTGCAGTGGTTTCCATATTAAGTGTTGTGAAAAACACTTAGTGTAAGCTGCTCAACTATTGGATGTCCCAAAACCGTTGTCCCTATCTTCCACTGTTTCCTTGATCCACATGCATTGTAGAAATGTGGAGTTCAATAAAACTAGGCTTGGTGAGGAAGAAAAAAATCATTTTCTGAAGTAAATGCTCTCAGTGAATGGCCCTTCTACTGAGTACCTTCCCTCCCATCTCCTGTCCCACCACATTCAGGAGCTTGGTAAATCCAAGGGACATGACTCTGAGCTTTTCTGACCCACTTGTCTCCTCTCTGTAATACAAACACAAATTGATTTGTATTGACATGCTCCATATCACACAGGCAACAGAGCCTGAGAGGCCATCAAGTAACCTGGTAAATTTGACTAAACTACCTCATTGGATCATTATGCACGTGTTCAGACTATTGTCCCTTTGTGAAGAAGTCTGTGGACACCCTCATTCCAGTGTAGATGCTTGGGATAGTCGTGGATGAAAGCTGATTGATCTCCTGTGTCCTTTCAGTTGTTTTCATCTGAACATCACAAAGTCCATATCGTCTACAGAAACCTCCTATCAACAGGCAGCAGAACATAAAGTGTTTTCAAAGCCCTTTCACAGAGTAATATGCTGAGAAAGACTTCAGCTGCTGGAAGTCGTTCTAGAGAGAAAAAATGCATTATTGCAAGAGTCCATCTACCCAATGGGAAGGATGGAAACATCCTCTTTATGCTATTTGACTGAATTAACTCTATTTGATCTGAACATAGTAGTTATCTATTCCCACTGTGCAGATCGTCTGATGATTAAGATCTCTAGAAGTGCATAGATCTTTGACATTTGTCACAAAGAATTAATTAATGAAGAATGAAGTGAGAAAATAAATAAGTATTGTTTGTTTACCTGGACGGCTTAGCGGGTGTTTTTTCCACTGAGCCATATGAGATCCACTTTTGTGTTCCCCTTCCTCCTACGCCTTTTCAGTTATTACAAGAGTTTGGAGAATTGCTGTCCATCACTTACTCTTGCTTCACTGATTGCAGCGTTGGATTGGTCAGCCAAATGTACGGTATTTTTTTCTGCTTCTTGCCAAAATGTCAAAACCAGAAGAATATGAATAGTGAACACCAAGTGCTGGGTACGTTTCCTCATTCATATGTGAATGTGGTTGTTTGGACAAAGAAGAAATATATTTACTCTTCACTTTGGTTTGCTTTCAAGGCTTCCAACCTTATCTTTGGCCTCTTGTGTTTCGCACTTCCTTCTTCCATTCCAATAATGCTGGCCTTTGTGGAAAGACCTTCTAAGTCATTCTTTTTTCCCTTGGGCTCCTTGGATGCCATAGATTCGTACATTACAATAACTGTGCCACAGATCTTGACTGCTGATAATGCCATTCAAGCCTTGATGACTGTAAAGGTAAGAATTGGATGCAGAATGATATTTTGGCTCTTCAGTCTTAGGACAGCTGTCAGACTACTAGCCACTCTGACAAGAGAATGACGAATGAGAATTAAACCTTATTTTATGCTTTGGAGAACTTTGGGTACGTTTTTCAAATTTTAGAGCAGATGTAAGCTGTAACCTAACTTACTTCAATGTAATTAGAATCCACTGATTTTTCTGCTTGGTTTTCACAAAAAACTATCAGCTGCCCCTGGTTCTCTTGACATTCTCTTGTCATTAACAGCTTCATGGTGAACCAAGTATGAATTTTGACATGAACTTTAAAAGCAGATACATTCATGTTGGAGCTGCAAGGTTCTTCAGGTGAACAGTGATTCACTTAAAAGCCCTCTCCTTCCCTCATGTCTCCATCATGTTGCCTCTCCAGTGGTTTCTGTGACCACCAAGACCCTGCAGTCACTTGAAGCCCCCTTCCTGTTGGCTCTAAAAGTAGAAACACCAAAGTTGAGGTGGAGCTAACAGTGCTGATGGGACCCAAGTGTCTAGTTAAAGTGTCTATCGATTATGTTATGTTCTTCATGTTTAGCAACAGCCACAGTTCTGGTGGATTATGTTCAGAAACTCATACTTTTTCTTGATCACAATGCTATTTTATCATATTTTAAAGTATGCCAAATCTGTACCCTATTTGTGGCTCCCCAGGGAGCTTACCTCACTAACTGGAACCAAGGTATGAAGTTCCCTAACAACCTTCTTGGAGGAAATCCCATTTGAATTTCAAAATCCCACTACCTTCTTCAGACTTGCCAAGGGTTGTCATCAGAAAATAAAAGTATATGATTAATCAGCCAGAATCAAGAGGTATCTTTGGATAAGAGCTCATTTTGTTTGTACAACAAGGTGGTTGTAGGACTCATAGTAGCATAAATATTTTCTTCCAAGCAGTGGAAAATGTTACTCTTGAGATATTATCTTCAAGCAGAAACCAGGATGTGACAAAATATTGAATAACAAATCAAACATATTTTCGTTTCAGACTATCATGCCATGCTTATTTTACCATCCTCCTGTAGAAAAAGAGATTATAAAGCCACTCCCCTTCAGAAATAGAGACTATATAACCTGATGGTTCCTTCCATCAGCAGCTCCTGATGAGATGGGTACCACTATGATATTGATGTGCTTCCTTTTGCTTGGTGCAGCAGTTCTGGAGGCCAGATCAGGTAAACCACTTAGACTTCTTCCAGGGCATATAAAGGCTGTTGATCCTGTTAACAGAAACGGTAGTCATGCTGGTATTGACTTGTGCAAAAGAGTAAAGGTGAAACAATTCTAGTAGAACAAAACTGTGCCTAATTATATTGAATTGTAATAATTAAAGCTTTTGGTAGAATGCATTCTGCACCCATGGGATAGTCCTTGTCTTAGTGCCTTGAATCGTTGTTAGAGTTGTATCTATGACTGCGATGGATAAAAGTTATCAAAGACATGATATGATTTTCATTCAAAAGAATTTTTGGTCCTTTTTTCTTTATGCAACAGGTACTGTCTCCCAAGTGATGTAGGTACCTTTGAGCTAAATAATACTGTGCATGATCTACAATAATTGCATGTGATTTTTCCAACTAGTTAAGCATCACTGTAGCAATTTATATTGTCCTCATCCAGTTTTCCTCATCTGTCCTAGCTGTCTTCTCCTTGCCATCTTTCTCTCACTCCCTTCTTTGTTCTCTCTGCTCTTGCCTTCATCCCCCAGCCCTGCCTCTGTCTCCTGGGTCACAGCAAGTGCTGCATTTGTAGTGTTGAAGACTTTCCCATTTTTGACACCTCTAAACTGCAAAGCAGGATGCATCCTATCTGATTAGGTGCCCAGCAAATTATTTTGCTTGAAGGAAAGTAAAATTGTTTTAGATAGTTTTAGTTTCCCAATGCCAAGTTCATTTCCAGCCAGGTTTGCTTCTCCAGTTTGAAGAAATTCTGTAAGTATAGTTTATAAACTTGCATCTCCAAGTAAAATTGAAACAACTGAGATCTGTAGAAATCAAGGGCCAAATTTGTGGCTCCTCACTTTGAACTGATAATTAACAGTGCATAAATAGGGAAATATTTACTTTGGGCATTGTCTTGACAGTTCCTCTAGTCCATCAGCGGTGAATTAGATGAAGAAATCCTATAGCTGGTAACTTGTCAAGATTCTTTTGCTTCGGATGACTTAGTGCTTAGTAACGAGCAAAATATATACTTGACAGACAGGCAAAGCATGACAAATACAGCTCTTTTGTTTGATCTCCAAAGTATAAGTCCTGGAGTTCTTATGTTACATTTATTCGGGGATTGACTTGCACTTTAATAAACTCTTTCACCAAAAATGGATCTAGAAATTTATATTTTCAAGCTGCTTATGCAGGATGTCTGAATTATGAAAAAGCTAAACCAAAAGTAGATGGGTTTCATATGAATAGCTGTATTTAACAGCAGCTATCTTGGTGTGTTCATGAAAAGTTATTCAGCATTTCTTTATGTCTAACTGTTTTTAGAGGCAGGTAAGAACAGAAGCCAGTGGATTCCTGCTGAAATTCTTACAATCCCATTGTGTTCATTGTCCAGTTTTTTGAACAGTTAGTTGGAACTTTTGTGAAATTACCCCTAAAAACTGCAGGATTTGGTTGTGATATGTGGACTCTGGATCTTTAAAATTCTCTTACAATTTTACAGGAAGACATATTCCATATAAATCCCACAAACGAGGGAGAAGAGGTAAGAATGGCTGTTGTTTGCTCTAAAATCCCATCTTCTGTTTTCAGAAGAATTGTTTTGGTTTTATTCTGACGTCATTTTAAGCACTGCAGCACACTGCTTAGGGTCCTTAATGTTGCATATTAGTAGTATGGAATGGCTTGTGAATTCCAAATTATTTCCCTGGTAATTTTTCTATGGCACCACTGCGGTTACCCAATGAGCATAGGTTTAGGAAGAAGTGGTACTGGATATCCTTGCATTTTGCTGTGTCCCTGAAGCCTCGGCAATTTTCTTGGTCCTCTTTGAGCTTTGCCTCTTCCACCAGTTCAACAGTCTTGTTACTGATATCCACCTCTTGTAAGACATAGAATGGGGGAGGAAAAGCCATATCGTACTTTCTAAACTTACCTAGGGTTCAATGCAGATTGCTCCATCTCCCTCTTCTTACCAGAAAATATTTGGAAGGCAATAAGTAAAAGAAATACCTAAACATATGTCCCTAAAATATGTCATTTTCTTCCTATCAACAAAGGAAAAAATGTCATTGCTATTTCTCTTGCTGGACTTTTCCTCAGATTTCATTCTGAAATTGAAATTCATTTTCTTTTGTCTCCTCACTTACTGTGCTTTTCTTATGATCAGAGAATTTCCTTTCTTACAAAAATAATTTGCTCTTGTCCTGCTAACTCTTCAGTAGAAATCTTGCAAGAAATACATGCAGTTGATTTTCAGGTCTGGCAGAGAGGAAGAAAGTATGGTCTCTCCCTCCACCACCTCTGTCCACACAGAGGGCTAATACTGGGCCAGAAAGGCAGCCATGGGGAATGGTGATATTATGGGGCAGGAGAATGGAATAAGCAACTTCTACAGGTCATTCCCAGCTAACTCATCCAACTGTGTTAGTGCCCAACTCCCTCTCTCCCAAAGAAACCGGTCTCCACCTGGTCGATGGAAGGCACAGATGTGAGGGCCGTGTACAGCTGTATTATGAAGGCCAGCTGGGGACGGTTTGTGATGACCACTGGGATCTCGCCGATGCCCAGGTTGTGTGCAGGCAGCTGGGATGTGGCCAGGCCGTTGCAGCTCCAGACAGTGCTTACTTTGGCCAAGGCTCAGGCAGCATCCTGCTGGACGACGTGCAGTGCCAGGGAAATGAGCTGGCCTTGCAGCACTGCCGTCACCGTGGATGGGGGAATCATAACTGCGGCCACCATGAAGATGCTGGTGTTGTCTGTTCAGGTACTGGAACATTTTGCTTTTCCAAAATCTTTTTCTATAAATTGCACCCAACAGATGCATTTGGGTGTAGGGTTACTCATACTTCTGAGATATAAAAAAAACAACGAACGCATGCTGTGATATCTCTATTTCTGTGGGCATGTTGTGTTCAGTGACATTTATTTCCCAGATGGCTACAGCTGGCAGGAGTATTTAAAGGAGAACCCAGTTCTTGCCTGGCCCGTGGTGTTCCACAACACATGGCAGGTGCCACAGCAGTGCCCTTCCCTGCCATCACCATCTGTAAATACCACTTTCAATTTAGTAATAATTTTAAAGCATGTCTCTTTCCCTCCACCATTCTCTCTGTTGATTTCTGTCAAGATGGAGTGTGCTGGTAATTTGTCCTGCCTCCATTCCCAAGGATCTGGGTTTATAGCTTACACAAAGGCATTCTCATTACTCAGACACAGTCCTTTATGTGGGAACTGTCCTTTATTTGTATTCACAGAATGGAGCTCCACAGAACCCACCCTTTTGCCAGCAACATGGCTGTCAGAGACAAGCTCCACATTAGAAACGACCTCTACTCCAGAGACTGCAATACTAATGACAACCATTCCGAATTTCATGACTTCATGGACAACAATCTCTACATCGCCAGAAGAGACCTCCAGAACGCAGAGCACAGGACCGATAACAACCAGTGTGTCACAATCGACTACCACATTAGGCACGACAACCACAGCACAGACTAGCACTGCTCTGGAGACAACTCCTGAAGTGCCAACGACCTACAGAACACAAAGCACCACAAGAACAACAAGTGGAACATTGGGGATGAGCTTGCCCATGGATATCAGCGCAGCAGGTAACACTGCCCAGTGTCATTCACCAAGCTTCCTCCTTCCCTCAATATTCCTGCCCACACCAGATTGTACCAGAGGATATCTCCCAGCCCTGGGAAGAAAAATTGGGGTCACTTCCTTCCACCACCTCTGTCCACACAAAGGGCTAATACTGGGCCAGAAAGGCAGTCATGGGGAATGGTGATATTATGGGGCAGGAGAATGGAATAAGCAACTTCTACAGGTCATTCCCAGCTAACTCATACAACTGTGTTTGTGCCCAACTCCCTCTCTCCCAAAGGAACTGGTCTCTACCTGGTCAATGGAAGGCACAGATGCGAGGGCCGTGTACAGCTGTACTATGAAGGCCGGCTGGGGACGGTCTGTGATGACCACTGGGATCTCGCCGATGCCCAGGTTGTGTGCAGGCAGCTGGGATGTGGCCAGGCTGTTGCAGCCCCAGGCAGTGCTTACTTTGGCCAAGGCTCAGGCAGCATCCTGCTGGATGACGTGCAGTGCGAGGGAAATGAGCTGGCCTTGCAGCACTGCCGTCACATTGGATGGGGGAGACACAACTGCCGACACTATGAAGATGCTGGTGTTGTCTGTTCAGGTACCGGAACATTTTGCTTTTCCAAAATCTTTTTCTATAAATTGCACCCAATTTATGCATTCAAATGATTTGAGAGTAGGGTTGTTCTGACATCTTTCCACCAAGACAGCAATATGTCTTACCATGATAGTTCTACTGCTGTATGCATACAGTCTTCAGAGCTGTACCAAGTGATATGTTTTTCTTACCTGGCAGCTGTAGGTCCACTGAGTACAACAGATTGGCCCCATATAATAGGTGAGTCGTGCCTTCCTGGCTTTGCAGCACACTCCACATCCAGCAGCACATAGTTGCTCCCACAAAGTAGATGAGCTACTGCAGGAGTGATCCAGTGGAGGTGATGAGGACAAGCCCTGCAACTGCCCACAGTCCCACAGCTCCCAGCTCCAGGGCAGAAACCTGCAAGGAAGTGCTCCAGCCTCAGATGCCTCATAATGTCCTGGGCCTCGGGGCAGGTGCTACAGCTGTGCCCTTCCCTGCCATCACCATCTCTAAATACCACTTTCAATTCAATAATAATTTCAAATATGCCACTTACCCACCTCCGTTCTCTCTGTTAACGTCTGTCAAGGTGGAATGTAATGAAAGGTAATTTATCCTGATGCCGTTCCTGAGGAATGGGGTCTGCAACCTACATGAGACATGCCCGTTATTCAAACAGTCCTGACGTAAGTGGTTTTATCCTCTGTTTGCAGGAATGAGTGCCACCATACCATACACTACCATGCCAGTCACCACAATGGAGACGAGTGCCCCAGTATCAGAAACAGATCTGGCAGAGATGAGCTCCCCAGCTGAGAGCAGCACAGCAGGTAACTTGCCCAGTGTCACTCACCAAGCACCTACATGCCCTCAGTCTAACTTTCTAAACTTGATTGCACTGAATGATATCTCCCAGCCTTGGGATGAGAGAAAATATGGTCTCTCCCTTCAACACTTCTGTCCACACAGAGGTCTAATACTGGGCCAGGCAGGCAGCCATGGGGAATGGTGATATTATGGGGTAGGAGGATGAAATAAGCAACTTCTACAGGTCATTCCCAGCTAACTCATCCAACTGCGTTTGTGCCCAACTCCCTCTCTCCCAAAGGAATCGGTCTCCACCTGGTCAATGGAAGGCACAGATGCGAGGGCCGTGTACAGCTGTATTATGAAGGCCGGCTGGGGACGGTATGTGATGACCTCTGGGACCTCGCCGATGCCCAGGTTGTGTGCAGGCAGCTGGGATGTGGCCAGGCCATTGCAGCTCCAGGCAGTGCTTACTTTGGCCAAGGCTCAGGCAGCATCCTGCTGGATGACGTGGAGTGCCAGGGAAACGAGCTGGCCTTGCAGCACTGCAGTCACATTGGATGGGGGAGACACAACTGCGGCCACCATGAAGATGCTGGTGTTGTCTGTTCAGGTACTGGAACATTTTACTTTTCCAAAATGTTTTCTACAAACTGCACCCAATTTATGTATTCATAAATTAACTTTTGTCAATATGGGATATTATGTAATTATATTTTGCCCTGGTATCATTCCTGAGGGACTCTGTCTGTAGCCTATATTGAGCATTCCCATCACACCACCCATCCTCTTGTGGATGATATTGTCTTCTGTATTTGTAGGAGTTACCTCCACTACAGAGACAAGTGCCCCGGTAACAGAAATACTGTCGGCAGAGACAAGCTCCCCAGTGGAGAACAGCACTGCAGGTAACTGTGCCCAATGTATGACTTTGTGCCCCTGATGTCCCTTTTCAGACCAATTAGCAATGGAGGTGGTCTTCCAGCCCTGGGCCATTCATATATTAGGATCATAGAATCATAGTTTGGCATGGTTTCGAAAGGACCACAATGCTCATCTAGGGTCTTGCAGTATTTGCCCCCTCAGTTCATGCATGGGTATTTCCATAAGTATTTTGTGGGAATGGTCTGTGTGATGAGCATGCCGTGTGATGGGAGCTCCTTGGAGATAGGTTCTGTTGGGGAGCATTGACATACCCTGACTATCTTCCATGTACCACATCCCAGGCTCCCACGTGCGGCTGGTCAATGGACGGCATGCCTGTGAGGGCCGCGTGGAGGTGCAGGATGGGCAGCGCTGGGGCACAGTGTGTGATGATATGTGGAGCCTGAGGGACGCGCAGGTGGTGTGTCGCCAGCTGGGCTGTGGGCCCGCCATCGCCGCCCCGGGCAGCGCTCGCTTTGGTGCCGGCACTGGTCGCATCCTGCTGGACAACGTGCAGTGCCGTGGGAACGAGGCCTCCCTGCTGCGCTGCCGGCATGGCGGCTGGGCTGTGCACAACTGTGGGCATGTGGAGGATGCCAGTGTCATTTGTGAAGGTATGTGGGCAATGGGGATCCAGCTCCACGAGCGCCTCGCTGTGCTCCATCCCCTCCATCCAACACCACATCCTGGTGCTCCTTCATCTGAGCATCACAGCTCACCCCTATCTCCTATTCTTCCACCACAGCTGCTGTGAGCACCCCAGCACCAGATGCAGGTAAGGCTCTCCCATGGTTCTGCAAAAGGCAGAATTCAGAACTTGAGCATTCAGAGAAAACAAAATGGGGGATTGCCTTCGCATGTCATGTGCTGTAGGAATTAAGTTCAGAGCTTATGCCCACCTTCCTATGAGGAAACTGTAAGGATTATCTATGCGTTTTATGTAAGAAGACATTCATGCTGGCATTTTGCAGCCACCCTCATAGACAAAGCATGAGATAATACATTTAAGGCCTTGTCCTGCTGCCTGGACTGCTTATTTCTGTGTGATGGGATGCTGTCTGTTCAGGAAGGTATTCCCATGTTGATTCTCATGACCCGTCCCAGAACCAGACCTTGACTGCAGGAAGGAGAGTCCAGAGCAACCTGAAGATGGTAGTCTGACACCATGGATGTGACAATGAACCAGCAATGTGAAAGTAAACCTGCAGCAAAACCAAATATTTGTTTAGATTTGGAACATGGTGAATATGACCTGAAGCCAGCAGGAGAGCTGCTTTTCAGCAGCTGCAGATTAGTTACGTAAAGCAAAAGTTCCATTCTGTAAAAGGTTACTGTGAGTAAATTCTCTTCCACTTCTTTTTGCAGCACCTTATTTTTGTGGTGGCTTGATTTCCAATTCCTCTGGGACGCTGCAGAGCCCGAACCACCCTGGAAGTTATCCAAACAACGCTGACTGTGTGTGGGAAATACAAGTACCGAATAATTTCCGTGTTATGCTCACATTTAGAGATATTGAGTAAGTAAATCATCGAGTCCCCGGGCAGATAACAAAGACAAAACTTACTTGAAGAGTTTGAAAGTATATTTGACACAGGCAGCCTTCACAACTTTAAGAGTGTCTTCCAGTGTTTGGAAGACTTGAACAGATTGGATCAGTGAGGTGTTTTCTGCTTGCAACTACATGCACAATGAATAAAGCCTCTGCCACAAAAGCTTGAAGTGCTGAAGGCTTCCATCAGGTCCTAGGCAGGTCAGCCAGAGCTTCTGGAACACACTGACAGGTGCTGATGCTTGTTCCTCAGGATGCAGAGCAGCAGGTGCCAGTATGACTACATTGAAGTCTACGATGGACCCCCACACTCTTCTCCCCTTCTTGGAAGAATTTGTGCTGGTTCCTTTCTCACGTACACGTCATCTTCAAACCTGATGAGCATTCGCTTCCACAGCGATTCGAGATACACATCTAGAGGGTTTCGGGCCCACTACTCCTCCATTCCAGCAGATCACAACATCGGTAAGTTCCTGTTCAGAACAGAAAGTGCTGCTCAACAGACAAGCTTGTTATAGATTCTGTTTGCAAAATAAACATGTGCATGTATTTAAAGATGTAAGGGAAAGGAAGTGATGTGTGCAAAATATTCTGGGTTGGTATGTGAGCTGCTTTAAGTAAAAATCAGCATTTGATTCAATTTCAGCCTTCGATCATTAACCAGTTTCTTAATTCACAAATATATCAAATCTTCTTCTTCCACCAGCCCTTATGTGCTTGCCAGACTACATGCATGCAGTGGTTAGCAGGGACTATCTCCAATCCCAGGGCTACAATGCAGAGGGTGTCACCCTGAATGACACTGGCTGTGAACCAATGTTCACATCACGTGAGGTTGTGTTCAACATTCCCTACGACAGCTGTGGGACGACAAGAGAGGTATGCTTATAGCCCTGCACTGAACTGCAGGGCACACTGAAATGAGCTGTGAAAGGGCCACTGTGGTCCTCGGTGCTAATAAGTGCAATGATACCTGTAGGTTAAAAAGCTTCAGTATTCTTTGCCTCGTGGAATCCTTGTGCTTAATAAAAATGAGTTTCTAGGGAGGAAATGCATCACTGCAAGTGCCATTCAGGTTTGGGGTGATTGTGCATTTCATGGTCAGTGTACAGAAGTGCAACAATTTGGCTCTGCTGTGAATTCAGAAGTTTTTCTCCACTAATTTCTGCTTAATTAAATATCAGCAAGTTTGTTTACATCTGAGCAGAAATGACTAACATTAAGCTTAGTTCAAAGAGCTTAAGATGAAACCACCCTTTTAATTGCGTATTGCTTTATCAAAGCTTAGAATATGGAATGTGTCAGAAATGCAGTTTCTCATTTTAAATTACATTACAGGAAAGCAATGATACGATCAACTATTCCAACATGATCAGAGTTATCTCTTCTGGGCACATAATAAAGAGGAAAAAGGATCTCCAGTTACATATCAGTTGCAAAATGCTGCAAAACACGTGGATGCAAGTGATGTATGTTGCTGATGATACTATAGATGTGAATGAAAATCAGTTTGGAAGATATGCTGTGAACATTACGTTTTATGATTCCTCATCATTCTTGCGGCCAGTGCGCGACTCTCCATACTACATTGACTTGAACCAAAATCTGTACCTTCAAGCTTACCTTCACAGCTCTGACCCAAATCTGATGATGTTTGTGGACACATGCGTGGCATCACCCGATCCTCATGACTTTAACACTCTGGCCTATGATATAATCAAGGATGGGTAAGAGCTTTCTCAAGTCATTAGATGTGTAGTTGTCATTTCCTTTCTGTATTTCTTTTAAAAGAATAGAGACAGTGTGAACTGGTTTCGGTGAACTGGACTGTTAAGGGGGTTCTTTGATTATTTTTATTTTTATTTTTACATCCTAGGCCTAAGAAATGAAACTTAAACCTTAGTAATATTTTGTTTTGCTGGCTTTGTCTCTGTCCTATATGCAAAACTCAGTGAGCAGTGGGATGGATGGATGAGATGGTGAAAACTGGCAGCAGAAATCTATTGTCATAGACATTCATATTTTAGTAAAACCTGCAGAGCCGTGTCAAGTGCCAGGACCATTTGTTGTGCCTCATATAGAACTGACATTGAGCAAGGAGCCCATTCTCTCCCCTTCACCACTTGCCATACTTCCTGTTCTAGCTTCTCAATAGGACTTGGATATATTTAGATACAGTCCAAAAGTTGCATTATTTTTGTTCTCAG
The DNA here is from genome assembly GCF_039878825.1 of Excalfactoria chinensis. NCBI lineage: Eukaryota > Metazoa > Chordata > Aves > Galliformes > Phasianidae > Excalfactoria > Excalfactoria chinensis. The sequence goes on from NC_092830.1 coordinate 34,039,902, forward strand.
CACCTGGTTGGTGTTTTAATTTGCTGTATTTTTGAAGCAATGCGTGCATATATCCACAAAGTCTCTTTGTTTCCTTCCAGATGTGTCAGAGATTCTTCCTATGCCACATACTACTCCCCCTACAGCCACTATGCACGCTTTAAGTTTAATGCCTTCGAGTTCATCAACCGCCACACGTCGGTCTACCTGCGGTGCGAGCTGGCGGTGTGCAGGCTGGGTGACTACTCCTCCCGCTGCTACCAGGGCTGCCTGAGACGCTCCAAGAGAGAGGCAAGCTCTGCCCAGGAGAAAGTAGATGTCGTAGTCGGACCACTAAAGCTTCGAGAAGGAGATGCTCAGAGCAGGAATGCTGGTAAAGTCAAATTTATCTCGTATTTACTCTAAGACTGCTTAGTTGTTCATGTAAAAAAGCCGTAGCTCTGTTCGTTTCTGACATCTGTCCTTGAAATCTGCTCATGTTAACTTCACCGTAAACAGAAAGGGATTGCTTGGCTCAGTTGTCACAGAATCATAGAATCACAGAATTATAGAATGGTTGGGTTTTAAGGGATATCAAAGGCAGGTAGAGTTGCCAGCTGCTAAGTACATAGAACCCTGTCTACAACACCCTTCTTCTTTCAACACCTCACAAATTATTTCCACCTGCATGCATGAAAAATGATAACTGCTTTGGTTGTCCCAGAACAATAGCCCAAGGTAGTGCCATAATTCCATTGGACTAATTTTCTCCAATCTGACTGTGTAAGCTGATTGCCAGCTCTGCTCCTGAAAAGCACATTCCCAGTTTTCTTCAGAAATGTTTAATTCCTTCGGTTGTCTTCTGCTCATGAAGCTTGCTTAGTCGTCATCCTTGCTACCAAAAAGCCTGTTCAAAGGGCAATGAAATCAGAACTTCTCTTCTGGCTGTGATCTAGGAAGCATCCCTTTTAGCACAGCAGCTCCTTGTGCCCTGCTCCTTGGAACCACAACACCAAATGCTCCTCTCTTCTCTCACAGGACTGGATGTTTCCATGCCTCCTCCCAACGCAGTTCCCATTGCAAGTAATGTGCTTGGGCCTCTCACTGCTGCTGTTGCCATCCTGGCCATCGTTGTCTTCGTTCTTGCTGGCTTTCTTCTGAGGCCTGCAATGAAGAAACCGCTTTTACAGAGAATAATGTGAAACAAAGGCCAATTAGGAGACAATTTCATACTGCAAGCCACCAGAATGCTTCACTGACAGCAATCACATATGTGTCATTTGTAAGAAGCTGTGATGGAATGAACCTTAGCCTGTTACAAGCTCCAAAATGACTTTGTAATCCTAACTCCTCTTGAATGATTTAAGAATGATTTCAACAATCATTGCATGAGCTGCTTGGTGCAGTCATTTTGTCATTTTTCTCCTTTTTATTTATCTCCTCGCATCCTCTCAAGAACATTCATCAGATACCTTAAAGTGTTGTCAGCTGAAGAAAAAATACAAATGAGGCACCAATAAATACTTCAAGGTTTATTAAAAGAGAGGAAGACCTAGTCCTGGGAGAAGAAATATGCCTTTTGGTGTTGCAGCTGTACCCTGTTCTAATTGTTTGAAGCATTGTTTTTAATGCTAAATTTTTCCCTGGAACAATAGTAGATCTGTGCTTATTTATAAAATGCAGAGATTTTTAGGCTGAAGAAATCTGTTTCACAAGGAATGTCACCTAAAATCAAAGGAAGGAATGTTTACAAAGCAATAATTCACTATTTTGGTTTCAAATTAATGTGATTAAAATACAAATGAATACTTTGCTGCGTTGAGGAGTGTGGTCTGTTGGATGAAAATTTGCCAAGCAAGTGCAAGTTTACAATTTCTGCCCTTAGGAAGACAGAGAGTGGGCTGGGGATGCCTGATGGGGAAATGCCCTCTGTTGGTTGCCCACCCTGAAATCTTCCTGACAGATTTTGCCCAAGTCTTCCAACACCTCCATTCAGCCTAGGCAGTCTCTCCTCTTGCTCAACAGGGCTCACAATTTAAACTGACATCACTGTGGAAAAGCCAGTGCTCCAAATGCTCCCTCTCAATTTTCACTCTTGCTGTTCAAGCCCATTAGTTCTTGCCCTCTCTTTCTTGGCCATGAGAACAAATTCTCTCACCTTTCTCTGTAGTAGGTGCATTTTGTTGATGCTTTTCCATTCCATTTTCTGTTCTCTACATCAAAGAAATCCAAATTAAAGAACACTGAGCTGTTAAAGGTGTTTTGTTTGCGACATCTGAACTGCACAGTCTGATCTAAAATCTTGTCAAATCATTTGGAAGCCTTCCCACTGACTCAGTGGCTTTTGGATACAGCCTAAACCAAGCAAAAAAAGCTGTAAATCTCATTCAAGAGATTGAATTTCAACCAGAGGACTTTTAAAGCCTCACCCAAATGTCATTTCAACATCGAAAGAAATCTCACACCTGCTTTCCACAAGAAATAACCTTGCTCATTTTTTAACATTTTTGGATGCCCATCACCAAAATATATATATATATATATATTACTTCTTTTTTTTTCCCCTTGCAATTGTTTGCTTTGTGGTTGTGACTTCTCTGGACTTACCTGGTCCCTCTGAGTGTGTAGCATACACTCATCAGCTAGACTGAAACGCTGAAACAGCCAAATCCTACATAAGCATTTACCACTGGTGCATGAAAACATAATGCAGTGCTTGGGATTTTTGCCTTTTATGTCTTAGTTGAAAATACAAGGAATTAAAACCAAAATGCAAACTAAAACTGTTTATTTGACCTCTTCGGGGGTGCTGGTGATCTGCTTTGTGTGGGTCAGCGCCACCACAATCCTGTGGTGCCTTTGTTCAGATGAGCTCCCTGGAGGTGGCAGTTTGCTCCTCCTTCAGAGATGACCAACCAACCATCACTTGGAAGGCTTTTGCTCTGATGACTGTCTGACTTTGGTATTAGTTTACTTAATTTTTACCTCGTGTTTGTCACTCAGTGGCATGTACTCAACCATGCAGTCTGTTCTCATGCGTTCAACCAACAACCGCACCACCAACTAAACATTTTTGCAGCTTCATGCTGAAACGCGAATATCAACCTCTACAGTGTGATCTGAGCTGGAAGAAGATAATTAATGGGAGAAGAAGATAAATAGGGTACATCCCACATCACTAGAAGTGCGCATAGACCTGATAAGCACATAACAATCCCCCAAGGTGGCATTTGGAGATGTTTCATGGAGAGAGGATGGAGCCATAGCAGTCTGGGTTCTTGCCAGTGTGATTTTCCCAGTGCAATCACGTAACCTATGTGACCAGTTCTGGAGTTAAAGCAAAACCCAGGAACAAAACTTTCGTTTGCTTGTTTGTATGCTAAATTTCCCGTGCTTTGCTCTCCTGTTTATCTTTCTATTCTAATTTTGGAGCATGAAGAAGATAATACGACTCTGTAGGCCTTCTTCCCAGGAATGTATTAAGAAAATATTTATAAAAGGGTATAAATAAACACTGTTTTGCTTCTGGATCCCATAGCTAGCAAACAGATCCTTTTCCCAGTTGTTATTAACAAATCCCCAAGTTCTGTAGATTGAGACTTAGAAGAGCTAGTTCACTTTTGTAGGATATGGGTGAGAACCACAGTTTTTCTTGTTTTCATCACTCTCTCCCCATGCCTCTCCACACAGGCTCACAGACATCATCGACACCAGCCTGAAATAAACAATTAACCTTCATCTCATGGTTTCAACTCAGGTATCTTTTAATACCCGAGATGGAACACTTGCACTAAATTTCAATTAAATAATTAAGCGAATGTACTGCACGGATCGTTTCCACTTGACTGATCATTTGGAAAAGTTCTACCAGACACCAACAGAGCTTTTTTTAAACAGGATTTTGCTAGAATCCAAACACAATTTTTTTCAGTTTCTGTCAAACTTCTTCTGCTAAAGGGACAGCTGGTTTTCCTGATTTATTCATTCTTTATTTCACTTAAAGCTTGCTCTTACTTTTATTTATTTTGGGCAGTTTATATCTAGCTGAAATTCTGAATACTGAAATTCTCACAGCAGTTTGTGTATTTTGGGAGACTTTCTATTTCAGGCTCAAGAACTATGACATGAAAAACATATTTTCACAAAGTCATGCTAAGCTGAGGAAGCCCAGCTAGGTCACTGTGAGTGACATCTGTTTTCATTAGTTGGAATAACACTTGGATCACCTCTTTTGCCCTGAACCGCTTTTTGTACCCATCCAAGCAGTTTTTAACTTGTTCTTTCTCAAAGAAGTGAATTAGCCACAAGCTGTAAAGTGGAAATGACTTACATAGCCACTGCTCTGAAGAAGTCTGAACGACTGTTGTCTTCTTTCTCCTGTTTATTCTTTCAGTTTTCATAAATTGTATCTTTGGGGAGAGGGCTTCTCCCTTCCTCCTTTTTCTTTATGAGGGGTGGGATTGTAGAATCACATAATCTCTAAGGTCCCTTCCAACTCGCACGATACTATGATACTATGATGATGATAATATCCCAAGTTGGAAGGGACCCACAATGAGCATCTAGCCCAACCCTTGGCTCCACACAGGACCACCCAAACCCTATGTCTGACACTGGTGTCCCAGTGTTCCCCGAGCTCCTGCAGCTTGGGACCAAGCCCCCTGCTCTGAGCAGCTGTTCCATGCCCACTGCCCTCTGGGGCAAAGCCTTTCCTCGTCCCCCATCTTACACAGCAAATTTTCACAGAATCACAGAATTATTAAGGTTGGAAAAGACCTAAAAGATCATCCAGTCCAACCATCACGTTTTAAACTCAACTACTTCATGGTCTCTGTGGACAAGGTAGCCACAAGTTGTCACTTCTCCCATAAGAAAGTTTCTGTTTACAAATTACAAATCCAGGGGGACAACTTCCTTAGTTAGCTCCCTTACTATCTGTAGCAAGATCATATCATCAAGGAATTTTAGGAATCTCCTGGAGCTGTTTGTAACAGCTGAGTGGTATTCCCTGTTAAAGTCTGGCAGGTTGAGGTCACCAGCAAGGACAAGGGTGGCTGATCCAGAGGTATCCCTTCATTCCTTAAAGAGTAGTTCTTTGGTGCTGTCACGATGGCTGGGTGGCTACAGCAGACTCCCTCCCCGTCCTCTGGCTGTGTTCTCCGTAGACGTAGTCATGAGAACCTGCCAAGTGTAAGGGAGTTTTATGTAGACGTGTGAGTAACTAATCAGAGCAGACAAAATACACATATTTTAAACAGCTTCACTCAGATCAGTGCTGTCTGGTAGCCTTAGAAGCTGCACAAAAGCCCATGCATCAGGCTGGGGTGTCTATATCGGTCCCCATGTTTGTAGAAGATGTCCCATCTTCTTTTTCCTTTCCCATCTTTTTCCTTTCTTGCTTTTACACTATTCTTTATTCTTGAAAACACTGCAGATAACTTTCTAATATCTGTTGGGATCATGTTATTGCATATCTCCCTTGTCACTTCTGCTTGTTGCTTGCCACAGGCTCAGAAATCTGACTGTGAAGTCCCAGATGCAGGACGACAGCCAAAACCTGCTGCTCCCTTTTCTCTTCAAGCTCCTGGGCAGCCTAGGAAGTGCATTTCTGGAAGCTCCCCTTGTGTGTGTCAGGTAAACACTCACTGTGAGCTGTGCCAATGTGGAACAAGCCTTCTTTGTTTCATAAGAGTTTGTTGGATGTCTGTAAGGAACATAATGTGGAGAAAGACAAGTGCTCTTCTCTCTGCCAAGCCTGAAGGGTTCAATCCAGGAATCACATGAAATGCTTCCCAAAGGCTGGGTAGGATGGTGTCTAGAAGGATGCTAACAGACCAAAATGAAAATTAATAGTTAAAATGCCCAGTAGCTTCTAAAATACAGTCTGAAGGGATGACTGACAGTGCATTTCGAAAGAAAGCCTATTTTTTCCAGCAGATAATGCAGCTTACTGCTGCAGTAATGCAGGCTGCAGGAGCATGGAGGGCACAGCCTCCATCAGTGCTCCAAGCAGAGCCACACAGCTGTGGACACCTAGTGTAGATGTGAGAGGATGAGAACACAGCAGCCACCTGCTTCCGCTTTGGGACAAGGAAAAAATGGAGATGTGAAGAAAATCTGCCAGCATTTTTTGCTTGGTTTCACTGATTTTCTCCCTGGCTGCACACAGCTGGTTCCACTTGAGCCATTGGGTCTGTGAATGGGAGGGTTTAGCCAGTATGTCCAGAGAAGAGAAGGGATTGAAATGATAAGGTGATCAAAAAATCAAGCTACTGCAAACAAAGTCCTGCCAAAAAAAATCAAGGGAATGTTTTTAAAAGTTAAAAGTATCCCTGTTGTATGAAAGCACTAATTTACCCTAATAAGATCAGGCTGGTCAAGCTGCAGAACACACCCCTTCAAATTTACGTGCTTATAAATTCTGAACCTGGTTTTATCAGCACAATAGGGATCCCAGACAAAATGGGTTGCATGCTGACCATTGTGTGGATGTTACTGCTGCTTGGAGAGCGTCTGCAGGGGTCAGGTACTGTGTCTAATGCTCTTCAGCCCTACCTCCCTCTCTCGTGTTTGCCTCTAAAATGATTGCACATTTTGTAGCCTGTCACAAAGCCCATTCTAAATGGAAATATCTTGGGAGTTAATAGGATTGCAGGGCTGGTGATGCTATTCAAATATGTTGGGTGTGTATTTAATGCAACATAGAAAGCATATATTTTGTTGTATTTTAATGTACTGTAGGAAAAAAAATGCATAGGACAAATAATTATTTTTTTTCATTGCACTATAAGGGCTTTGATAAAGTATAATGCATTGAAAGAGGACATGAGCAAGCAGGTAGGAGCTTTGGTAAATGCACGGTGAGCCGCACACAGGTGTCAGGTTTGACACGTCACTTGAGGATGTGCTCTTTGGAAAGCTGCTGTAGAGCATTCCCTCTTGTTTCCTTATGGCCCCAAAGACATGGCAGCCGCTCTAACAGTTGATCTCATTTCTTTTTGTCTTCCAAAGAACCGACCCTGAGGCTCGTGAATGGGCAGAACAGATGCCAGGGCCGCGTTGAACTATTTTACAGTGGAGCATGGGGAACAGTTTGCGATGACTCCTGGGACATGGACGATGCCAACGTGGTCTGTGCTCAGCTCGGGTGTGGACGGGCCACTGATGCTGTGGGGGCAGCCCAGTTTGGTGAGGGCACAGGAGACATCCTGCTGGATGAAGTGCAGTGCCAAGGGAATGAGGCTCTCCTCTGGCAGTGCTCCCATGATGGATGGCTCAACAACGACTGCCTTCATCAGGAAGATGCTGGTGTCATCTGCGCAGGTAAGCTGAGATTTATTGTCATCAGTGATCAGTAATGGTTATAAGTATAAACCAGAATGAGGTCCGGGTGCTCAACAAATGGCAGCTGAACTACCAAGTCTTCATCAAGCTGTACAGGACATCCCCCAAACTATTCCTCTGTATTTCAGCAAACACTTCTTAAGAGAGCACTAAAACCCACCCATTACCTTTCACATTCTTAATCTTCAGTTAATTAACTCAGTTACACAGTTATGTCTTCTTCTTTCTGTAGAGCACAATGCCATTCTGAGACTTGTCAATCTGGCCATTCCCATTGCTTCCTAAGTAAAGGATGAATTCAGCTGATTATTCCTAAGATCACTGAGAAAATAACCAGCTATTTCCACATGCAGTGTGAAATAGGGTCTTTCATGAGACATTGCTTGATGTGAACATACAATGCCTTTTAAAACACAGCTTAGCTTATATAGACAAAATCCCAATGTGCTGAGGGTTGGTTTTGTGTTGTACAGCAGTGTAGATAAAGAGAAATCTTTTCTGCTCACTTTGTTGAGTGCAAGTTTGTTAAGAAAGTGATCTTTCTCACTCTGCTCTTTCTTTTATTTCAGGTTCTTTGATGTCTGAAATTCCTGGTAATTTTCATCCCATCTCTTCATCCAGTTTGCTGACTATTTCGTTTCACTTAGTGTAGTCATTTAGTATATCCTATGAGGAAGTATTTACCTTTGTCACGGTATCCTTTTGATGTATGTATATCAAACATTTCTGAGTATGCATCCCCACAAGTTTGTAACCATATCATACATTACTCACAACCTCTCGTGTTAGGAATATGCTGTATCTTCAAGTTTTTCGTGTGGTCATATCAATTAAATTCCACAACTTTTCATTAAAAAAACAAAAGTCGATAAATACTTTTGGCCAATCACCTGCCAATCATTTGGACAGTAATTGCTATTGTCTCACATATGTAACAGCCTACCTAAAACCTCACAATATGGGAGGATCCCTCCTCAATAACTCTTTCACTTTTATCTTTCCAAAGACGTGTCCCTGAGGCTGGTGAATGGGAAGAACCGATGCGAGGGCCGTGTTGAAGTCCATTACCAGGGCAACTGGGGCACTGTCTGTGATGACTCCTGGGACCTGCAGGATGCCCAGGTGGTGTGCAGCCAGCTGGGCTGTGGCAGGGCTGTTTCTGCCCTAGGAAATGCCAATTTTAGCCAAGGCTCAGGAGAGATCCTTCTTGACGATGTGCAGTGCAGAGGGAACGAGGCCTACCTCTGGGAGTGCCCCAGCAGAGGGTGGTCAGTCCATAACTGCGCACACGTGGAAGATGCTGGTGTTGTTTGCTCAGGTGTGTTTTATGTATTTATATACAATGTTCCATGCCATGGTCAGTCAGAGCATGAGGGACAGCCCTGTCCTGGCCACTATGCTCCTTGCCAAGACTGCTTGTCAAAAACTAGGCAGAACCTTCGTGTTTAAAGCAACTTTTTTTCACCTGTAGCATTGGTTCTGTTTGATACTTGCTCTTCCTTATTATTCAGCAGTGTATATTAGTGATTTCCACAGCAATTAACTACAAATTACCTGTAAATAAGTTGAAAAGTTGTACACTCCATAGATATGTCAGCCTAGGTTAGGTCTTTCAATGAAAATGGGATAACAGTCCAAGAGAGCTACCAAGTGGGGTACAACCATTTTCCAACTGCTTCAGTCCATCCGCCAGCATGTCCTGCTCCTTCTGGGACCTGGATGTTCCTTTCCTGTTGGTTATCGTGTAACCAGAAGGTCAGCAAACAGAGCCATCCCATGGAGAAGTGCCAGAGCAGGCACAGAGGACAGGTCCAGCCTGGTGTTGGTGGCACCTGGCACAGCTTGTCCCTGTGGACTCAACACAAAGGTGCCATTGTGTTGGAGATGGAACAAACAGTGGTCCTCATTGTCACAGTGAGTAATAGCCTGTTTGGACACCCATCAGCTGAACTCTGTGGCAATCTGCATTCATCCTGTACTGGTTAATAGCAATAATGCAGCACAGACTGCACTGAAATGCATGCTAGAAACAGGACTACAAAAAATCAGTACTCTGAACTCATGCATTATGAGAAACCCTTGGCCTTGACGTGGGAATCTATGTGCACTTCAGAGAATTCCTTGGGCCTTCAGTATTTTCCTTCTCAAATCTGAAAGCCATTAGAAGGGAAACATTGGCCACTGCTGGTCTCTTCCAGTTCCTCAGGATACTTCTACTCCCTAGTAAAATTTCCTCTGTAGCATTTAGATCAAATCCCTTGAATTTACCTTGGTTACCTTGGGGTTCTTTTCTAGTGATTACATTATCTCTTTTATAATATCTTTTACCACTAAACAGCTTTGTAAATTCATAATTCATATTTTCCCCTGAAGTCATTCACTTATATATTTCAGAATGGATCTAGCTTCTGTTGTAGACCTCTGTGACATTCCCCACACAAAGAGAATTATTCTGTATAGCATTATTCTCAGTATAACGTGCAATGTGACACTTCAGCAATAGATTCAGCTGTTACTGACTCAAAACTCCACCTAAAAATGAGCTACTTTTTGTTTTCTTGTTTGCAGCTTCCACAGGATCTGAAGTGACAGGTAAGTGAATTCATGTCCTTCTCTTTAATGTCCTCACGTTTTGATGTTTCAGAACTGGATTTGTACAGCTAAAAACATTTTAACTGAAAAGCCAGGATATTGCTGCCTGCATGCTGGATGGGACCTCCCTTTAAAATAGCAGACCCCCTTAGCACAAGTAACAAACAGGTGCTCAGCTTTCTTCTTCTGTTTAATACAGAATAAAGAACTCACCTCATTTATATCCATCAAAATGTTAAGTCTTGACAAACGAGACTTGGCTTTGTATATAGAGAGTTACATGAAGGTCCAAGCGTAAAGTTTGTTCAGATCATCAGTATTGTGGATCCCGTGTTGCAGAGCTTGAGTTATTCAGGGGTGTCACTGTCTTTGGGTGTAGTGGCATAAGGAGCATGGCCGTGTCCCAGGGACTCTGAAAAACAAGAGTTTCTAGGTAGAGTGGAAATGCATGTGCGCACCTAACTAGTGAAATGGGCCTGGCATGGAAATCTGTCTGTCTGCTGTCTACCACCTTAATTCCCCCTTACCAAAAAAGTATCATTTACATTACATGTCAGCTAAGGTTATGGAGTGCAGCTTACAGGCACAGGGCCAGCTGTGTCGACCACAGCTTTGCAAGAAAGGATCTGGGCTTTCTGGCAGACAAGAAGTTGACCGTGAGCCATCACTGTGCCCTTTCAGTGCTGCCAGCAGGTCAAGGGTGGCAGTCCTTCCCCTCTACTGAGCACAGGTGAGATGCACCTGTAGCCTCAGGTCCAGTGCAAGAGTGCGGCTTCCCTGTACAAGAGAGGCAGGGCATCCTGGAGCATATGTAGAATCACAGAATCATTAAGGTTGGAAAAGACCATTAAGATCGTCTAGTTCATCTGAAAGCAAGCCCAGCAAAGGGTGGTCAGGGGGCAGGAGAATGAGATGTGCAAGGAGTTGCTGAGGGACTTTGCTCAGTCTTGAGATTGTGAAGGGGAGAATTTGTTGCTGTCTACAATAACTTGAGATTATAGAGAAGACGGTGCACAGCAGTAGGTAGAAATCCCACCTTGATAAAAAAGAATTACTTCTTTTCCATGATATGGTCAAACAGTAGAACAGAGACCAAGAGGAGCGGTGGGATCTCCATCCTTGGAGATACTCCACACTCTCCCAAACAGGACCCAGAACAGCTTGCTGTGGGGCTAAAGCAGAGATCTCTGGAAGTCCCTTCTGACCCACACGAGCCTCTGACTTTGTCTTACAATGAAGGTTCAGTGAAACTCTCTTTTTTCTTTCAAAGACATGTCAGTGAGGTTGGTGAATGGATGGAACCAGTGTGAAGGGCGTGTTGAAATCCTTTACAAAGGAGCCTGGGGGACCATTTGTGATGATTCCTGGGATATAAATGATGCAGACGTTGTCTGTAACCAGCAGGCTTGTGGACATGCTGTATCATCTTCAGGAAATGTCACCTTTACTCACGGCCCGAGATATATTGTCATGGATGATGTGCAGTGCAGAGGGAATGAGAACTACCTGTGGGAATGTTCTCACAGGGGGTGGTGTAGAGAGGAGTGTGACAGCCGGCGCGATGCCAGCGTCATTTGCTCAGGTACACACTGATATATTTGCTTTGTTGAGAAGAGAAATACTTGGTTTAATTTCAAGTTTTGTCAAACTGAAAATCACTCTCCTGATCTCGAACATTTTTTCTCAGCAGAGTCGTGGTTCTGTTGCTGGAAAGAGAATTTCCCTTCTTTTCTTACACAGTCAAAATTTGTTCTTGCGATCTTCCATTCAGTTGAGCTTCAAAAACTTTTAGAGCGTTTTAATCAGTGTCGCTCAGAATGTATCCACAGCTTCTGTACTGCCGTCATGTTATTTTAATCACCTGTAATCCATATTAACCAGTTCAATTTGCTTGCTACCAGACTAGCAAGAAGCACCAGAAAATAATCCCGAGGCACATTCTGCCCTTACAGAACCAACGAGCTTTCACATAGGAGACTTCTCACAAGCTTAAGGTCCTAATCCCACATGCCTTTCCTTGACAAAGCTTCTATTGAGTGCTGCAATCTATTTATTTGAGTAAGATAATCAGGACCAAATCCAAAGGTGTAGAGTCATGACTTACAGTCCAGGGGCAGGAAGCAAGAAGGAGAAGGAACCAGAGCTTTGCTAGATCCCCCTGAAGAAAGATGTGCTTAGACTTTTGTCAGTCTTAGATCCTTACCTAAATTTAACCTTGGAAACTTACTGCCTCTGTTAGATGATATAAGAGTGTCCAAAGTTCTATCCTAATGTCCATAGGTTTTCAAGTTGCTGGCAAGGAAAGTCATATTGCAATCTCATGTCTCACCATTTTTATTATCTTCTGGAACAGGTTATTTAACCAGTCGCTGAACACTTTCTGAAACAAAAACAGACATTGTAAAGAAGAAAAAAAGAAGAAGCTCTTAAAAATTAATTACTTTTGGAAACATTGATGACTGAAATGTGCATTTTTTCTGTTTCTTCCCATCACAGCTTCTACAGGAACTGAAATACCTGGTAATTTCAATTTCATACTTACTCGGTAGTTTCTATCTAGGATTTTCTAAAGCATAAGTAAGTTCTTGCTAAAATGACTACAAATCATGTTCTGACTTGGACTTTTGGAGCTTGAAAAAGTCTTTACTGGAATCCATGGTTATATGAAAGAAAAGGTATTGGATTAATCAGTATTTTAAACATTCCATCAGTTGGATGGAGCTACATCACACACACACACACACAAAGACCATTTTATTCCATGCTTTAATAAAACTTTGAGCCCTTTAAATGATATTAAAACACAAGGAGAAGAAGTTATATGGTTATTAGAAAGTCATGGCCCTGTTGTGCTGCTTTGGCTTGATTACCCCCATTTCTTGGTCAACTCCATTTCTATGAGTAAAACTTTGATTCTGCTCTACTGATTATAATGTACTGCCATTCATGAATTGATAGATAAATGCCCATTAGTGTTTATTTAATGCAGGTTATTTCTTCCATTGCTATTAATCCCATCAGAGGAATTAAAATAGGAATGAAAACCTGGTTTAGGCAACTGTGAACACTGCCATGCCCTGGCAGCAAGCCTTGGTGAACCAGGAAACAGCACAAGTGCAAACAGTGACCCGAGGTCAGCTGGCACTTATCAGTGCTGTCCTCACCTTCACTGGGGAGGAAAGGCCACAACAGAATACAATAGCCAGAGCAACACGTTGAATCAGCTCCAGAACTACTCCTGAATTTTAACTTTGCAGTTGGGAAGCCTTTAGACTCTTATCTCCTTCTCTCTTCTTTTTCACAGAGGTGTCCATGAGGCTGATAGATGGCAGAAACAGATGCGAAGGGCGCGTCGAAATCTACTATAAGGGAAGCTGGGGGACCGTATGTGACGATTTCTGGGACATAAATGATGCGCGGGTCGTGTGCAGGCAGCTGGGATGTGGAGATGCTCTCTCTGCACTGGGAAAAGCACATTTCAATCCAGGGGCAGGGGAGATTTTCCTGGATGATGTGCAGTGCCATGGAAATGAATCCTACCTGTGGGAATGCTCTCACAGAGGATGGGCCACACATAACTGTGGGCACAGAGAAGATGCCGGTGTGCGTTGCTCAGGTACAAGTGGAACGGTTCTATTTATTTAAGTAAAACTCTGCATTGTGTAAATTGAGAATCTTAGCAGCAGCCTGAGGCAAGGGTAATAGCAACAAAGATGGCAGAGCTGCAATTAGACACATGGTGAGGCAGAAATCAAGAAATCAGCTGCCTCTCTCTGTTTTCCTCCATGTATCTTCTGGTCTGGGATGCTCAGAAGATGTCTCTGGTGGTCAGTCAGTGACACTAATGTGAGTGCAGAGAGAAGGAATGTTGCTTTTTATGCAGGATGCCAGGAGAGGAAATACTTGGTGGCTTGGTAGACACTTTGGGCTTCGCAGGCATGGCACTCCCACAAGAATTTGTTTTTAGAAGCCATTCATAAAGAAGTAAATCTTACTCTATCTTTTCAACACAAGTTAAATGTTTTCTTGATTAAGGTAATTAAAGATAGTACATAAACAGTAAGTTAGTTTTAGAACAAATCAGACATTATAAGAGACTTCTACCAGGTAAAGCAAAGTTTTGTTTTGCGTTTGTTCTGCTGCTGTTGATAATTATTTCTTCTGAGATACAACTGAAGCTGCTGAAATGAAGTTTTTCATGTTTATTCCCAATCCACAGCTTCCAGGGGAGCCAGAACACCTGGTAAGTCTTCTCATTTCTTTAACTGATCATTCTAAAAACTGGGTATCTACTGTCAAACACAGTTTGCTTTTGTTTGTTGCAAAGCCTTGGGGAAAAAGGTAACATTTGAGGAGAAGGGACAAGCTCCACACTGCAGCATTGCAAAAGGTGTAGGTGATTGTGGAGGGCTCAAGTGTTGGGAAGCCACTTTAAAGAGGAGTGTAAAGTTTGTACTTCACTGATTGAAAACCAGTCTGTGTCGGCACTCAACAAATCACACAGCAAGGAGGGAAAACATTGGACACGCTGTCAGAAATTCATTGTGATGTTTATTTCTGCTCTGTCTTTGCCAGAAGTAGCTCTGCGCCTGGAGAATGGTGGCAATCGATGTGAGGGACGTGTGGAAATGTTTTACAAAGGACAGTGGGGAACAGTCTGTGATGATCAGTGGGATATCAACGATGCTCGGGTTGTCTGCAGACAGCTGGGCTGTGGGCTGCCCATCTCAGCACCAGGAGGTGCCCAGTTTGGGGAAGGCTCTGGAGTTATTTTCCTGGATGATGTGCAGTGCAGAGGGAACGAAGCTTATGTATGGGAATGCTCCCACAATGGTCTGTCAAGGCATAACTGTGGCCACAATGAAGATGCCAGTGTTGTCTGTTCAGGTATGCTCTGCTTTGGCTTCTTCATTTCAAGAATCCCCCTTGATACAGATTTTGAAGTATAGCTGACAGTCATTAGGAGTTGAGCCCATGATGCAAAACCATTTCTTTCTCCACTGCTGTGGACTGAAAGAACTAACAAATATGGATCTCATACCTATTTCCCAGCTCATTTGATCACTTTTCTCTCTGGTTGTTCTTACAGGGCCTGCAGCATAAGGAGAGGAAATAAAGATGTGCATTACCTTTAAGGCTGGTAAACTGCTAAGGCATTATCATAAATAAGTAATAAACTCTTTCATTGCATGACACTGCTTACTACTCATCCTTCTTTTCTCCATACCCAGTCTCTAATTGCATTATTTGTCCAAAATGTCACAGTTAAACAGGATATCTGCTTTTCCACACTGTGTTTGTGGGAAGGAGAGCCATCCCTTGCCAACCTCTCACTCAGCACACCTCCTTGGGGCATGTGGGGCAGGAGAAGGTGGCACTCCAAGATGTTCCACTGAAGCATTCCTTGTTGATCCCTTAATAGGTCCTATGCCTATTAAGTGACAAAATTAAGACCTCCAAAGGGCACTGGTGATACTCTGTGTGATTCCTGGTGATGGCACTTGCTGAGATAAAAGGGATTTTCTTTGAAGCTGAGAAAGATGTTGAGAAAAGTTTAATGAGATTATACCATGTAAACATCAAAAGAAGGAAAACCAACAAGAGAGTGGCAACAAGAAGTGCCAAGATAAGTAACCCGTGTTGACAAGGAGTGCAAGCCAATTAAACTATCTGGGTAACAGGATGAAATGACCTGTAGTTCTTCATGCAGAGCCAAGACCACTTGTACCCATTTACATTGGCATGGCTTTCATCTCTGACAAAGGTTTTCTCTCAGGAGATTCACAGTGGTTGATGGGGGGCTTCCAAAGACTGAATGGTAACACCTTTCTTTCAACACAGTGTCTCTGGGAACTGGAAGCAGTACCCAGCACTCAGTACTCAGCTTTGCCTACAAAAGAGGGCGTCCCATGTAAAAGTCCCACTTTGCTTTATGAAGAAATTTGACATAATTTTGGAGAACCCACTTGAAGGCTGTATTGTCAACGATGTGATTTATTTCAACCTGGCTTCGCCATTTCCTCCAGACACTCTTTAGTACACAAAAATGCATTTTGAAGCCTGCTGGAGTTGAATTTAGCAGAATGACTGGCAGAGAGGAAACTTGAAAAGCGAAAGAACTGAAAATCTTTCCTAACGTCTTCCCGCAGAGTAATATGCAGCAAAACACAGACAGGTTCTGCTCACAGCAGCCACATCCCCAGGCTGACTGGAGTCAAGAACCGGCACATGGCAATCGCTATGGCAGCATTCAGGTGGCAATATTATGTGATATTTCAGTAAATTCTTCCTGCTTCACTCTTGTTAATTCACGAGTAATCTGCAGTGACCGAAAAATGTATTGATGTGACCCAGAAGAAAAGTAGACCCGTGCATCATCGCATGGGTTCATACACCACTGTTTTCTTTATCGAGGAAGAAGAAATACAATTAAATATTTGTACAAGAAACTGGCTAGGAGAAAGGCAGGCAGTGCTAATTAATCTGTCACAGATATCTCAACTAAATTCCTTACAAATATTAGTTATGAGAGCTATGACGTGTTGTGGTTTATAACACCACTAAGAATGAATAAGGAGCTGAAAGGGAGGATGAAATGGGCGCTGTCTCGGACCAGATTCTCCAAAATGCCCTCTAACAAGGAATGAAAACAACCTACGTGCAGTCTGTAGCTGTTTTATGCATCATTTATTTTGCCCTCTGCTTGCTTATTATGGTATTTACTACTGTTAAGGCCTCTAGGGACCCTACAAAAGATCTGAGTGGTTAGGTCATGTTATCCCATACGTCCTTGAGGACAGTGCCTCGCTGCCCTCCAGTGGTAGCAGCCTCACAGCAGTAGCTCTGCATTTTCTGATTGCTTGCAGCCTCTCAAGCTCCGTCCTTACGGAGTGTATAACATATAACATTACAGATTTCCATGGATGTAGTCTGAAAAAGCTGGAAAAAGCTTTGCAGAGAGGAGTAGGTGCAGCAAAGCTCCAGCACTCTGAGAGGAGAGCTCAACATCCACCCTCCAGCGTAAAGCTATTTCACTATAGACAAATACTCTTTGTTTTCGGAGTGAATTTTGATAGATTTCTTTAAGATTTCCTGGGAAACAGCATTGCGAATCCAAGACCACAAAGGTCAGCCCTACTGTCATCACTGCTACTTCCTGCCATGCAGGATTAGTTTGCTTGCTTAGCTTTGGACTGAAGACTCCCCACCTCCTCTTTAAGGTGCCTTCAATGTCCGTGACAAGAGCTGCGATGTTTAATGTGGAGGTTGGTCACTCTTTCTCACCAAACACTATGGATTATCTGTACAAACCTGCTGCCCTTGCTCACATCTATATCTACCACCACTTCTTCTCAAATAGGGTACAAAACAGCCTGCACTGGGATCCAGCTTTACCAGGCAAGAATGGGGAGCTCTCAGCCCTAAGCATGCCTGCTGGTCTTCTTTGAGATCTGTTTTGTGAAGGCAGTTGAGGAATGCTGTAAAAGAGAACCTTGAGGTTCCTTCATGTTCTGTTTGTTCCCAAAGTTTATTTTCATTCAAAAGTGAGACACGTTTGTAAAAAATAACTTCATTGCTTTTAGGAAAGAAAACTGTTGCATACTGTACCAGGCCCAGCTTACAGCTCTTTGGGTAGAAATATTGATAAGTATCTACTATAAACCCATTTATTCACTTCAGGAAATGGCAACAGAGTTCAAGTAATCCACACACACGGAACTGGGAGTTTAAACACTTGACACAACTGGTTTTGCTCAAGAAGGGAGGATGTAAGAACATGGATGTTTAGATAGGCACAATATGTCACAGCGCGTTGAGAAAATAAGAAAAGATCTCATGGAACAAATGAATTGGTGTTCGTTCTGAAGTCTGCCAAGAACCTTTAGTTTTGCTTTTTCTCTCTCTAGCTGAGACCCAGCTTCTCCCTGCCAGTGCTTAATGAAGCAGAGCTGGAGGCATCCTTTGGGGATATCCTACCTTCTGCCTCTCCTCCTATGATCTGCTATCTGTTACCAGCAGGATAAAAACCTGTTACTAGTTTCTCCCCTTCAGCTGACAATTGCTTTGTGCCTCAGTCCTTTTGTGCAGTATCTCACAGATCCAAAAGCATGCTATGTATTTTGCAATACACAAAGGCTCCGCTTCCATAGTTATGAAGGATGTAACACACAGGACTGTCACATAGCATGTGTACTTGTCCACTGAAGGGGAAAAATTCAGACTAGCTTGTTCAGGAACACACCAGCTGTGAAACTGATAGATGGAGAATGGGGAGTAAGTTCTCAGTAGACTCTACTGGTCTTCCCCAGAACAGTGCATGGCAGCTGGTCATGCCACTCTGACTTTATATACAGATTCTTTGACTTCTACAGTTTTAGCTCCATTTAGCACCTTCTGGCCCTATCCTACTCCATTTCCTTGGCTGTTGTAGTTCTTCCTACCCAATTACACCTCAGTTGATAACTCGTACAACTGTTTCATTGCTCTGTAGGCTGCAAGTGAGAAAAGAACTGGCTGCAGATAAGAAGAATGATGGAGGGATCTATTTCTAGGTTGAGCAGGAGCCAGAGAGATATGAAGGAGTAGAGAAATTCCTTTTTGTGGAATAATGTCTAGTAAGCAGAGAGAATTTGCTTGAGACTTTCCTGAATTTTTTTGGATGCTAATCTCCTGACACAAATCTCACAGCTATTTGTATTGGCACAGCTGTCTGTTGGAAGCACAATTATACATTGGAAACTGTCTTAACTGATGGTACGAAAAACCTTACCAAACAGCCTGATCTCCAAACCTAAATCCTTGCTTCCTGGAAAGAGAAAAGAAACAAACAACCAACTCACATCAACGCACAGCTACTGAAGTGCCAGAGGAGTGTTTGGGAAGATCTGGGTAGATAGTCCGGAACAGCGGTGTGATCGGGGATCTACTCATCCGGATGTCTGGATATACCCTGTAAAATGAAAATACTCGGTAAATCATTTCTTTGGCATGGATCTGGAATTTCAGGAAGAGAGATCAAATTGCAAAGCACACACCTCTGGTGGAGACCAGAACTCATTCCATATAAATTCTCAATCTCCGCTAGTTTAGAGCAGATAACCACAATGAAAATGGATCTTCAAGTGAGACTCACTTGGATGCTTCTACTAAGTACTTCTCTCCTGTGTGAACCAGGTACAGTGAGTACACCTTTTCATGCTTGTATGGAAATGTTATAGTCAGAATTCATTACTTATACAGCCTTGCCTGTCGCAAAGTGGTGGCGGAGTCTTCTAACATATTGTTGGCAAGCTTCGTACGGTGGAACTGTTGGTTTAATTTGTCTTCTTATTCAAATATTTGTCTTGTAATTCAAATATTCGGATCAAATTCACAGGTTAGATTTTAAAGCTGAAGAATATTTTCATTGCTTCTCTTCTGTGAGGGGAATAGTTTGAAGAAGTCATTTTCCTTCTTCCTTCTAACATTCTTCTTCTAATACTCTAGTTTTGAATTTAAATTCTCCCACACAATACATTTAAAGACATAGAAAAAAAGACATTAAAAGAATAAAAAAGCAGCCTGTCAGACACGGGGGGAAATCTACTCTGCAGAGACTTGGGATTGCAGTAGTGCCAATGTCCTTCAGAAAAGTAACCCCAAAACTTCCTTATAATCTCACTGGTTTGAATGACATACTTTGATCTTTATTCATGGTCACCGTGGGCAAAGGCTCATCAGTCAGAAGGAGAAATAATTTCATAGAGCATAGGTTCAGGGGTTGGCTATATTGAATTACTAATAAGGCAAGAGCAAAGGCAAGCCAGAGGTAAACTCAGCAAAAATAACTGCCACAGTCTGCACAGACAAATGCTCCACAGCCTCCTCTACTTTTGTGGTAATAACATGGCAAAGGTAAGTAAACTTTTCTACTGCCTCATCAAACTCTGGCAGAGTTCAGCTCACAGAAGCCCATGTCTCCATCCATTAAAGGATGTGCATGAGGGCTTTTGGGGTTGGGTCCCTTTGCTCTTGTGCTGCCATGAAATAAGATCCTCTACAATCATCTTCTGCTGAATTATGAGAGAATGGGTACATCCTTCCAGGCACAGGGAGGATTATTTTTGCTTTGAAAATATGTCACATACCAACAAATACTCTATCAATCTCTGTGTCAGCACAGAAAACTGTAAAACTTATCTAGAACTGTGTTAATGCTAGTATGTCTACTTATCTCATACAGCAAGTGGTTTCTGGTGGCAGTCAACAGAAGACAGTGAAGCCTCGCTATGGGCCAGATTCTCAGAATGGCTTAAGAAGACATTTAATCCCAAAGGTAAGAGGGTGAGATGTAGACCTGAGAGTGGGCACACTGTGCATCCCTGTTGGGGTAGATGAATCACCTGAGTGGTTATCTCACCAGCACGGCCCAAGATGCCCTTTAATGATAGAACAGGTCCTGTGTGCAGCAGAGCCAAGTGAACTGGGCTGAATCAACAGCACCAATTTGGGCTCTGCTGTTTTATGCACTGCAGGCTTTTCCCAGTCAGCCCCAGCAACTGGAGGCACAGAAGCCCACCCC
The DNA here is from genome assembly GCF_039878825.1 of Excalfactoria chinensis. Classification (NCBI taxonomy): domain Eukaryota; kingdom Metazoa; phylum Chordata; class Aves; order Galliformes; family Phasianidae; genus Excalfactoria; species Excalfactoria chinensis. The sequence continues at coordinate 34,060,357 of NC_092830.1, forward strand.
TGAGAAGATGGAGATGCAGCCTTAGATGTTAGCAGTTTACATACCCTGCAATAAACAACCTGATGTGCTTGCTTGCTCATTTTTGCTTTGATTTTAGAAGACACACCACAATTGCGACTGGCATCTGCTGAGGACAGATGTGCCGGAAGGGTTGAAGTTTACCACAATGGCGAGTGGGGGACCGTCTGTGATGATTCCTTTGATATGAACAGTGCCAGCGTTGCGTGCAAACAACTCAACTGTGGCCAAGTTGTTTCTGTCCTGGGGTGGGCTTACTTTGGCCCTGGAAAAGGAAACATCCTTCTGGATGATGTAAAGTGCACAGGAACCGAATCTCACATTTGGGACTGCCCGCACGCCGGCTGGAACAAGAGTGACTGTGGGCACAATGAGGATGTCAGTGTCATCTGCTCAGGTAAAGAAAAAATTCTGTTCAATTTCCAATTGAAAACCATTTCCCCTCATCCCGTTGCTGATTCCAGAATTCCCAAGATAAGCCAGGCAAAAAATTCAGAGCAGACAGAAGTGCATCCAGCAGGTCTGAACTATAACAAGTCTGAATTGAAAATAATTATTAATACGTCTGTCCTAGATGTCACTGAAAGCAATGATTACACAGCTTGAAGCCACCTGTTTTGAAGCAATTTGGATAACAATGCAACTTTTGCTTTGTTCTGTGTTCACAGATGCAGCGCAGTCCTCAATTGCAACAACAGGTAAGGCAGGGCTTTTGCAGTCAAAGTCCATTAACACTTCTCAGTATCCCTAAATGCTCAGACACTGATTTTTAACTTGAAAATCATGCAATTACTGCACTTTGCCAGGCAGTATCATAGAAGAATATGTGTTCCTAATTTTCCTCATTAATAGTTATTCATTATTCTAGCGACCTGAATATTTGGATTGCTTGCAGGAACTTTAATTGCCTTCCACCTGATAGTGATTAGAGAAAACATAAGGCAAGTCTTAACACTCCAGCTATGGGTTGCTGACTCCTGGTCATTTCACCACCATTACACAAAACCTGACATATACATTATTTCACCAGTGCCCCAGTTCTGATGACCGTTCTTATAGTTCTCCAATAATGTATTTCCACTAAGTTCCAGCATCCTCTGAGAAGGCCCAAACTAAAATTTCATCAACTCTATTGGCCACAGAGAGCTCTGTAACATCAACTACACAACAGGTGACATCTGCTGATAAAGGCAAAAGGAAAATCCAAGCTATAAATCTGCAAAAAAAATAAGTAGCATGCAATTTGGTTACAGCAGGCAAGAACACCTGGAATTCCGTCAAAGTGTTGTAGTACCTAACTGTGTGATCAGCCTTGGAATAGCCAGTGGCCAACACCATCTTCATTTGTGGCCACTGCAGCTTTACCAATGACTACTGCATCTCCAGCAGTAGAAGAAGGCAGTCAGAAATAGCACCACGATCTACTGCCATCAAATGTTGAATCCAGGTGCTTTACAGGCTCATTTCAGTAAGAACAGGGGGCTGTGCATTGACTCACTTCCCTGCAAAGCCCATCCCCACCTACTTGCATCAAGATTTCTGGTCACACAGTCACTCCTAACCACTGCCATTCTCTCCTTCTCTTTGTTCCCCAACTTGCTTGTGGCCCCAGAGCCATCTCCTACACCCACTGTTGTCACAGAGGAAAGTACCACATCAGCTACTGAAATCCCAGTCACAACTTCTGAAGGTGAGAGCAGCTGCTTGCAAGCGCTAAGGCTAATACTGTTAATTGGGAGTCTGTTAACTGGGGTTTGGGACTGGATTAAGAAGATGTGGCAGTGTGAATCTATGGAATATTCTCAGCAAACAGCAACAGACTGAGCATTTGTTGGAAGGAACAAGGCCTCCTGTGACATCTTCACTTTAAAAAGGCTGTTGTTGGGATGTACCAGCAGTAGACACATTTAATGATGAATGTCCCTGAGCCTGTAGCTGTAGTATTATACGTGAACTTTTGTGTAGTAGAAGTGTCCATGACAGCTCCAGGACCATTAAGGAACACAGTTAGGCATTTCAGCTCAACTCCCTCAGTTTGTCCTCTGCCTTTCCAGAAATTTAGCTGACTAATTACACAGCTGTTTATCAAGCCTGAGATCTGAAGTGAGCTCCTAATTCCTCAAAACACATCTGCTTTTAATTGCTGTTGGCAGACATCTAATTTCCTATCCTGAGAGCCTCTTCTGTTTCCTCAGGCTTCATCTCCACTGCAGAGGAAGATGGGACTCCAGAAATAACCACCTTGTCAACAGAAGGTAAAGGGCATCTGCACAACACAGCATGTTAGAGAAGAGCTGCATTTATCTATGTGTTTCTAAGCTTTGTTTGGTGCAGGGCAACAAGGGACATGCCAGAAAAATGGGGCAAAACCACCACCTCTCAGTGTCACCAACGCAAATGAAATACATTGAATTCGCTTGGTGCCAACCTGTTGGCTTTCTGGGAGTCTGGGTAGGCTGCCAGCAGCACCGTGCTGAGAAGCCACCTACCGACCAATGTCACTGCCAAATTACAACACTCACTGCTAGTTTTGCTTCTCACATTCCTTTTGCTTTTCTTGTTATCGTGAGAGAAGCCTGAAGCTTTCCTGATGCTTGTAATGCAAAGACATGAAGACTCATTTCTGAGCGATGACTGTGAATAAGGGTAGCAGGGAATACCTGGATTCCCTTTTCCACAAAGCTTGAAGCCAATTCAGTGCATCAAGAACTGAGTTCAGCCATGCTGTCCTACCTGAATACTGTCATGTTACCTTATTTCTTCCTTCTTGTCTCTGCCTATGGAAACTCAGCAGAACCAACAACAACACCCACCACAGTTACAGAAGGCAGCACGACCTCAGCTTCAGACATCATTACCACAGCTCCTGAAGGTAAAAACAAGTTCTGTGTAACAAGTGGTAATAAGAAGAATATTTAAGTCTATGTTTAAATTAGATTATAAACTAAATCACATCACCAAATATCAGCTCCAACTCTTTAACTGTCCCTTTTACACCCCTGTATTTCTCCTTCATGTCCAGTTCAGGTGTTATTGTCTAGTAACGCGTTTCCTCTCCCCTCACCCTCTCTCCAGATCCCTCCTCTGTCTCCAGCACTGCAGACACACAGACAACAGATGTTCCAGAGACCCTGTCCACCATTGTGGAAGGTGAGGCACTCCTCTGCTGAAGGTACTCCCCAAAACAACAAGGATCACATCCCTCACTGCCCCTAACAATGCCCACTGTGTCTTTACCAATGACTACTGCATCTCCAGCAGTAGAAGGCAGTCAGAAATAGCACCAGGATCTACTGCCATCAAATGTTGAATCCAGGTGCTTTAGAGGCTCTTTTCAGTAAGAAAAGGGGGCTGTGCGTTGACTCACTTCCCTGCAAAGCCCATCCCCACCTCCTTGCATCAAGATTTCTGGACACACAGTCACTCCTAACTGCTGCCATTCTCTCCTTCTCTTTGTTTCCCAACTTGCTTGTGGCCCCAGATCCATCTTCTACACCCACTGTTGTCACAGGGGAAAGTACCACATCATCTACTGAAGTCCCAGGCGCAACTTCTGAAGGTGAGAGCAGCTGCTTGCAAGCGCTGAGGCTAATAATGTTAATTGGGCGTCTAATACTGTTAGCTGGGAGTTTGAGGCTGGATTAAGAAGATGCGGCAATGTGAATCTATGGAATTTTCTCAGCAAACAGCATCAAACTGATGCATCAAGAACTGAGTTCAGCCATGCTGTCTTACCTGAATGCTGTCAGGTTTCCTTATTTCTTGCTTCTTGTCTCAGCCTATGAAAACTTAGCAGAACTAACAACACCAACCATCACAACTACAGAAGGCAGCACGACCTCAGCTTCAGACATCATTACCACAGCTCCTGAAGGTAAAAACAAGTTCTGTGGAACAAGTTATAATAAGAAGAGTATTTAAGTCTATGATTAAATTAGATTATAAACTAAATCACATCACCAAATATCAGCTCTAACTCTTTAGCTGTCCTTTTTACACCCCTGTATTTCTTCTTCATGTTCAGTTCAGGTGTTATTGTCTAGTAACGCGTTTCCTCTCCCCTCACCCTCTCTCCAGATCCCTCCTCTGTCTCCAGCACTGCAGACACACAGACAACAGATGTTCCAGAGACCCTGTCCACCATTGTGGAAGGTGAGGCACTCCTCTGCTGAAGGTACTCCCCAAAACAACAAGGATCACATCCCTCACTGCCCCTAACAATGCCCACTGCGTCTTTACCAATGACTACTGCATCTCCAGCAGTAGAAGAAGGCAGTCAGAAATAGCACCTGGATCTACTGCCATCAAATGTTGAATCCAGGTGCTTTACAGGCTCATTTCAGTAAGAAGAGGGGGCTGTGCATTGACTCACTTCCCTGCAAAGCCCATCCCCACCTACTTGCATCAAGATTTCTGGTCACACAGTCACTCCTAACCGCTGCCATTCTCTCCTTCTCTTTGTTCCCCAACTTGCTTGTGGCCCCAGATCCATCTTCTACACCCACTGTTGTCACAGGGGAAAGTACCACATCATCTACTGAAATCCCAGGCACAACTTCTGAAGGTGAGAGCAGCTGTTTTGCAAGCACTCTCTATGACTAATACTGTTAATTGCGGTTCTAATACTGTTAACTGGGGCTTGGGGCTGGATTAAGACTGTAGAATATTCATAGCAGACAACAATAAATTGAGAGTTTTTGTGCAGGAACAAGGCCCTCTGTGACATCTTCACTTTAAAAAGGCTGTTGGGATGTACCAGCAATATATCCATTTAATAATGAATATCCCCAGTCTTGTAGTTATAAATACTGCACATACTTTCTGATGAACTAATATTGTGTATTTATCTTTTAACCAAAATAATTAGCTTTGGCTCCTGTTCACATTTGTGCATTGTTTTTCATTGTTCCTACCATTTTCCTCCCCCAAAGATTCAACCAGCAATTCTGGCACAGAAATGGATGATCTGGTCACATTGACCCCAGCCACAGAGAGCAGTGAGCCCATAACAACCCCAGCACCATCCTCCACACTTAGCGAAGGGCCCATAACAACCCCAGCACCATCCTCCACACTTAGCGAAGGTAAGGAACTGTCAGCTACAAGCCGTGTGCCTTGCCCTGTGCAGGAGCAAAAATTCTCTGCCCTGCATCACCACATCAGGCCCCTTCTGGACTCAGGAAATCCCTGAGATGCAAAAGGATTCAAGTAAGTGACCATCCTGTACAAACCAGGAATGGTTGTCCCACCAATATTCTCCTCCCAACACCTGTTAGTGGTCTCCCTTGGGGATGGGAAAGTAACTTACACACGACTTTGGTCTAAATCATCTCAAGTGCTGATTACGCTGCAATGTGTGCACCTATGCCCCACCTTTTCCCCATTCTCTTGTTAGGGCTACTCTTATTCTGGTGTCTATTTTGTAAAGAACTTTGCAGTTTTTTAATGAATGAGTGGGTTTTATGAGTCTGTGAAATAATTTCTTTAGTTCTGTAAGTCTCAGGAGCAGTTTCACCAGACAAGGCCATTTTGCATCAGCCATCAGCCATGACAACTTGTGGCCATCCAACCAGGGCACTGTCCTTTTTTGAGTCATCTTCAGGCTATTGAAAGTCTTCCTCCAACTCTTTAAACCATTCCTCAGAGCTCATGATTTTCAAGCCCATTGCATTTCTTGAATCATCCATCCCAGCTCTTCTCATTCTCTCTACCTTTATTAAATATGCAATCATCGACCAAGCAGCTGAGGCCTCCTTAGTGCCAAGAAGAATAAGCAGCTCCTATGTACCACACTGAGAGCAGGACCAAGGTTGGGTTGGCTCACTGCAGTGCCAATGTTACTGGCTTCCAGTTTTTCCATGGTCTTCCTGTGCCAGCTGAAAGGATGATTTAGCCCTTGTGCCTTGGTTTTCTCTGTCCAGTGAGCATCCCATCATACCTGTCGCCGTAGAAGTTCATCTTGCTGATTTGGGGCATTCATTCTGCTCATTTTGAATTCTCATTTTGTCCTCCAGAGAGCGCACAGGTCTCGCGTTTCCTTCTGTCACTCTATCTGCCCTGTTCCAAAGTGTTGGAGGTAATGGCTGAGGATTTCATTACAGTACAGTAGCGGTGGCTGGTTATCTAACACCCACGCCATCTGTTAGATCAAGATGCTGCAGGACGAGATAAACAATTACCAAGGCAACTGATATTTCTTCTTTTTGTAACCTTTTCTAAATCTACTTGTCTTCAACAGCCTTGTCAGAAGTTCAGAGCTGTGACTCCATACCAATGGCAGCAGTTGTAGGAAAGGTGGAACAAATTTGCTTACTGTTCCATCCATTAACCTGATTTTGAGCAGTATGTTCATGTTTGAGTTCTAGAATCCACCTAGTTAATTGTCTTAGAAACTAACAGACAAATGTTCAGTGCAGCGAAGGAGAAATTTAAGGCAGTGTTTCTCTCCCTTTTTACCACCAGTCATTTCAGTTTCAAAAGGATATCAGTGAAAACTTTCCTACTTTAAAGTGTATTTAGCAGAGCTTTGACCAGATTTTGCTGCTTGCCTTACTTGTTCAGACAGGGATCTATTCCAACTGAATGAAAAGAAGCGTGCGCTTCTCAGCACACACCAGTGACAGTCAGAAATCCCGAGGGATTTACTTGTATTTTCTTGGCTTTCAGAAGTTTGAATGTGAATTTCTTCTTAAATGACAGATCCGTTGAGTATTGTGTGTGCTTATGGAACCTAATACGCAGCGTATTTATGGTTCCCTAGTACTACCCTCACAACTATGCAACTAAGTGCTTGTAACTATTAAGTGCTTTGCTTATGTCTATTCACCCATGTATCTGAGCCAATAATTTCATCTTATTTAGGCATACTGTGTGTAACAGGGAAGCTGGTCAGTGGTTAAAGTGGGGGAAAAAGAAAGGCTCCTCTATAGCTGTAGCTAATGGTCTCTTTACTTTTACTATGACAATTGTATGAAAAGTGTTCTTTGGGTTAAAGGGTCAGGAAAACTAAGTGCTTACTAATCCTTTTGATTACCTTTTACATTTATCTAAGCGCAAAGCACTGACATTGAAGAGATGCAGATATCAGTGGTTTCCTTCTATTCATTTGCTGAAAGTAGGAAGCTGCCTTCTGTCAGTCTGTAGACACGTTCACAAGAACAAATTAACAATCCTTGGGACTGTCATTTAATCAGTTCTGTTATTTGATCAGAAATACGATGTTCATATTTCAGACTAATGAAATACTTCGTTTACTTGGTAAATTTAATTTGGAAGTTGCCTCTCTCTCAGTACTGATATTTTTACTATCAGCTGAATCATGACAGATTTATTCCTGCCTGCAATCTAGCTCAATATTTGGATCTGGATACTTAATTTTTAGCCTGACTCTTTCTCCCACCCAGATAGAGATAACTAACAAAATCTAGTTCTTAAACTCTTTAGGTGACACCTTTCATCAATGCTGATGACTACTCAGCACCTGCTTAATTAGTTATCTTTTGACTCAATTATTTTTGTTCTCTGATACCGTGTTTGGTGCTCTCATGGAAGTTCAGGCCTTGATCTTGGGAAGTGAGGCAGTTTCGTTGCTCCTGACATTTCTTTACAGCCAACTTTTGCAGAAGGAAATGATAAGCACGGTACTCAGATGGAAGGAGCTTTGATCATGGTCAGCAAAAAGGAATTAAGGGCAAAGAGAGTCCTTGGGAACAGGGTACTCATTCTGAATGGATGTACATTAGTTGGTTACAAATGACTGCCAGGTGACAGCAAAATGTCCCGAAATGACAACCTTGTAATCACAGACCTACCAAGGAGTAAGACAGGTGTGTATACTTGGTATGGTTTATGATGGCAACAAACTCAGAAGAACTCAATTATGTTGTCGGCAGAGTCTCTGATTTCTTTCTCTGAAAGAAAAATACACTCCAGACCCATAAAACTAATTTGGAACTTCAGATCTCTAAAAGCCTTTCCCTCTGAAAGTGAGATAAATGTGTGGATTATTCCATAAGTACCCAGCTCTCAGAAATGAGCCTGATCTGTAGAAATAGCTCTGCTACTATTCTGGGGAAATGATGCTGTGCCAACCATCTGTTATGCCAGAGAGAAAAGAAGACCAATCAGGTATTATTTAAAGAAGAAGAAGGAGAAAAACATATTCCTTAGATTGCAAGGTATCCCAGGGAAAGGTTGGCTATGGGTGTTTGTGTTCATCCTTTAGGCAACACTACCATATAGACAAGAAAGATGGTAAAGGAATGGTAGGAACCCTTTAGGGATGAGGATCATTTTTCCCAGAATCAGTGTGTCATGGAAGGAGGACAATGTCTGCACCCATTGGGTGCTGTGTGATCAACCATTGGAAAGATGGCTACAAGACTTCATAACACCAATCCTAAAGCAGCACCTAAATTCAGAGGAAGATGCTTTCTCGTATCCAGCCACACTGCAGGCTACCAGTCCCTGTCATCCCAATGATGCAGACAGTCTCTGGCACTGCCTTGGGTCAATAATACTGACTGTGGTGTTCTTTCTCTTCAGCAGACGTTCCAGCCCCGTCCCTGAGGCTCGCAGATGGTGACAGCAGGTGCTCAGGCCGCGTGGAGCTTTATTACAACAACAGCTGGGGAACAGTCTGCGATGATGCCTGGGATATGGGGGCTGCTGAGGTGGTGTGCAGGCAGCTGGGCTGTGGGGAGCCTATACTGGCAGTGCCTGAAGCACAGTTCGGCCAGGGCTCTGGGAACATCCTCCTGGATGATGTGCAGTGCAGTGGGGATGAGGACAGCCTGTGGGACTGCACTCACAGAGGGATAGGTGTGCACAATTGTAAGCCAAAAGAAGACGCCGGTGTCATTTGTGCAGGTAGGCGAGCACATTTCACTGCTGATTTCCCTTAAGTGGTGAACTACGACTAGTTGTAATTAAAACGCCCTCTTCTTGTGTTTAATAAGAAATCATTTGTAGTAACTTCCTTTAGGATTCTTGCAAATCAGTTCCCAGTTTTCCAGCAATTCTGTGTTCTGACGAACACAGGAACCTCAGGAGATGGCACTTGGAAGAAGCGAAGGGAATAAATAGGAAGAAAAGATAAAGAATTTACTATAAAATCACTACAAAAGTACTGTTGGCCAACATGCGCTATTCATTTCCTGGCAAGAAGATGGCCATATGTCTACTGGACTTTTTACAAGAGAGATATCAGGGCACTGCCTATTTAACAGTGCTGGAGCAGGCAGCCTTGGCAGTCCTACCTCACCTCCCTCTGGCAGAGCTGGAGCCCAGGTTGTGCAAATGTCTGATTTTTGGCAGTGCTCAGACAAAGCAGAAAGGAGACAGTTTTCTCCTGCTATCTCAAGCTCCCCTTCCCCTTGCCCTGCAATGCCAGAGACCTGGTGAACCCACAATGACCGAGGTGACAGCTACCTGGCTGAAATGGGCCTTCTCTTTGTATCCATGCTCCCAGAGGCAAATGGGTTTCTCTTTGTCACTACTGCTTTTACCTAACGTAGGAACTGAAGAATGTCATTAACCATCCACTGTAGCAAGACCAGTTGTTCACTTTTCTGTTTCCTTTTCCAGAGCCAGTTACTCCCCCAGTCCCAACGGAGCTTGTCCCAGCTGGTGAGTTCTCCCTAGGCATGTCTTGCAAAGCTTTCACATATGATATATTTTACATAGCAACTTGGCTTTTCCTCTTTGGCAGACACATCTGCCCATTGCTGAGGCTGCTGAGTGACCACATGTTTCCTTCTGTTTTTCCAAGAGCTGTCCCTGAGGCTGGTGAATGGAGACAGTGAGTGCTCAGGGCGCCTTGAAGTCTTCTACAACGGCAGCTGGGGAACCATCTGTGATGACGACTGGAACATAAACAGTGCCAGGGTTGTGTGCAGGGAGCTGAGCTGCGGAGATGCCATCTCAGTCCAAAAGAATGCCTATTTTGGGGAAGGCACGGGAGATATCCTCATGGATGATGTGAAATGCACAGGGGATGAGTCCTTCCTGATGCAGTGCTCTCACGGGGAGCTGGGAACGCATGACTGTTTGCACAAGGAAGATGTTGGTGTTATCTGCACAGGTACTGGTCTTCTACATTTTATTCCGTGTGAATGAGCCATACCTGCCTGGGGACTTCAACAAACGACAGAGCAAAATGCTTTATTTGGATTGTTTTGTCTTTGGACTGTGTTGCTGTTTATCTCTCCTTATAACCAATGATCCGGCTATCTTTTATTTTTTTTGATGGCACTGATTTTCTCTCCCAACAGGCCCCGTGGATCTTACCACTCCAGGAACAACAGGTACGGAGCACTTCACCACTCAGTCACCTTAGATGTAGTCAAATATTATTTCTCCCATCGTGGAGTTCTGATTCCCCTTGATTTCAGCAATGCCATCTATGTTCTGGGAGGTAACAGCCCTGAACATCTATGTTCTGGGAGGTAACAGCCCTGATATTGTTAGGTCCAAAAGCTCTCAGCACTCAGATGAATAGGCACACATTAAGGTCATGATTACTGGGCATGGTGTATGGGAACTGAAAAGAGCCACGGCCTGAGCCACTGATTGAACACCTGGGGAAAGGACCCAGTCAGCCCTGAGAGCACAGATGAAGGCAATTCAGGTGTGTTACAGAAGGGGTGGAGTCTGGCTGCACCTCTCTTAGACCCCATTTAAGGGCTGACTGCCACAGGGGAAGGTTCTCTGGTTGGAGATCCCTCCTTGGTGAAGCTTTTCTCCTGTGAACCTGAAGTCTTCTGATACAGGTGAGCAATCTTCTTCCCTTCCTCTATAGCATTGCTCTATTGTGCCAGTCCTTTTGTCATCACACATATGTTGTAATGCCTTTCCTATTGTATTGATCTGCCCAATTGCTACACATGGTGAGGACAGATCAACAGTTGAACTTCGTGACCTTAGAGGTCATTTTCAGCCTCAGTGACTCTACAGCTCTACAGCACTAAGGTTGCAGATCAGTGGCACTAAGCTTTTTTTTGCCTCTGTAGAGGACTTCCACTCACTCTGAAAGAGCTGGTGAAAAAGCCTATTATGGTGTATTTTAAACTGCTACAATGGAGCTGAAATGGGGGGTCTAAATGGGGGTTGCGTTGGTCCTAACTATGCCTTAACATCAATTTGGCTTTGGTTGTATAGCTTTTTCTTCGCACACATGATAATTTAAAGACCACTAATGCTTGGCTCTTGCTTTCTCTCTGGCAGCCCCAGTTGAGTCCACCACAGCTGAAACTTCAGGTACTTATTTCTGCTCGCAGACCTTATGGCTTTAGCTCAGGATGCAGAAGCATCCCTGGGGCTGTGCGCGGTCACTGTGGGCACATCCTGTCTGTCCTACCCTGGGCAGCTCCTAACCCACACTTGTGTTCTCTCTTATGTCCCAGCAGCCCCTGCAGGCAGCACCACACCTGAAGCACCAGGTATGTATCACTTTACACACACGCAGTTGGTGTGGTGTTTAAGCCTGGCATAAAACCACTGATTTCCTCCACGTCAGCAGTCCTTGCTTTGCTGTGGACAGTAATTTGTTTCACCTTTTGCTTCTCACAGTAACTGCCCCTCCCACTCCTGGACCAGAAGCCACTACCAGCTGTAAGTGATGCTCTACCTTACACCCTCAGATCTCTGCTCAAGCTGTGACCAGGAACTGGCTGGCTCCCAGTGCTTGTAATCACATGGATGTAGCCATTCACTCCAGGGGCAATCCTAGCAAATTCTCCCTTGGCTGCCACATCCAGCCAGGGAGGAACATGGGTTGGTGCTGGTAAAGTACCAGTATGACCTGGGGTTAGCATTGGACCACCACAGACAGTACTGGGATCTCTATTGCCTGGCATCCAAGCCATGACACAGCTCTGGAGCTGGGGATGTTCCCTTACTACTGCAGCCCCAGCATGGGGTTGTGCGTGCCTTCATCTCCTGGGGCTGTGCAGTCAGTGTGTGAGTGTGAGCCTGAGGCTCTCCTGCCCTGCCGGCACATCCCACCTGTCCTGCCCTGAGAAGCTTCTAACTTTTATGTTCTCTCTCATGTCCCACCAGCCCTTGCAGGCAGCACCACACCTGAAGCACCAGGTATGTATTGCTTTATACTGACTGCGGTTGGAGTCTTGTTTTAGCTTAGCACAGAACTGCTGATTCCCTCAAGAAAAAAACCTGATGCTCATGAACAGAGCTCAAAGCCCAGGGATGTTCTCTAGACAAGAAAAGCCACTAGGAATCTTTGGCCTAATTTGTGTGGGACACACACTTGTTGTCATATGAGTAATGAGTGTATTTAAGATTCATTGTTTACTTCCTCATTTTCTCCCAATAGGAACCTCAACAACCCCATCAGTCTCCTCACCTCTACCAGTCTCTACAACTCCTGAAGACACAGGACTCAGCACTTGTAAGTAATGCAGTGTTACTCTGCTTTGAGCACTTGGTCAGCCATCAGTGTTGTGATCTGATGGCATGTTGACACAGCTCCCCATTTCACTCCGTTCTCAGAGTCAGCATTTTCCCAAGTTGAGGTCACTGTGAATTTCTGATGTTTCCAATGGTGCTTGGTTTGAACATTAAAGTTCCCTACAACAGGATTTAACTGCAGGAAAAAAAAGCTTGAATTTCAAGTTCTGATACATGGCAAATATCACACCTCAAATGCCTGAGGGCAAACTGATGTCTTCTTTTAAAGCCTGGCCCTATTAGCTGCACATTGCTAAATGACACTCCGGCCACACCAGTAAAACATCAGTACTTGTGCTGGCAACATAAGGAATCTGACCTTGCAGTGCATGCATTTCAGCATGGAGTCATCTGACTACACAAATGAATAAGCAGAATTAAATCTTGTTCCCCTTAGTGTGAGCAATACGCCATCATTCCAGTCTGTGCACTTCTCTTAATACACACCTTTTGGTAACTCCATTCCTCACATTGGTTGATTCTACCATTTTCTAGTCAGACTGCATTCAGATGGTTATCATGGTGTAAACTGATCACTCGCAAGCACATATTTTTATCATTCACTCACTTATTCTGCTTTTCTGTTGTTTTGCTTTTTTGTTCCCATTAAAAGCTTCTCCAAAGCCAGTACCTGTAAGCCAAGGTAAGTTCTTCTCCTTCCTTCCTCTTTATGATTATATTTCTTTCCGTACCCGCCCGTACTGGGCAAGACGTGAGTTGGGGGAGGCTGGCAGATTATAGGAGAGGGCATCTGCTCAGCACAAGTGTGGCACTGAGGGACAGGTTGGCCTGTGTCTGCTACATTTATGGGCATAACACATCTGAAACATCTGACTGCAGATTGCCAGGCTGCCAGCCAGGTGTGCCAATGCACTCCAGAGGGATCTCACCACTCAGGGTTATTACAGCCAGCTGTTATTGCCAGCAAAGCCCCCATTTGCATTTGTAAAGCGTAACGGTATTTAATACATGCTGCATTATACTGCACAGCAAAACATGTTTTATTAACAAACTTCCTCTCCTCCAGCAACCCTTACTTGTCTGCCTACTTACATGCGGGCAATCATCAGGAGATCCTACATCAACTCCAGAGGGTATCTTGCAAGTGACATCCACCTGAGGGACCCCAGGTGCAAGCCTGTGATTAGCAGCTACCACGTCATGTTCCGCATACCGTACAGTGGCTGTGGCACACAGAGGCTGGTGAGAACCTCTGGGGCTGAAATTACTGCATGCCAGGACAGAATCCAAGTTATCTATGAGCAAAGCTCTCAAGAGCATTTCTAATGCTTATTACGGGATGATGCAGCCACATGACCATGAAGAGTTGAGGTGGACCATCAACACTGACAGCCTTATGTTAACAAAGCATTGATGAACGCTATATTAAGACCAGAACAAAATCATGTTTCTCAAAGATCTTGATTCTAAGCTATACAGGTTGTTAGGAAACTTCCTCATCTTTTTTTCCCCTTCCTTTTTGTAACACTTGCTCTTCAGGTCACCTTGTTCTGGCCACGTTTAGCTGTGCATAAAGACTCCACAAGCGGGTTAGGCAGAGTTTAGTTGTATAAAGCAAACCCACACTCACTTTGGTGAACACAACATGCAGCACAACTTAACAAGCTGGGTGCTTGCATGCTCACCACACCACTGAGACACAGAGAGTTCAGGAGGAGAAGGTTCTTTCCCTATGGCTTATTGGAGTACATGTTGGTTGTGTTCAGCTGCCATTCCCTGCTGGCTCTTTGTTGTTTTCCATGTTGTGGTTTTCTTTTTTCCTTTAGGATTTTGTACATAGGAAGCTGTTTTCCCTCTTGAGTCCTTAAGCTACTAATGATCTCAAATGAGCCATCCTTCCAGCTGAGCCACGTTAGCCCTTATCTCACCTGGCACCATGCTGCAAACCTCCTCACAGTCTTGCAGCTCTGAGGGCTGAGGCCAGGCAGCAAGCCATGGTGGCCAAGGCTGCATGCTGGCAACAGGCACCCAGGCTATGCTTCTCCCCTGCCCACCCCTCCCCCCTTCCAGCAGCATTTAGGAAATAGTTTCAGCATTCCTCAGAGATCTTAACTCAGAAACGTTTCAACAGGTATCACGTGGAGCCGTCACTTACTCCAACACGGTGGAAGGATCCATTTCTGGCAACTTCTACAGCAGAAATAGGAATTCGCTGTTAAACTTTGCCTGCAAACTGTACAACACTGCTGATGCCCAAACAATACCCAGCGTCTTGCAGCCTCCGTACCAGGAAACTTCATCTAGACGATTTGTTGTCAAGTTTGCCTTTTATGACTCTCCATCTTTCTCAAACGTAGTGAGGTCAGCACCATACTACGTAATGCCGAACCGGGATCTGTTTGTTCGCGCTACCCTGTACAGCACACAGCCAAACCTGATGCTGTTTGCAGACACCTGCGTGGTCTCTCCAAATCCTCGTGACTTTGTGACTGTGGCATCTGATATCATACGAAATGGGTAAGGAAAATATCTCGACAGCCATTTCAGAGCGATCCCTTGTATGTGATTGAGGCAATACAGGCAATAATAAATAGACGCACCAATAGAACTACCTGTATAATTTCTGTATTACTGAATGTGTGTTCAGTTCTGGACTATAAACTGTGATGAATCTCGCAGATAAATGGAAAGAAAATTGCTAGTAAACAATGAAACAAATGACACAAAAAAACACATCATGATTTTTGTGTGATAACTGTGTTATTTGCCTTTCCCCTTATTTTCTTTTCTCAGGTGTGTCCGAGACCCAACCTATAGGAGCTTCTTTTCACCAGACAGGAGGATTGTCCAGTTCAGATTCAGAGCCCCCAGCTTTATCAGCAGATACTCATCAGTTTACCTGCAGTGCAAGATGGCGGTGTGCGACAGATACGATTATTCCTCCCGCTGCTACCAGGGCTGCATAGCCAGGGGCAAAAGAAGCACAAGAGATGACGATGAAGGTCTCATTACCATTGTCTCCAGGCTACAGTAGCCTCAATAATACTCCTTCTAATTATAATATCATGTTGATCACTTCTGTGTGTGATCAGTATGTTGCACGCCTGCTAATGCATTCTAAAAACGCATCCAACGGGGTGTAAATCTGAAGGTATTTTAATCTTAACTGTACTTGCATTCCTTAGATTCAGACTTCTGGATCTATATTCCAGATTTGTAAAAGCCTAAACTTCAGTAAAAACTCAGTGATAAACTTTAATTGGATCAGCTTTTTCTTTTTTCCCCACCAAGTCTGTTTCCCTCTTTCGTTTCTCCCCATTGTACTGCATAACTGAGATACTCAGTGTTCAGGGATTACTAACCTGCCTTGTAAGCAGTGGTGTTGCTTTACAAACTCAAGAAGAATAAGAACCCCTTGTAACCAGTAATGGCTGAGCAATTGTTTTTTAATAGGAGCTCAACGATATTTGGAGAAATACTTGTATATGTATATGCCCACAGATGTAATCTCTGTGATACCTATCAGCTATTCACATTTTCCATGTTAGTTCATACTGCTGGAGTTTAGACCTGAAAAAAATGTGTATTTTCTTCATGAAACATATTGGTTTCATCCCTTTAATTTCAATATCTCTTCAAACTATGCCTCTTTGAGCCAAGAATTTGTTTCTGTAACTCAATATGTTGAATTGCCCCTATTTGAAATGACATAGTAGAAACAGGAAAAATAGTAACTTTTGGCTCATAATAGAGAAAAGTATCTGGAAAGTCACTGCAGAACTCTATGGGAAAGAGATGTATTAAATTTTGGTAACGTGGTAAGCTTTGTTGGGATGAGAAAAGCATCTTCAAGGCCAATACTCAGTTTCTGTACAGTGAATATCTGCCAGTTGTTCAAACTCATGAGATGATCTGTGTGATGTTTAGATCTGATCTGACCAGGTCTCTGTCTCGGTGACTCTGGTCTGGCCTGCTTAGCACCAATCCAAAGCCTCACAGCCTCAATCCTAAACCAGAGGGACTGTAATGCCCGGTAGGAAAATGGCTGAGATTTCAGTCCTGAGCCAGCGTGTTTGCTAATTGCACTTCATTCACATAAAACTCCATTGTGTTGGTAACCCTGCTGTTCTGCTTCTCACAGGTAATGATTTAAAGTGCTTGAAATCACACTTTCCCTTCTATTGCACTCCCTGCCACAGTCGGTGAGGAAAAGTGCCACAGCAACCAAATCCTTGTTCCTGTTTTCCAGAATGCACGCTAATTTGTTCTAAGGATCAGCTATTTTAAAATACCTTCCATATAGTCGTCCTGTTCCCAATTTAGAGGACTTTCCTGAAGACCAATTTGGAGGTGGAAAGGGAACTCACAGCCCGTCATCAATATTTCAGCACTGCCTGGTGCATGAGCACATTGCACCATCTGAACATGGGCTTAATGTGCAGATCTGGTAAACAGTTTGAGGGCTCAGATTTGGCACCAGCCCTGGGGCTCCAGATCCTTTAGAGCAAATGCAGGGCAGGAGGATTTCCTCATACACAAGAAACTCCCAAGCATTTGCCTACCAGCCCATAGCTACCAGCACATAACAGTCACAGAGGGTTTTACTCCTAGTGCTTCTGGACACAGCAATGACCTAGGCTGGGTTTTGTAAACCAGTTCATGCTTTAAATGCATATAAAGTGGGTGTTAGCAGCTGAAAATCGCTTGCAGATATGTGTGTGGGTTCAAGAAATGAAAGGCTACAAAGGATAAATGTGAATTCAGTGTTTCTGGAATCAAAAGGAGGTTCAAATAGGAGACATATTCCATACCTCTTGCATGTGGGATGATGGGCATGGTGGTTGGAATAGATGATCTTAGTGGTCTTTTCCATGGTTCTGTGATTCCTTTCCACGTTTAAAGTCAGTATAAATATCCTGTCCTGTGGAAGAGAGCTACATTCAGAATTCTTACTGGAAGTTCAACATAATGGGGAGGATTGTTTTAAGGAAGGTACTGCTTTGAGACTAGAAAGGTAGCATCATTACAGATGCATCATATTTCAATATTTCCATATAAAAGAAACAAATCTTGTTTTATACAAAAAAAGAAATATAAGTGAGAAGCACCTGGATGTGTTTCAAGGAGGTCTGCTCCACAGTTTACCTTTGCTAGGGAACATGAAAGAACACCTGTTTGTACAGCTGCACCCCTTCACATTGGAAAGATTCCCACAGCAAGGCTCCCAATCTGCCTGCTAGGCACATGCCAAAGGGCAAGGCCATCTGTAGCATAAGCAGCATCACAGCCCGTGGAAGCTTTAAACTCTGCTATCTGCTGCAGCAGTAGGAAATGCTCCACTTTAAAGAGCTTCAGTCCTTCAGGAAAGGCAAAGTGCTAAAGAGCCACGGAGATGGACATGAGAGGCGTGGTCAGTGGGCATGGGTTGGGCTTGGGGATCTTAGAGGGCTTTTCCAACCTTAATGAATCTATGATTCTAATTGGGGCTCTCAGAGCTTCCACTATGAAACCAAGTTTTACTTACAAAGCATCTGCAGTGCAATTAATTCTGTTCTGTTAAATCCATGGCTGACACTAACCTGGCCTTGTGCAGCCATGAATCCTTCAGCAACAGGAAAAAGACAGCTCTGTTATGATACTTTACAACCTGAGGAATCTCCAACAAGGACACACTGATTTGCCCAGTGCAGCCTAAAGGGATATGTGCCAAAAGGAAGGTGGGAACAACGGAGATCTCTTACCAACATGCTGGATGTGGTTGCTCGTCCCACCCAGCACCTTTGTGTTCATGTCAGACTAATGTCAGCACACCTGAACAGATGCTCAATGAACCAACAGAAAAACATGCTTTGAAACCACAAGACTCAGAGCTGATGAAAGCGTAGTTAAACTTCTTCCATGCAACACACGTGAAAGAAAAAAAAAGGCACATCTGTTGACTTTCTCATTTATATCAGTTAAAAGGAAAAAGCAACAGAGAGATTAAGACCTCCCCCTGCAATACCACGCAGTACGAGATGATTAGGGAATAGCAGGAGGTATAAAAGGCAGAAAACCCTCAGCTGCTAACCCCAGCTGCCATCAAAATGAAGGTGCTCAGACAGCTTCTCCTGCTGCCTCTCTTAGCTGCTCTGGCTTTTGCTGAAGACAACTCAGTGGAATTCACAGGTATGGAACATAACATTCCTTTATTTTTTTTGTGGAATTTAATGAGCTTTTTGCACTATTTATTAGGCAACTGAAGAGAAATATGTCAAACGTTTGGGGGAAGAGAACACCTCACCATGAATATGGACCTCTGGCACCTCTTTTCTGTCCTATGTTGCTTTAAGCTGTTTTATCTCTTGTCCAGAAGTTTCTCTAAACCTTTCCTCACCCTTGTTGCTGCTTTTTGAAGCTTTCCCTCTCCATCCGTATCCTTTTAGAGATGGAGGACCAGAACTGTGAGCAGCACTTAGTGCACACAGGGTCCTTTAGAAGCTCAAATCTGAAGAGCTCGTTTGATTCCTGAGCATGGGTCCTCAGTTGCTTTCATGTAAAGGGCTGAAACCCAGAACTAGATCCAAAGATCCTTGGGAAAAGAGCACAGGGGGAAGACAGGGCTTGTTGTAAATGCCAACCATACCAATGAGAGCTGCCATGTCATCTGGAATTTCCAGTTTTGCCTTTGGCTTCACCTCTATGTGTTTTCCTAACTCCATTTTCTCCGCTATTCATGAAAACGAGGAGAAAATATGTTCTTATCCTCTTTTCCTATTTGATCCTTCATGTTTCATCAGCTGCTACAGTAGAAATGAAAAATCAGAATGGTACGATGCTTTGCTTGCCTGCTCTGCGTTGGACTGTCCCAAAGTTTGCACAGCACAGGATCAGACCTTATTGCAAGGCTGAGCTGGTTGCTGTCCTGCTGTTCCCCAACAGGTGTACCTCGATGCGGTGCGTCGTTCACAGAAGCCAACAAAGCATTTCAGATTGACCTCAATTCAAACGCAAACTGCATCTGGCACATTCAGAGGAGTGAAAATCAAACAATTAGGCTCATCTTCTCGTATTTTAAGTAAGTATCTCCTCCAGCTGTTCTGGTAGAAATTCATTCCATCAAAACAGAGAGCTATATATTAAAATATATCACTGTGGCCAAGCTGGATACCTTAATTTCATCTCAAGACATTGCAGCCTCCAAATATTCATCTGTATTTGCTTGAGTAAAACACTGAGTTTGTGCTGTGGACTCCAAGGAACCTGGATATTCATCTGTTCTCTTTGTTTTTTAAATAGATTTAATCCTTCTTCAAGCTGTGAAACAGAAAGTATTAAAGTCTATGATGGTCCCTCATCTAATTCACCCCTTCTTGGACAAGTGTGCAACAACACCGATGCCGTCCCAGTGTTCCAATCATCTTCAAACAGTCTGACTTTTCTCATTACAACAAACTCTGTGGCTTTTGCGAGGAACTTCTTCGTCTCCTATTACTTCTTCTCACCAGAAACAAGTAAGTTGGAACTCAGTGCTGTCATTAAACACCGATTGAGCTGTACCGCTAAAGGAGAGCTCATAAGGCAAAGTTTCATTAAGTTCTCTCAGATCATTTGCTCCTGTTGACCTGAATGGCGTGGTATTCAACGCTTGAAAACTTGAACAGGAGAGGGAACTTATCTCATTATTGCTTACACTGCTCCAATGTTTAATTAACTCTGCTACTGAAATAACACACCCTGTGTTTAGCTTGTGTTTTCTTTTTGAGTTTTCCCACATTCCTGATTTTATTTTGCCATTGTCTATCGATCAAACATGCAGTTTATTGTTTATGGCTCATTATATGTACACCACTGTGCTAACCGATATGTCTGCTCTTCTTTTCAGCGATTAACAACTGTGGGGGAAGCTTAACTGGTCCCAATGGGACATTTACCAGCCCCAACTACCCTGCAGCCTACCCCGAATTCACCTATTGTGTCTGGCACATACAGACTACAAAAGACTCAAAGATAAGCTTAGAGTTCCAGGACTTTTTGTGAGTAGATATTTACCACACGCTGACTTACTATACATCGTTACTCTTCTTTCATTGTGTTTAGAAGCATTACTTCAAATTCAGCAAGCCTGTAAGCTTGTAGAATATCTATACACCTTGAAAACAAATGTGATTTGCTGACTTTTATGATCAGGTAATCACAACATGTTCCAAATGCCAATGTGCTACCCCGTAGCTATTGCAGAGCCAGACAGCAAGATGGAATTTCAGGTGACTCACCATAAGCTATCATGGTTGATCTGAATTTAAAGCCAACAGTTTAAGTCTTTTGCTACATAAAGGTCATGTTTTAAAACGTCACTTATGGGTCCTTATTGACCCTTATTGCTTTGATCCCCTGTCATTACTGGGGTGGCAGCATCAGTTGATGTTGTGCATGGAGAAACGCCTCAAGACTGAGGGAATTCTCAGACTTCCCAAGATAATAACTATGTTTTTCTCTCTGTAGCCTGGAACTAGATCAGAAATGCCAGTTTGATTTTCTGGCAGTCTACGACGGCCTCACCACTCACAATGGCCTAATCGGAAAAGCATGTGGTGTTTCTCGACCCACGTTTGAATCTTCTTCAAATGTCATGACCGTCGTGCTGTCTACAGACTATGCCAACTCCTACAGAGGGTTTTCTGCTCGGTATACCAGCATTCTGCCAACTCCCCCAGAGCCTGACAGTAAGTGTATTTGCTATGAGCAGGAATTTGCTTCTCATTCTCATGTACAAATCTTCAGCTCCACAGTAAACGTAG
This sequence comes from Excalfactoria chinensis, assembly GCF_039878825.1. NCBI lineage: Eukaryota > Metazoa > Chordata > Aves > Galliformes > Phasianidae > Excalfactoria > Excalfactoria chinensis. Next base: position 34,081,581 of record NC_092830.1, read on the forward strand.
AAAAGATCTGAGAGTTGATACTGAGGATTTCAACCTTTATCGTGGTAATCATTAACTCTCTTCAAGTACAGAAAACCCGCATCAGATTGGAACCGTATAGATTGGAAGCTATTCCCTGATCTATCTGCAAAACAAAGCGTGTTTTTCAGTCTTATTGGTCCTTTTTCTGACCAGCTCCACAGAAAACACGATTTTTTTCCTTCTTTGGGACGCAGTAGAAAATATTACCCTTCCAGAGATCTCCAGATAAGCTTTTTTTGACTCACTATATGTTTTTGGGTTTTTTTCCAACATATTCAGGAAAATGGTCCATATCAGTTGGTAAAATGAGGGTTGAGTGTTGCCATTTCCTTTACACCAAGCTGGATGGTTTTCCCTGTTGGTTCTGTATCTTTGCAGGCCCATTTTCTCCCTAACCAAGGCAGAAAAGGCAGCCTGTAAAACTTTGATGTCTGCCAGAAATCTATTTCCTCTCTCCCCCATTCTGCACTAGCAACTTGATTCCCTTTTCCTTTTATAAAGGCTGTAGTTCATTACATTACTGCTCTTAAATTTTCAGCATGAGTTTTACATGGATTTTCTTACCTAGCAAATACCAGGAGCTGAGCATGAAATTCAAAGTGACTTCAGATGGGCAGAAGCTCAGGTTCTGACAAATTAAGAACCATGCAATGGATTTGAGGATGGGCCTTGAGCTGGATTAGGTGAGAAATGACCACAGCATAGTGATAACTTTTAATTTCTCTTTCAATGGCAGCATCCCTTACATGCTCTTCAGACAACATGACAATTGTTCTGAGCAAGGCTTACCTGGACTCCCTTGGCTATAATGAAACTCACCTACAGCTCAATGACCCATCCTGCAGGCCAGTTACAACAGACCAAGTGATTTTTTCCTTCCCATTAAACAGCTGTGGAACAACTAAGAAGGTAAAGAGGGAGGGAAAAGTGATATGTATGAGACATCACTAGCTTGGGAATGACAGGGACTCATCAGAACAGTTTATGGATAGGATGTGAAAGAGCTAACAGCAGATTCACATATCTCATTTAATTACATGTTTCCAGTCTCGAAGCTGAAAGATATTTTTCTTTGGTAGCACCCAACGATCAATGAGGCTTTAAAAGGAAACCCAAACAAATTAATTCCCCACCTTTCTGTATAATATTTCATTGCCTGCACAATGCAGGTATTCAAAAATAAAGCAGTGTTTGGTGTGTGACTTCATTCTCTGCAAGTGATACAAGTCACAAGGAAAGGGAAAAGCCCTGTGACAGCAAGACTCCTAAGAGCTTGTTAACAGCATTGTTTAGACAAGGGTGACTGAACTGTAGCTTTGTTTCCTCAACCCATGCAACATTCCTGCGTGGTTTGGCTCAGTGTTTGGCACAAAGAGGAGTGAGAAGGCAGATTATGCTTTTTCCAGCTGTAAGATACTTCATATTGCAAAGGCATCTTGAGCCTCTGATAAACGTGGCTGGACGACTTCGTAACTTGAATACATTTGCACTTCTCCAGTCATCAAAACTGAGCGTTTCACACAATCTCGTTTACAGGATGAAGATCAGAGCATCACTTACACCAACATCGTAACCATCTCTGAAAGTGGCAACATCATCACCCGCAAAAAGGTCGTGCAGATCATCGCAAAATGCATAATGGAAAAGAATTCAACCCTAGAGGTCATTTACGTAACAGAAAACAATATAATCCAGAACACAACCTCTGTGGGAAGATACGATGTTAGCATGTCATTCTACGATTCTGGTTCATTCTCCACCCCCGTACTTGAGTCCCCCTATTACGTAGACTTGAACCAAACTCTTTTTGCCCAAGTCAGTCTTCATTCCTCTGACCCAAACCTTCTGGTGTTCATTGATACCTGCACAGCATCTCCACAGTCTGATTTTGGATCAGTAACGTATGACTTGATCAGAAGTGGGTAAGACCCTAAATTACTTTGATTGTCTCCTAGTACATGAGAAAATACAACCTGTATGTCAACCTTTGTCTCTTCTCCAGAGCACAAATGCTCTGGGGTAGAGTTAATAGTATTTAGCAAGAACGACTATTGGATGTGGACCACTTCAACAGCTCTCTAAATTCTGTTGCAGCTGTAACAAAGATGACACTGTGGTAACATATCCACCCCTGGAGCACTATGGAAGATTCAGATTTAATGCCTTCAGGTTCCTGAGGAGAGCTCCATCAGTTTATCTCCAGTGTGATATCTTAATTTGTGACAGCGAAGACACGAACTCTCGCTGTACCAAAGGCTGCGTGTCCAGGCAGAAGAGAGATATTTCTTCATACACTTGGAAAACCAAGGCTGTAATAGGTCCTATCCGCCTGAAACGAGACCGCAGGGCTGCTGCTCATCAAGGTAAGAAGGATACATGAATTAAGAACCAGGGTAAGCCCTTCCTTTTATGTAAATCCATCAACTTCCTTCCACTAAGGAAGTAAGTGAGTTACAGCAGTTCAGATCTTTCAACGCTCCACTTTCTTTTCTCTCTGTACAGAATCCCTCGCTAGGACAGATGCTGAAGAAACCCCAGACCCGCAGCGATACAGCTTCTACACTCTTTCACTTGTGGTTTTGATTTCAAACGTTATCATTGTGGTAGCCATGGTACTAAAATATCACATCAAATGCCTGTCAGGGTCTGGCTACCAAAAAATCCAAAGTTCATATTAACTACCCTACAACGTTGTGAATGTGTGATGACTTTGTTCAGATCTATCACTCCAAGAGGGGAGAATAGGAAAAACAAAGCAAACTAACAAACATAACCAATATCTATCTATCCAAGTTAGGAGTCCTTATACAGTCCAAGTTAAATGGTGTACCCCTGATTTTGAAGAGCAATAAGCAGCAGGAAGTACCAAGATTGACCTTTCAATAAAGACACGCTTTGTGACACTTCTACCTCTTTGAATGTCAGCAGATCAGATCCCAACAAGTTACAGTACACACAAAGCAATAAGGCTACTTGAAGCAGTGATGGAGCACCTGGTGGGAAGGCAGGGCCAACCCAAGGGAGCTCAGGTGCATCCAATGTAGCTGAGTGATTGGAAGGGCTGGAGAAAGGATCCACCCCTTCCCAGCCCTCATTTAAGGGCTGGCAGTGGAGGTGAGGACCTCTCCTCTTAGAGATCCCTGCCTACCTGAGACCTTCCAATGGTAAGCAGCTTTTTTTTCTCCTTTATATCTGCATCCATAGCTGCTGCATTTGGGCTCATTCTCATTTGTTGTAGCTAAAGATGTTGCCACCCTGCTATTATCGTCTTATTATAGCATTATGCTACTTCTTTGACCTTAAGTGCCAAAATATAGCAGATCCTACCCCAGCACGTCCTGCCTGGCAAGGAGATCCCCTTGGGAAGGACCCATTTGGATTGCTCCTGCAGGGATCAATTAATTAAAGAAGGAAATAGTATAACAATCTTATTTTGGGGATCATTTACAGATTCTATATTTCCTAACTTGGGTGCCTGTAGAGCCAGGAAGGCTTTCAAAGGTCTTAGGGTGCAACTTCTCCCTCTCTATGCCTGATTCTTACACAGATTAAATTAAGTAGTGCAAGTACTACCACTCCTCTTACAGACAGAGAAATAAACCAAAACCACAAAGAAACAGTGTTCCATTCTAGTGGTAACATGCTACGTATCATAAAGCAAGATAGAAGTGAACTGATTACGCACGTAGGCCAAGAGATATGCCGTATCAGTTTATTTAGTGTACTTCGTCTTTTCAAACAGAAACTGGGAAACCATGTTTCACGTGGCTTTTAGCAAAGCTCCCTAAATAAATAAGCCACAAAAGGCATACAAAACTCATTATTGAGGAAAACCACGCGTTCTTACGATCTCTCATAAAACTAACAACTGTGTACAATAGTGGAGGATTACAGTAACAAAATGCAAGTCGTCAACACTGAGGTTTTTGTGGTTATAACTCCATAAATATGAAGCTTTGTAAAGCGTGACTGCCCTTAAAAAACACTTGCCTTGGAGTTCCGTATCTACGTATGTTTATCTCTCTCCATTAGAGAATCCCTCATTAGAATCATAGTGCGCTTGTGAAATCTTGTTTTGCTTTGAGTTCTGAACCAAGTCCACCAATAGAAGCATTTTATCATCTATGTGTGCCTGCAGAGCCTGGATCTGGCGATCGATGTAGTCCGTCAGTTTTTTCTCCATCAGCTCCATATTTTTGGAGATGATCTTTTCCAGATAGGAGCAAATAGGCTGTTGTTCTACCCTGTGAAAAGAGCAAATGAACAGTCAATATAACCTGTTTCTTAATGGTGGTATGGATGCTTGAGTGTAAAGTGTCATTTCTTAAGACAATGAAGTTCTGATGGCATTAGATTTTTACCATAAGCAAAAAAAACCTTGTCTGCCACATTATATATGTGCACATTTTTTAATAAAGGACATAAATTCACGTTCTCTTTTTTTAAAGACTCAATTATGCATTAAAATATTTATATTAAATAAGGAAATCCATAAAGCTCAGCAGTATACACAAGAGTTCAAGTTATACCTGCATGACAGGCTTTATTCTCTCCCAGTAAAGCATTTCCAGGGTTATACACACGCTACACAATGCTTGTTTTTTACATTGTATTCTTTAAAAATACAGCACTGTCCCAGGACCTGGAGATATCCAGGTTTATTACAGCTCTGCTTCCTAGGCACCGCTCCTGCAGCTCACAGTTTCTCCTGTTGTTCTTTGGGTATTTATCAAGCTAGCTGCACTGTTGGTGCAAACAGTGAGAATAAAATGCTTGTGTTCTCATTTAGACTTGCTAATATGCACAAGCTGCTGGTTAACTTACCCAACAGTTTGAATGCCCTCTTCTTTAGTCACCACGCTTTTATCAAGATGCCTCTCACTGTCTTTTAGCCGAAGATGATTAACTTGACTACATAAGTTCTGAAGAAAAGGAAGGAGCATCTGTGGGGCAGCTACGTTCCGGATTCCATCTGTTTGCTCCTGCATAAGCAAAGACCCCAAAGCTTTGAAATCATTTCTGAGGTCAACTGTATTCTGCTGTGTATTAAGTTCTTTAGAGTTAGAAGCATCCTCTCCTTCAGGAACCTGTGCTTTCAGATCAAGATTTAAGTTTTCACATCCTGTTTCACTTGTTAAAGGACTTTTGACTGATGAAGATTCAGTGACTGATTGATGTAGTGATGTCTGAATGGCTGCACCATGTAAACCATCTACTGGATGCTTGTTTCCCAAGTCTGAGTTCTTCCCAAACATCCAACTAAGTTTGTCTCCAAGAGGTAAACTGTTCTGATGGTAAGAAAAAAGGTACATTGAAACATTCAGTGCTAAAATATACTGAAAGTTGTTCTGTAACATCATCCGGACTATATGTTTAGCTCCAAGTGATTACAGCATTCTACTAGCATGATATAATGACTTAAAAAGTAGCTGTGAATTATTTTCATAGGGAAAAGCATAGAAAAACTTCCCTTGCATGTGCTGCACTCATTACTTTGTTGCTCTGAGTAACAAAACAACTTCACTTACTTCGTGACATGCTTTTAATAACAACAAAGAAGACAAACTCATCCATCTACTTACACCCCAAGCGCAACAAGCAACATGTCCACCACTGAAGAAATCACAAGAAGTGACAAGTGAAATGGACAAGCGGGCAATAGGGCGACAGTGGAGCTGAAAATGATGACAATGATGCAACGTTCTTAACTCTGGTCTTTATACGACTCCTTGAGCACACGTTCTTAATTCATTGCAGCGTTTAAGGGTAGCAACAGGCAAGCCATGAAGACTAGGTTAAAAACAACCAGAACTTTTCCCACTGAATCAGCTTAAAAGGTGCTTAACTGTCACAGGAGGCAAAGTCACAGAACAGCGTTATCGATGTCTATGGAGCAGCACAGTAACTTACTTTCTGCTGATATCGGACCATGTCCATGAGTTGCTGAGCACCTGGAGACAACTTGGATCCCATAGAGTCCATTATAGTTTGCACTCTGTCTAGATCTATGCTTGATCCTAGTGAAGGAAAATCAGTTGCTAGTTTTGCTGAAACTGTATTCACTTGTACAATTATCTTACTGATGAGTACCCTTTGTTTCTCACCAATGGAGAGCAGCTATTGCAAGAAGGAAAAAAGGCATCTTGGTTAGGAAGGGAAAAAAAACAACAATTCAATGGTTTCTTTGCATGAATACGTTAGGAAATAAAGTTGATTTCTTTCTCCTTGTTACTCTCTGGAGAATTCTGACTCAGCAGAAGTTACTTGCATGATCAAAGCATCAATCAGTACTTAAATACAGCAATAGCTGTATAGGTTTTCCTAAGCTTATTTATCTGCATCACGGGGTTCCCGTTAGCAGTGTATCCATCCACAGTGGAGTTAATAGTTCTGATTATATAGCAACTGCAGATTGCCTATAATGCATTTGGTTTATGAAGGCTTTTCTGTATGAGGTAACAACTTCCTCATACGTGATTTCATAGATAGAAAATTAAGAGAGCTCTTAAGGCCATACAACAACCAAATGATCTGAAGTGGTTATGTGATTACGGTATAGAAACAAGAGCAATTGGAGGAAGGGCGATGCAATTTAGCCAATTAAATGATTGAAAAGACAGTGAGGAGTGATAGATTTCCACCAAACTCCCTACCTTAATCCTACAAGAGGTCACCGGGCATTCCAATTTCAGATACTTTTCGTATAAAGTCACAGTTTCAGTTTCACTGCAAAACAAAAGGCACAATCTGTGACGTATTTCTAGGGCAGTGCGGCAGTTTTAACGTTGCTATTCCGTGTGTGTGGGCACAGTACGGGTCAGCGCAGCTGAAAATGACACTTTTCATTTGACTAATTAAGCAGACGTGCCTCACAACCAATTAAAAACAAGGAGAAGAGCCATCAGCTCCCTGCCGGCCGTGGGCTGGCTGCCCTCCCAGCTCGGGCTCCCCCTCCATCGCTCACTCACCCCGGGTGCTGCAGGCCGCCCGCGCTCATCCCTCGCCCGGTTCCGCAGTACTCCTCGCCCACGTACACCTCCATGTGCCGGGCCTCGCTCACCACACCGACCGCCGCCACCCTCTGGGCGCCGGGCCGGCACTCCAGCTGCAGCACGCACGGCGTATCGCCGCCGCCCGCCCGCCGCTCCACCGCCACGGCCTCGCAGCTGAGGAGGGAAGCGCCACAGCCGCGTTGCCTCTCCAGGCCGCCTCCCCACCCCGGCCCTCCGCCGCCCCTCGCGGGGAGCTGACAGGAGGGCCTCCGCCGCCTCCTTCTCGTCCGACCTCACCTCGCCTCATCGCGGCCCGCCCCGCTCCGCAGGCACAACGCCCGGGCCAGGCCGTCCGGCGGCACGCAGGGCCACGAGCAGCACACGGTGACGCCGTGCGGGGCAGGCGCGGGGCCCAGAGCGCCGCCGCTCGCCATCACCGCGCCCAGCGCGGAACCGGCCGCCCTCAGAGCGGCTGCGCCGGGGCGATGCGCATGCGCGGGGCGGGCTTATAAGCTCCTCAGTGCTTCGGGAGTTGTTGGGGCTGTGTAGCCCCTTGTTGGTCTTATGGCGTGTTAATAGTGTGCTACATAGCGAGGAGAACATGAATAAAAGATTGGGTTCGTTTAATTTTCAGTAGGATCCTGGCTTCTGGAGTCAGGGAACGGTTCTCTTTGCGTTTTGGTGTGAATGCAAGTCCAGGGAGCTCGGATATCGAGTTCTTGTGGCCTGCTTGGGTTGAGGGAGGTGAATTAGGAATAGGAATTAGGAATAGGAATTAGGAATAGGAATTAGGAATAGGAATTAGGAATAGGAATTAGGAATAGGAATTAGGAATAGGAATTAGGAATAGGAATTAGGAATAGGAATTAGGAATAGGAATTAGGAATAGGAATTAGGAATAGGAATTAGGAATAGGAATTAGGAATAGGAATTAGGAATAGGAATTAGGAATAGGAAGATGGATTTGCACGTGCTTTATCCAGGACAACGTGACTGTGCTGACATCTCTGGCTTTTGTTTTGTTTTTGTGCTTATTTTGTGAGACTGACCAGCACTGGAAGAGATGGCTTCGCTCTACTTTACAATTCATTAAAATTAATTGCTTCATGTAAATGCCTTAGTGTGAAAGCTGTGTTGTCTGGGTTGTTTGGGTTCCTAAGGGTGCTCAGTGTGTTCACCCGGCTTTAGGAGCATTCATTTCCTCCTAATGATGCTGATGTTGTTGCTCTGTGCCTTGGAAGGTTATCCTGATCCTGGAAGAGCGATGAAGCCCTTGAAATTGCAGGCTTTTGGTGAGGAGAATTATCCTTAATGCGGGTGGGGCCGGCTGAAATCCCTGTGTTAGATGGAGCTGAGGGATTTCCCTGTGTCGGTATGTGCTGCAATTGAAGTATTTCTAAGGTAAAATAATAGAAAACAACAAGCTGAAATTCCAGAGAGCACACAGATATCTCAAATATCACAGCTAGCAAGACCTGACGTTTTGAATCTCACATAACCTCACTGTGATAAGTCAAAGTCCTTCAGAAGGAACCAGCTCGGTCCTGGCATGATGTGGCCGTCTGCCTCCAATCAGCATTTCAGAGCGCTGCTTTTTGTTTGCCTTAAGCTGCTTAACCAGTTTTCTTGCAAGCCTAATGGATGAACTTTTACTTCCCGGTTTCCTTAGCAGAGACGAAGTATCCGAGAGCCTTTTCTGTTGTTTACCTGCAGAGCAGACGGTTCTCGTTCTTCTAGTTCTGTGCGGAGCAGCTGAGAGCCAGGTACGGTGTCTGCAGGGAATCTAGTCATGCTAAAGCACAGCCTGCTTTTCTTCGCTTTGGGACTATCTTTATCTGGAAACTCTCGTTGGATGAAAGGTAAGATCTTTTGTTACATATTCAGCAAGTTTATCCAGGAATTCTTGTACTCTCCAGTTCCGACCAGAAACATGCAGACCTTTCAAACCAAGGCACAGCTCTCCTTAGGCATTAGGCAGATCTCCTATCCAAGAAGATCTGCAGTCTGAAGCTTCTGATAGCTCTTTGTGATTGTTTTTTTCCCCCCATGACATAGTAGGTGTTTAAAAACATCTCTTTCCCTACACTGGATGTGACAACTGCAGCTATTGTCACTGACGGGCAGTAAAGAGTGGAGAAAAAGATGTGAATTTCCAGTAATGTTTTATATCTGCTTCTTTACATTGATGATTAGGGTTCAGATTTTACATGTAGATGATCTATTTCTTAGAAAGCGATATGTTTGTGGCCAGTATTACAGGTTATTTCTCACTTTTCTTATAGAATTGTTATAGAATTGAGTTGTAAGGGACCCTTTGGTGACCCTAGGGTCATCTGGCCCCACATCCCTGCAGTGAGTGGGGACACCCACAGCTCCATTGGATGCTCAGAGTCCCATCCAGCCTGACCTCGGGGTCTGCAGGGATGGATCTCCACCACCTCTCTTTGCAACCTCTGCAGGTGCCTTGCCACCATCATTGCAAAAACACTTCTTCCTTTCGGGTGTCAGCAGCATTTGAATTGTTAGAACTATACTTCTGCCATTAGCACTGCGCGCACTTCCAAAACAGAAGAGATCTTATGATGTAGTTGACAAAGTTATTTCAGATAAAAAGACAAAAGTAAACAGGGAGCAGCGCTGATATTATTTACAAGCCTCTTTGCTAATAGCAGCTTCCACATTTTGACTGTAATGGCAGTATTTAATGTTAATGACAGTCTGCCTGCACTTAGCTTTCAAAAATCCTGATGTTATCTAATAGGTAGAGATCATGATTACACCGAGTCCTTCTCCTCCTCCTTACTTTGAATTGGTGATTCATGGTTGCTCTGCGGCTTCTTTGCAGTTACAGTTTCCTTTCACAGGAACATGGAAGGCTGAGGTTAACATTGTCCTGCTACAAATGAGCAGAAATCTCTTTGTTTCCTTATAGATGAACATTTTAAGAAGTAGGTTGTTAAACCCCACGTTATGGTTGACTCTGTAACCTGTTCAAAAGCAACAGTTGTGTCCCTGTTGACCAAGGGAGACGCTGAAACTGCTTTCATGAACAGGCAGGAAAAAGAGGAGGAGAGGTTCTTTCAATTTCCAAGAAGGTCACTGGAGGTGGGTTTTGCTTCTAAAACTGCTTAACTGAAACTGGATGCTGAACAGACTTCTCACCTTTAGCTTCCTGGGTCAGGATGGTGTTCTGAAGGTAACCGATAGAGCGTAAAAGGTTACAAACCATTCACAAAAAATACAAGGGAAACGTGACTGCTGCTGAACAAGCATCCATCGGCCGCTCCTAGAGAGCCCTGCTGCCAACAGACACATCAGCACATTGCTCCTGACACCAGCAAGGTGATTTCACAAAGCCTGAACGAACTTAATGGTGTTTGAGATGTCAAAATCTCACACACTGTTGATTTTAACTGGCCAGCTACCTCAGAACTTCCTAGTTGAGGGCAGATGGGTGGACAAAGCAGACAGCTACTGACTTTTTCTGCAGTACATCAGGTTGAAAGCATCAGTCATGGGGGGAAAAAAAGTGTTTCAAATATGATGGACAGAATTAGTAGTCCAGGTTAGAATATGAGAGATGTAGCTAATTTGACAGCTTTTCTTTATGTCCTATGGAAGACCTCAGCTGAAACCAGAATTTACTTCCTTTTGCATCAGTCTGACCGTTCCTGAGCTATTTAATCGAGGTTTGCTCTGAATCCAGGAGCTTTTTGTTTTGGTTAGAGTTTTAGATTTTCTTTAACTCAGGATTTTGTGTGGTGTTACAGCTGTGGAGGTTGAGGGATTTGGGTTTTCTCATACAATCAATTGTTTTCATAATGACTATATGAAAGAATGGCCAGAACTTGAGTTCTCATCTCGGTTTGTAATGTACCCAGAACTCAGACAGAGATGGAACAAACCTCACTGAGGATGGGCAGTTGGGTCCTCATGCTGTTGAAACTCCTGTTTCTGTATTTATTGTCTGACCAGAATTACTTTTCAGCAGACATCTGTCTTTATACCAACACAAGGCATCACTTACCCATTCTGATACCTGAGGAATTTCATTTTTAGGTGTGTGTTCTGAAGAGGCATCCAGACTTTCTACATTCGAAATCATTATCCCTCAAAGGATGACAGGCAGAGAGAATCAGCAGCCATATTTTCATGAGGTTTGTTGTTGCTTTTATTTCCAGTGTTGCTGTTTTTTACAATATTGTCCTATATTACAGACACACATAAATACTTCCTATGTATATATAGATTAGATTCTTAAGTTTTCTTGCGTAGTTGTGGGTGAATTTGTTACCATGGAGGTCTATGACTGCACTGGTCCTGTTAACAGCCTTGTAAGGTGGAAGCAGGAAGGTAAGGAAGGTGCATGAACTTGAACTAATGTCCATGCTGTGTATGTTCTGTGGTACTTTGTGCACAGTCTTTGAGAAAACCTAAGATTTCAACCACATAGCACCTGAAGGGCAGATGGACCCTTAGCACAAGTGGTCCCATACAGTCCTACAGGTAAATGAATGAGTTAAGAGAGAAAGATCTGAACCTTAGTTCTATCTCTCTAAAGTCTTTTACCTTTACGCCAGATACTGAGTTCAATTATTGAAATAACCGATAATGAAATGGTTAGTCATCTTTGTGCAAACTGATTACCTAAGGAAGCATTTGCGTGTTGTTCAGCTGGCTGATGACGGTTTACATAAGGAGTGTCACACAACTTTAAGTGATAGTTCAGCAGAGTGCATACATGGGCTGTGCCTTCCTTGGGAAACTACCTCTGGCCACATTCATCTGGTCTGTGTCTACTTCCTCTCCATTGGAGCTCCACAGGAGCATCTGTTCCTGAGACCATACAGCTCTGCAATGGGCACCTATGTTGAGCTTAATTAACGCTTCCTCTTTTTGTTATTAGCACCACAAATGGTATTTATTGACCTTTTTATAGGCAGCATATCTTCATTCCTTCTCCACATCTCTAGTGGCAGACATACTTAATCTTTTGTGTAGTTCATGTGGTTTTTCATTATGTCTTCTCTACGATTACTTATAGCCTAACACAACTTAAACTTTCCATAGGAAAGAATGTAGAGCATGGTGCTGAATCTTTTAAATACAGAAAGCGTGAGGGGTAGTAAATGTGTGTTTTGTGAATCAAGTGGATACGTAAAACATATGTAGCAGTTGGAGCTCTGTTATCAAAGAAAGCATGGAAATGGCACACCCAGATAGAAATTCATGTAATGGTATTTCTGTTCTCTTTTTCAGGAGCATTCAGATGACGATCTTTCTTACTCCATTAAAACCAGAAATGGAACGTACCTCCTAACACTGAAGAAAAATAAGTATGTTACAGAGTGTTCTAGGTTATCATTCCATATTTGAACGTGGTTGCAATACAGCCAAGCACTGTTATACTGACAAAGCTCAGAGGAAATCATTTTGAGGGCAGATTACACTAAGTACAAAATATCTGTTACATAGTGTCTTTGTTATGGTGCTACCTCGCAAGCATGGGGTAGTATTTTTCTGTGCACAAATTTATTTCAATTAGTTGTTTATTAGTACCACAAAGCAGCAGATTTCAGAAACTCCTGGAAAAGTAGAATTCAGCTCATTTTTGGCAGGGAGGGTTGTTAGTAATGGTGTAGTTAGAGAAATTTTGTGTGTTGTTCTTCCTCATTGCTGAGTCACTAACAGTCCAGGCCCTGATATAACATAGTCTGATCAGGTCCTACTCTATGGATATTTTAGTTAAACTGTTTCAAAGTAACACAACTTCCAGATAGCACAGCTGATTTTTAAGGTGCTTCTTTCATGTCTATGCATTTTAGTGATGATATAAGAGGAGTGTGCTGTTAACAGCGCAGTACTGACTAGGATTCTTGATGTATTTCTTGCTTTATAGACTCTTAAAAGAGCGGTAGTTTGTTTTTGTTTCCAGAGACCTTGTTAGCAAAGACTTTGTGCTATATACATATGGGAAAAATGGGAAACTGGAGGCAACGCAATCAAAAAACAAGGTACTGTACATATTGAAATTCCCCCTGTTGAATAAGAGCTTCCTCACAGCAGAGAGCTCAAGCTTTCTGAACTGAAGGCCTTATTAACAATTCGGTTGAACTGAGGTTTGCAGCAAGCGTGTAGATGCATCTGTATGTATTTCAAAAGCAGAAGTGAATGTGTGTGACCATTCATTCTGAGTGTCTTTGTGTCCGTGTAGAACAGAACACTGAGAATTGTTTACATTTTGGCAGTGGAAAGGGAAGTGCAGGTGATGCCAAGGAAGGGCACCTACAGGAAAAAAATACATAGATGCTGGGAGAAAGATTTTATCAAGGTTTTATGTTTATAGCATTAATGTTTATGTGATACAAAATGTAAGGCTTCATGTTTTATGAGGGAGCAGTTGTGTCCTCATACGATTTCTGATGATACAGCATCGTTATGTTGTAAGGTGAGAAAGGAGATGCAGGAAATTATGCCAAGACTGAATTTGAGCTACCCAGCTAGGTCACCTTTACATGGTATACTGTGTTAAAGGTACAATGGCAGCATTAAAGCTCTGTAGTTTTGAACAAACCTTAAGAATGCTTTTATGTGTTTACTTCAGCCTTTAACAGCATGCCAGCTCAGTGAGTCTGTCTTGTGCATGCAGAGCTTCTTGGATCAGCCTTGGAGAGGATTCCATGTGAGAACAAGATAAGCAATAGGGATACAAAGATCTTGTTAAAAGGTGGTGATAGGTTAAAGAAAAAAAAGCTCTTTGTTTTCTAGAACCAGGGGACCAGATGCTATAGTAGTTAATCACATCAAGTAATATTTTACTCCCAAGAAATTTGGGATTATTTTAGAATACGGAATGCTTTGAATTTGCAAAAGCCAGCTATAACAACCTGCAAATAATAAAGCTGATCATTAAATACGTTTGAATTTGAACACAGCAACCTTATTTCGTCATTAATGATGTGGTTTTGTTGCATTTCAGACACACTGTTATTACCATGGTGCTGTTGAAGGAATGGCTGACTCAGTCCTTGCTCTTAGCACGTGTGATGGCCTGAGGTATTACCCCTTGCTTTTTGCTTCAAGATCATTAATTGCTCAGTACCACCAGTAAAAACAAAACGAAACAAAAGCCTTAATATTCATTTTACTCATGGAAAGAAGCACCATCCTGTCTTGCAAATATTTTTTACATTTCACATCTTGATGAAGCTGAAACTCTATACAGGTTTTATTCTTTGTCTCCACTGCTATTTATCGCTTACCTAAAGTTCCTTTGGAGAGAAAGACAACACGAGGGAGATCGTAATCTAAATACAGGCAGGATACGAGCATGAAGAAAGGCTGTAATACTTGAAACAAGTGCATAGAATATCCTGCATTGGAAGGGACTCACAGGGATCACTGAGTCCAACTCCTGGCTCCCTGTAGGGCAGTCTAAGGACTAAACTACACGTTTAAGAGTGTTGCCCAAATGCTTCTGAATATAGATGTCTTTGGGGCCATGACATCTTCCCAGGGAAGCCTGCTCCAGTGCTTGACTGTCCAGCAACAGTTAGGCTTTCCCACTAATTGATTCAAGGAGCATATATTTGCATAAAATCAATATCTTAATTGAGTACTGTTTTGTCTTTTGAGATCCTGTTGGGCATTTGATTTCACCCCCTACACTGAGATGAGTTACAATAATATTATGTTTGTGTTAATAATGTTATGTTATGTTAATTTATGTTAACACAGTAGTATGAAGAATTGCACTTTAAAGTGTTCATCTACTGATCACTCACGTAGTCATAACCATAAGAGGTAAATAATTCTTCTTTCTTTTATGCTCACTAGAGGAATTATCTACATTGCTGGCAAATGGTATGGAATGGAGCCGCTCAACACATCTAGAACGTTTGAACACAGGTTTTACCAGTTAGAAGATACGCAGCACATTCCTTTTCATTGTGGCGTGCTGAATGACAGCCTTCATCATGAGATGCAGATGTTTGTGAAGCAGTCTGTGAAATATGCATTTTCACCAAACAGTACCTCTAATAAGGAAGAGCTTTTGAGGGTAAATATATTCCCTTTTCTCTCCCAAGGGCTACAGACCAAACTATTTCCTCAGTCTGTCCCAGTAGCCAAGGTCTGCAGAGCCTTGCTTTGGCATGTTATCATTGCAGGTGGGTTTGGCTGAGCACCTCCTTGTTGCTCACGCTTTCATGAGCCCCAAACTGCTGGGAGTTCTGATAAATGCTGAAAGAGAAGAGTAGCACAATGGAAATTAGACCTAACTTGAAGCAGCCCTTTAGCAGAAGAGCACAGCTCAGCCCAAAACCATCATGGGTGTGTGAAAGGCATGAAGCTGCCATTTCAGCTCATGCATCTCAGGGTCTGACCAAAAGTAAATTACTAACATACTGATACTGGTGTGGAAATCTAAAGCCAATTTACATTTGAGGCCACTTTAAAAATGCAAATTTCTTTATAAATACATTAAATGCAAAGGATGAGAAGGATAAGTTAAAAACCTTGAATCCACGAGGCGTTGTTAACTTCCTGTGCTTTCTAATTTGCAGAAGAGACGAGCTGTCCTGCCACAGAAGAGCTACGTGGAATTATTTGTGGTTGTGGATAATCACAGGGTAATGACTCCGTAAGATGCTACATACATTGTGTTAAAATACTAACAGTTTTCTCTGACGTTTGCATATGGCATCTTACAGTTTTTGCAGAAAAACTCTGATCCTGCTGCAGTGCAAAAGGAAACCGTTGAGCTGATTAATTATGTTGATGGGGTAAGTCAGTTCAGTCACCTCTATTCAGTTTTTACACTTAGTTTTCAAATGAAAGAGTAATTCAGTAAATCTGCACAACTACGTCCTGAATCTGTATTTGGAAGTTAGATGGCAATTTATGATATTTAAGGCATGCTATATATCTATGCACAGAACTTGTAGAGGTGCAGACCAGAGACCTGAGGTCTCTGGTACTTTTACTGTTTCCAGGAAGAGTATTTCACTTGTTTGCAATTGTGTTTTTTCCTTAAGCAAATCATCAGCATTGTGAACAATTCCATAGGGATTGCAATGATACGTTCACAGTTTCTTCTCAGGGTGTTTAGCTAAGAAAATGAATAAACATCATTTTTCCAACTTCGCCTGAAAAATCTGCTTAAGCATATTCATGAGGTAGATTGCCTTCAGTCATATATTTCTTAATATTAAACTAGATAGTAATTATTCTAAGAAACTAAACTTAGGTCTCAAGCAGTGTTTGGCTTCATGCTAATGCAGTAGTGATGAAAATATCTTTCATAACTCACTTGAACCAGACTGATAGGTGGCAATCACCTTTTTTTTCCCCCCCTTTTCCAGATGTATCGTGCATTAAATATCCAGATCGTTTTGGTTGGATTAGAGATTTGGACAGATAAAAACCAAATTTCTGTAATGGAGGGTTCAGCTGGAGATGTCTTGAGTAGATTCGTTTCTTGGAGACAGAAGGATCTTCTTAAGCGATCCAGAAATGATGTTAGCCATCTCATAATGTAAGTTTTCATTTGGTAGCAGATCTAGCCATGCTGCCAGAGTTGCTAATGTCTGTGGGTTTTGGTTCATACATGAGTGAAAATAGAACTGGAATAAAATTCCCTCAGCTCCCAGGCTGCTTTAACCTGGGGAAGAAAGATATCAAGAAAACAACAAATTCTTTACAGTTTGAGCAGCTCAAAATCACTGATACAGCAGACTTTGGTGACTGATCAATCCGTGTTATCCCAATATTATTAATTACAGTGAAACCATAACATCGTGACAACTTCCTTCTTGACTTCATGAAGACCGAATTATGCTTTGCAGTATTTGGTTTCATCAGTGTCTTTTAGAAGAAGCCTTAAACGTTCAGCTCCTCTTTCAGCACCACTTTCAAATTGCTTTTGTCACAGAGGGAGAGGCTCGTACAGTGGATCCATTGGAATGGCTTTTGTGGGTACCGTCTGCTCACAGGTGCAGGGAGGGTCAATCAGCACTGTAAGTACATTGCCATGACGGACTGTGTTGCTATCAGGGTATGACCCTGTTGGAAGGAATAGGAGGAGCAACAGGATTTGGCCCTACCTGAAAATAAACAGTGGTAAACTGCCATTTCTTGCTCTTTTTGCTTTGCAATACAATTCTGTATTGTATTCATAGCCTCTAAGAAACCTGTGGCTTGAATAAGTGGGTAGGGAAGAAGGTGGTACTTTCATAACTTGTAACACTGATTCTCTTTATTAGTTGAATCATGACAACGTGTTACGTCATGCTACAGTAGTTGCACATGAACTGGGACATAACCTTGGAATGAAGCATGATGATAAAAGGTGTCCTGCGTCCTACATTATGTACAGCACAGATAAGTAAGATTTCCATTTAATTGTATAATTGTTATTGACCTGCACTGCCTATGTCTTATAAACTGAGAAGGATCCATGATCACCAAAGGATTTTTGGACAAGGGATTTTGAAAGCCTATTTTGTACAGCGTATCAGAACGGATAATCTGATGGTCTTTTTTGCTTCTGAAAAAGAAGAAAAATCTTTTTTATTTCTAAAAGTACTGAAATGCAAAAATAAAGTAAAAAGAAAATACTTCAAGATCTCCCAACGCTTGAAAATGTGACAATATTTAATTGAATTGTCTTTTTGTAAGCAAAATCTAATAAAAATATTGTGCTTTCCAGGGGATCCAGGAATTTCAGTTCCTGCAGTGCTGATGATTTTGAGAACCTCGTTCTAAATGGAGGAGGAATCTGCCTCAGAAATCCACCCAAAACAAGTAATGTTTACAGAGAGCCTGTCTGTGGTAACAATGTGATTGATGACGATGAAGAATGTGACTGTGGAAAACCACAGGTAATGAAATGCAGCTGGGTACCTGTGTGTTATATCATATATCGTACTTGTTGCACACCTGATTTCTGTTAATGTCTGGGGAGTTTTCCTTCAAGTTTACCTTTTTGCAAGCTGTGTAAAGGTAAATTCTAGGAAAAAAGCCTAAAATGATGCATCAGTTTTGGTATGAACTCGGTTAAGAGCTATTCGAATTGACAGAACTTTGAGTCACTGCCTAACAAAGAAATGCATTTCAGTGCACAGGATGTGAAAATGCCATTGGTTTTTGTGCTGGTATTAGCAAGGGAGAGATTTCTGTTACACAGAAGAGACTGCTGGTTTGTGTAGCACTTACACGTTTCCTATCTGTAGCCCTCACAATTAGCCCAAAACACAATTACTTTGGTCCTATTCACACTGCAAAAATGTCTTTCTAAGAATGGGGTATGTTATGTTGGCTCATTCTTGAGAAAATAAAGGTGTCTCAGAAAAGACACCGATAAATCCAAAGGCTGTCAGCAAACCCATTGCATTGGTCTTCTTCTAAGCCAAGAAAAGACACCAGCATTTCCTAACATCAAACTACCAGTGTAGTGGGAAAATAAGACAGGGTGGGATAAGTAGTGTTGCTTGGAAAATGAACTGGTCTCCTTTAATGCCCACTTAAAGTGGAAACCTATCTTATATTCCTATGGCATAGACCATCAGAATAGATGGCTTCTGATGACTTGTAAAGAGCAACGCAGCCAGACTGTATGTTGCTTTCTATGAGAGGCTGCCAATCCCAGAATATGCAAGACAGATAGAATATGTAATGATTGGTTTGTCCATGCACTTGGCCTGACCAGCTACGTTCCCAGCTGCACAAGGTAAAATTATGGTGTTCCTTTCTTCATGGTTGTTCTTAGGAATGCACCAACCCTTGCTGTGATGCTGCCACCTGCAAACTTACATCTGGATCGCAGTGTGCACAAGGATTGTGCTGCAAAAACTGCAAGGTAAGCTTTGTTTTATTAAGCTGAATCGATATTCATTACTAGGCTGGCTTTTTTAGGAGTTATTGGAAAAGAATCCCATAGAATCTCACGACTTAGTTCCACATCAAAGCTACCTTCACCAACAGAGAGTATGGGAGTAGAGAATTTGTCTCTAATGAGTTGTGTAGCTTAGGAATGGAATGGCATCTCTGGGTCATCGCTCACAGGAGGAAGGAGCAATCAGAGGACTCAGCAATAGTCATCTCCGTTATGCAACCCCAAGCATCTACGCAGTCTCTAATTGTTGGTTGTTTTCTAATTTGTGCTTGTGTGTGCATCTGTCTGACCTACCCTGCTACTCTGCAAAGCGAGCTCAGAAACTTTGGAGCTACACCCTGTGAAACTGAGGGAAGTTTTGGACTTTCATTAGATACTGACCCCCCAAAAAAGCTATTTTGTCTTCCTTAAAATCGCAGATTCTCAGCTGTCATTGATTTGTGTTTGAAGTTGTGCTGATACCAAATAAAGTGAGGCAGCGCTCTTCTCCTGTTCTAGTTTAAAGCTGCAGGAACAGAATGCAGATCAAAAATGGATTTCTGTGATCTCCCTGAATACTGCAATGGAAGCTACGCCTACTGTCCAGATGACGTTTATATCATGAATGGTTACCCGTGCAACAACATGAAAGCATATTGCTACTACGGAGTATGTCAGAGCTTTGATTCACAGTGTGAAGCTATATATGGAAAAGGTACGTTTGTAATCTAATGTAAAAAGACCTGTAGTCTTCTAAAAGACAGTTCATAGCTTGCTTTGTCTTTCTCATGTTGTGAACACAGCGTGATGGCTTACTGAAATTCACTGTTTTTCATGCAGGGGCACGAAAAGCACCTGATCTGTGCTTTGAAAAAGCCAATATTAAAGGAGATAGGTTTGGAAACTGCGGAATGAGAGGTGGAGTGTACAAGAAGTGCCCTATTCAGTAAGTCAGTACTAAACAAAAACCCGCCCCTAAGATCTCCAGTGTAAAATATACATCCTGTTGTAGAGCATGAGATTTAAAACCAGAAGATTTGTTTAAAATGCAACCTATGTTTGACTGGATGGTGCGTTTGCATTTATACCGGGTTCTTTTGTGTGGTTTTTTTGCTGTTCATCTCATTTCCAAGTGCCTTTTGTTCACCACAGGCACAGTCTGTGTGGCAAGCTCCAGTGCACTTCTGTTAGCCTTCAAAATCTTCCCGCTTGGAGTGTTGTCAATAACGCATCTGGGGTCTTGTGCTGGTCGTCTGATTTTGACTTAGGATCTGATATCCCTGATCCTGCTCAAGTTCACGATGGAACAGCGTGTGGAGAAAAGAAGGTAAGACAAATGGCAGCAGATATACACAACGAATTCCACCAACTGGAAAGCCCTCAACTTTCAAAAGCATTCCATTGTTCTCTTATTTGTCTACAGTAACGTCATTAAAACATCTGCTTTGTCAGATACAATTAATTGGCTCTTAAAACCAACTGTGATGCTACAAGTCAATGAGCAATCCTACCAGTGAGACAGACTATTTCCATCGAGCAATTGTTAAGTACTCAGTGTTCTGTATGCCGAGGCAAAGGGCTGATAAGCAAAAGCTGTAGACTTGTAAACTACTATTAAGCATACATATAAAATGGATAGAATTGTTGAGGAACGTTGTATTTAAATATTGTATTTAAAAGACATTGAATACTTCCCCAGGCCTGTGTAGCTTTTGAGTGTGTTGATGCAAGTCATCTGGGCTACAGCTGTGACGTGAAGCAGAGGTGTAATGACAACGGGGTGAGTAGGTGGTGTTTTCATGCTCTATATCTTGAAGATAAAGATAACTGCTAAACTCCTCCGTAAAAGCAATAGCCTGACAGATGGCTTTGCTTTCTTCTGCTCTGTATTAAAAGTTAAATCCACGTTTGAATCCATAATTCACGTTAGCAGCATACCATAAACACCTCTAACACGGAAAGACACTTCTAAACATTTCTTGTATATTTCCTTTGGGAATTTCCTAATGTTTCTGTCAGACTGCCAGAGGAAAGTATTCCTGTATTCCTATGGGGAGGACAGGCTGGTGATTCAGATATTTCTCTGTGAACAATGAAAATGGAGCCTGACAGTTTCAGTGCTGAGAAGTTCCTTCCCTCGGTGTTTTGGGATGTTGTGGAAGCAGTGAGCTTATAGTTCCTGTATTTCAGTGCAATGCTGTGCAATATCTCTTGTTCCCACGCGTGGTTCTTAATGTGTAACTTCAGATATACATCAGAGGTTGAAAGTGGCTGCTTCCAAAAAGCCTTTGTTTGTCTAATCCCTCTTGCATGGGCTGTAGGTGTGTAACAACAATGGGAACTGCCACTGCAATTCTGGATGGGCACCTCCGTTCTGTAACCAGTCGGGCTACGGCGGCAGTATTGACAGCGGTCCAGCTCACGTGGGTATGATTCTGAAACTGCTTCCTTACTGCCTCCAGTGTCCCATTTAATTATTCTACTCATACACGGTGGGTTTCAGTTTCTTCTCTAAAGCTTCTCTGTTTTCCTATTGCGTGGGATGCTCAGTTATGACCGCCTTGGTGAATAAACAGTATCCGATGTGCAGGTCTGCAGACATCACAAAAGCTGGTCCAAGGGAGAAGCTGACCTTTGTTTTGTGTGGGATAAAAAGCAAGACATTAATTACTTAGAATTACTTTTACATTTCAAAGCAGTTAGATGTTAGTTACATCTAACAGGCTGTAGCTTGACAATGAAACCAGCAGCCTTTGCATATGGAAAGTGTATCAGTGCAGTGAGAGGATGGAGGAGGTACGTGCTGCATCATTGCTCAGCTGAGAGCCATGAAATTATACCAAGGGAAGAAGGAGGCCATTTATCTGACCTTTACACTGAGTGACCATGGCAAGTGTTTTACACCTGCTGACTAAAAGGAAAGTGTTGTCCATCATACAGCACGGGCTGAGTAAGGAAGGGACAATTACAGAAGTGCAGATCCTAATTACTCGTTTTGCTTTATAACAATTCAAAGATGGCAATTCTTACCTCAGAATGGTATTTTTAACAGCAAAATGCTTTCATGTGAGGTTCCTCATGATGGCTGGTTTATATGATCACGACTATTTTTCTCTAGATACATCACTGCGGGACGGCCTGCTGGTTTTTTTCTTCCTAGTGCTGCCAATATTGATTGTGATGGTAACAGCAGCAATTAAGCGTGATGCAATCAAGAGGAAGTTTTGCAGGAAAAGTACAAGGCAACACAGGTATCACTCCTACGGCAAATGTGTATTTCAACGCTTGGGAGGGTGCTCTGAATTCATTTAGCAGTTGAGTTAGATGCTTAATGTACATTACGTAGCTCCCTAAAGAAAAAGACTGCCCTGCTAGTGGGAAACGTGGGTACTTCCATACAGATGCTCTGATGGTCAGTTCTCAAGCTTTTTTTTCCCTAAAATGCACTTCACGTTTCTAACTGCTGCTTGTAATTGTGTTCCTGGGCATGGGGGCACAGAATAGGGGTGGTGACGCACTGCAACAGGTTGCCCAAGGAGGCTGTGGATGCCCCATCCCTGCAGGCATTCAAGGCCAGGCTGGATGTGGCTCTGGGCAGCCTGGGCTGCTGGTTGGTGACCCTGCACACAGCAGGGGGTTGGAACTGGATGAGCACTGTGGGCCTTTGCAACCCAGGCCATTCTGTGAGTCTATGGTGATGAACATGGAAGGGGTGAAGTCAGAAACACGAGTCCTGTCACCGGGTCCCTTTGTAAGCATTCAGTCCCTTCATGTTGTCATACCAGATGGGGATTTTCCTGCTGATGGTCTTTTCCTTTCAGGGATAACAATGCACAGCAACCAAAGCAAAGCAACAGACCGACCCACGCCACAAGGAACGATCAGGTAGGACAGATGCACAGTTGCATTACTTCACGCTGAGTAACCCCAGGCATACAGTGCTCTCATCTAAAGCACTTACTGATCCCATTGTGGGGTTTTGATGGGTGAGAGCCATCAGAATACCCAGTTATTGAACAGGGTGTCTGACAGTTGCGTACCGTGTAGCTTAGTAGGGAATAATGAGCTGCGACTTGCAACGTGTTCTCCGCTAACCCGACTGTCTGCCTTGTCTCCCAGCCTGCCGCAGCGAGCCCTGATGTTTTCACCGTACCGCATTTCCCCGCTCCGAGGTTTGTAGGACTTTAACCTTTGCCTACAGCTGCTTTAGCACCCGCTGAGCGGCCCCGCCCGCCTCAGCTACTGAAGCACCTCACGAAGCTGCTTTTCCCCGCAGCCAGGCGGGACACACGCAGTTTCCAGCGGTACCTTCCGGACCTCCCCGACCCGCGGTGCCACCCAGAGCCGCCGTGTGAGGAGCTGCTCGGGCCGCTGCCAGGAACTGATAAGGGAAACCACGCGGGACAGCCCTGCCACGTGTGCGGCCGGAGCTCCTTGCAAAGGGGAAAGACTCGCTGCCGACAGACCCCGAACGCAGCCTTTGTATCGCGCCGTTATTGTGCTAAGAGCTGCCGGCTGCGTTTGTGCCTCTTCTACCTCAGCTCTTCGTTTTCATTTCTTTTGAGTTCTTCCTCCCCTCGTTACGAAGCCGCCGCTCCGCCAGGGGGCGCCCCGCTCTCCCACGGCGCCTGCGCGGGGCCCTGGGGGCAGAAGCGTCGTAGCGCACGTTGGCGGCGATGGAGCGTTCGTTGTGCGGCGGGGCGCTGCTGTGCGTGCTGTGCGGGCTGCCCGCCGCAGGGAAGTCCACGCTGGGCCGCGCCCTGCGCCAGCAGCTGCCGCTCCGCCGCGGCTGGGACTGCGCGCTGCTCGCCTACGACGACCTCATCCCCGAGGAGCCCTGCGGGCGGGGCGAGCCTCCGCGCGGGGAGCCGCCGTCGGTCAGTGCCGCTCTCTTTGCCGCTTCCCCGTTGGCCGCTTCGCTCGGCCGCCGTCGCAAACCCGCCCCCCTCGCTGCGCCCCGCAGGTCTCCGCCTGGAAGCGGCGGCGGCGGGAGGTGCTGCGCTGCCTGGAGCGCCTCCTGCGGGCGCTGCGCTCCGAACCCGCCGCCCCGCCCGGCCCCGCCGCCGCTCCGCCCTCGTGGGGCCGCTTCGAGAGCTGCTGCGCCCAGCAGGGGCTGCTCCCGGGGCGGAGCGGCAGCCCCGGGTCCCGCCCGCTGTGCATCATCCTGGATGACAACTTCTACTACCGCAGCATGCGATACGAGGTGTTCCAGCTGGCTCGAGAGTGTAATTGGCGCGCCGCTCCTCTCGTGTCGGCTCGGGGCAGGCGGTGGGGGGATGGATGGATGGATGGCAGAAGGGTTGGGCCTTCCCAGCAGGGCAGCCTGACACCGGAGTGCTGGTGCTGCGTTCCAGCTGTGGCGGTGGGGCACCTCTGCTGGGACAGATGCGTGCCGGCGCAGCGCACGGGCTCCGGTTGGGCTCCTTCCATCGGAACGATCGGCATTCGTGCTCAGCCTCGCCCAGCCAGCTGAGCGTGTCACCCCTGCAGATTCCATGGGCTTCTGCCAGCTCTTCCTGGAGTGCCCCCTGGAGCTGTGCCTGCACAGGAACCGCCTGCGGGGCAGCCCGGTGCCCGAGGGGACCATCTGCCGCATGGCACGGAGAATGGAGGTGCCGGAGCCTGAGAAGAACCCCTGGGAGCAGAACAGCCTCATCCTGAGCAGCTCTGCGTGCACCACGGAGGAGCAGAGTGATGCTGGGATGGTGGAGGCTTTCCTGTGAGTTCAGTTTGTGCATAGGGGCGATTAGAGCTTGTTTCATATCGTTAAGTGCTTTGCAATGAGAGCGGTGAGGTGCTGGCATGGCTGCCCAGAGAGGCTGTGGATGCCCCATTGCTGGAGGTGTTCAAGGCCAGGTTGGATGGGCAGCCTGGGCTGGTGTGGAGATACATTGTTGAGGCTGTTGGATTCATGCATTTCTGTTCTTTCCTTAGTGTGCAGATAATGAATTTGCTGGGTGCTGCATTGGAAAATCCCGTGAAGCAAAACACAGAAAACACCGAGCAGAAGGTAGAGTGCTGTGTTCTTATATGCACGGCTCTTTCAGGTGATGGGGAGTTAATTCCTTATGCACTTGTACTCACAACACCACAGGGACAGAGATGCAGAGAGCTCTGTTGCGGTTCCGGGTTGCACAAGCATGCACATAAAGGCTGATCCTATTTGAAATGGGGGGAAATCACTTCTTTGTGCCATGTGTACGTGTCCGGCAGTCATCCTCTGCCTCAGAAGGGAAGGAGCAGATGTGCGCTGTGCTGGGCACTGAGGTGGTGCTCACGTTTCTCCCTGTTGGAGAATGAGTACTTCCGAAGGCTGGCTGCAATGGGAATGAATGTTCCTTTGTTTGCATGTTTATCTCTTGGTCCTTTTGGATAGGAGGCAGATCGAGCGATCTGTGCAGCCAGCGCTGTCCATCAGGCTGATCAGACATGCAGACGGATCATCTCTCAAGCTATGAAGGAGGCGAAAGGTACGTGAGGCGCAGCTGAGGTGAAGCACAAGGTGTGAGCTGCCACTATAAGGTTAACCTGTGGGATTGCCTCGGGATGGGATCCCAGCCCTGCGGCTGTGACCAAGGCAATGTCCTTCAGAAGTCGCCAGAACTATTGGACAGCACGAGTTTGTAAATGTTACCTTCTCAAACCAACGTCAAATGACAGCTTGGATTTCCTTTAAGCTAAGAACCTGCTCCCGAGTGAGATGAAAAGCCTGGCTGAAGAACTCAACAAAATCAAGGCAGAGTTTTTGGAAGGTTTGCGGCAAGGCAGTCGCGTGGAAAATGAATCTGGGCAACAAAATGCCACCAGTGACCCAGCTGCCGGCCTGCTTTCTTCATTCCAGCTCAAGGCAACCCATGTAGTTAATAAATACGTCTTAAAATAATAACATGGAGAATGTTGGATTGCTTTTAAGAGTAAGGAGTTAAAAAGTTAAAAACCTAACGCTGTGTGAGCAGTAAACATTGAAGAAGGTGTCAAAGCAATAACTGAGATGGCATTTAGCATGGCAAGAGATAGGTTGACAGCGAATGAGCTCTGCAGCATCCCAAGTCAGTATAGAGACAGTTACGCTCCATTCAGGTACCACCTCAGTACTGGACTTTCCCAAGTCCAATTTTTAGGTCAGGCTCTTGGTTTCTCTACAGCAACAGTAAAAGATTTGAAGCACCTTTAATTGAGATTCAGAGCTGCAGGCACGTGTAGGAATAACTTGGAGATCCAAAAGGGGCTTAAAAGTAGCAGCGTTGCCAACAAACGATATTCATTTGGGTTCCGTGCATAGGGACAACCAGGTTAGAGTGATGAAAGCTTTGATCTCACCTTCCATCCCTTACCTCAAGTAGCCCCAGGCATGAGCAGTTCACCCACGTGCAACTGAAAGATGAATCACTGCAAGGCTTCATTAGAAAGTATTATTTTATTCTTACCTTACAAAAGCAAAGCTCCACAACATGAACTACACTAGGTAAGAGTCGAGTTATTTCAGAATTAAACCCTGTCGTTCTGCAAACATCCACTACACAGGAAAACTGAGCCGACGGTTCTAATGGATTTCATTCTTTGCATACAAAATACGCTCTTTACACTGAAATACGTATCATTAACAAAGCGGGTACTTAGAAGCACAGACACAAAGGTTGCTCAATGAAAAATGCTTCAGCAGGGTATATATTTTCCTGCACCACGTGCTGGAGGTTTTCAAAGAAGCTGAAAATTAAGAGCAAACTTGCCAGTGAAGACGTCTAAATTACATTCCCATCGTCCAGAGAAACAAAAAGCAAACAAGCAAACCCCCAAAACATCCTGGAACAGAAAATACAACAGATTGTTTCGCTAGGAAACGATGGCGCGCATCTCTGAGTTTTATGTCCCAATCAGCTTTATCTAAGCATTGTATCTGTGACAAACCAACCATTGCTGCTCTCTGTTAGCTGCTTTACAGTTGGTTTAAGTATTAACTGAGATAATCTACCACCATCTTCACGCTCGCTGGGTCATTCCTTCTCCAGGTACTGAGTCTGTAATAAGCGTGCTATAAATAATGCATGTTCAAGATACCAACAGGTCTGTAAAATAATCTATCACAACAAACCAACCCATTAACTTAAATGTGTTGCTACTACAGAAGCTACCAGAGTCAAGGTATGGGGAAAAAAACAGCTCAGCTCGTTCCCAGACTCCCCTGTGAATATGAGGTAAGATGCTCTCTACCGCCTTACTATACATTGGAGAAGCCAATGTGGAAAGGCTCACTAACCAAGGTCTTGATCCCATGGTTCCTTAAGGGAATCCCTCACTGACTGAAGGAGTAAGGCTTGAGCATGGCAACAGTCGGTCGTCCATCTTCCACTACTAGTTCTGTTCTTCATAGTAAACAGTATGTACAACAAAAGCAGTAGGGAAACACACCTTCCAAACCCACTCAGCAGTCAGAAGGAACTACTTACAGTCAGGGAACTGTTTGGCACAACGGAACACACAGTATTACATAGGGCCCCTTTTGGTAAGGCCATGCAGGCTCCCTCTCGCTACCAGCTCCTTCTCCTAGTGACCTTACTGCTCTACCTCTAATTACATGCAGGGGAATTAAGGTTCAGGAGTCACTGCACTAGACAGGAAGTCCATTCTGCTTATAGGCACTGTTGAAGATCAAGTTGAACTGGATTCAGAGCAGTGTAAAGAATGGAAGAACGCAATCACAGCGATCCCCCCGGTATCGAAGAGCGGAGCCACAAACCAAACCCGGCTGCTGTAACACACAGCTGGAAGGTTTTCCTTACAGCAAAGCAACCTGGAAAGTTTCCATGCAGCTGCCAGAGCCCAGCAATTAAAGACTGCACCATATATCCAAAGGTAAGAAAAAGGACCTCTATAAACTACTAATTGTAATGTATTTGTGGTTCTAACACTGTATAATTTAGCCACCTCTATGTGTCACCTTGGTGCTGTTCTTTGACTGGAAAGGCCACGTTACACAACCTGTACAGGAGCAATACCTTCCAAGTAGATTCCAATTCAGTCAGCTTCACCACAGCCTTTAAAATGCAAAAGGACACGTGGCTGTAGGTCCTCTGCATGCAGTTCATGCAAAGAGCTGCACTTTTGCTTCTGAAAAGAGATATTAGAGGATTATGATGAGTGCCATATGAAAAATGGATATATTCTCAGTTATACTGACTCACTAAAATGCATTCGAAACCAAGCCTGAAACCCAAACAGTAGATTAATTAGGGTTAAGTGTGTTCAGTTCCTGAACTCCTAATTCATTCCAATGAAAATCACCTCTGGTGCTAAAACTTGCAGGTTCTTTTTCCCCTCCGTATTGTCCTTAAACAGAAGGCCTTGGAGGCAATACAGCCCTGAATCTCCAACCAGTCTCTATTCAGATTGCAGACACTGGTTTCCAGAACATGAACAAAACCTTCTTGTAACAAAACATTTGGCTGCCATATTTTGCCTGATGGGAAAGGGGGGAATACATATAAGGGAGGCTTTAATTTGTCTCCCATGAGACAAACTAAGGTAAAAGTGCATGTCTAAGTATGGTAAAAGTAATGGTTCTTCAGTTTTTGAAGCATTACAAATACCTGTGTAACATATCAAGAGCTTTTATTAGTTCTACTCGGATGTTTCATATAAATTCCTATTAAAGTGTCTGTCCGTTAGTCTAGGTGCTTCTAAAGTAACATGTAAAGGCTTAAATAAACATGTGCAATGGAATTCACATACACCTTTGTGTACGTGTGCTATTAATCACGAATTAAATGTAGCCAGTCAGTGCTTCTTTGCCTGCCTACTACGTGAATACTTAAAAAACCCACCGAAACAAACCCAGCCCCGCCACAAACGCACCCTCAGCTCCTCTCCGTATTTCCAGCACACCAAAGGGACAACAAATGTTGGGGATGGATGCCAGACAAACTGACCTCAGCCCAAGTTTGCAGTGAACACGATTACGCAGCTTTCCAACAGCAAGGCAACCCACCGGCTGTCTCTCGGCCCAAGACATAACTGAGCGTTATACAGTCCTAACTCATAAACCTCTCGTTTCTGTTAGAACTTCCGTCAGCCGGACAGAAGTCGAGTTGTGCAAAAGACGTGTACAAATTGATTTAAGGCAGTTAATGCTGATCTGTGCTAGCACTGCAAGAATTGCCTCCTCTGACCACGGATACGGTTTTGCTAAGGGTACTTTTCAGCTTCAAATAAGGTGTCAGGTTTATTCCTTCTTCTTATAAGCAGTGAATGATTGGCTCTTAACTTTATTTCCCTACCAGAGTTTCACTCACGGTAACCTCTTATCTTCCAGTTTCATGGTGAATCATAGTATCATAGTATCGCGCGAGTTGGAAGGGACCTTAAAGATCATCGAGTCCAACTCCCGGGATTCGAGCCCTCTGTGTAGCAGAGCAGCAGTTTTACCCCTTGCACCACAGGGGGGATTCGAACCCGGGCCCTCTGGTGTTGCAAGCGGAGGTTCTAACACCGTGCACCACCGGTGAATCTTAACAATAATAGTTAAATTAGTGTTCTGAGTTTGGGCTATGCTAAGGAAAACCAGATTAATCTCATCAGGTTAAAGTGAGCTTTAAAATCAAATTCCATTTGTATGTGAAAGTTGCTTCTGTTTGTGTTTTAAATTTGATAGTAGCTACGGTTTTAGGGATAAAGCTCCAAAGCAACCACATCTGCCTCTGCAGTAACCTTTCATAGCTCGTGCTTAACATATTTTATCCTATCTAACCAATCTGATAATTCAACGTGTTGGGACGCTCTGTTTCTACATCTGTAATGTCTATGGGGATTTTAAGAGCAGGCGACTGAAATTTAGCAACCAAAACATCTTCGTACATTCCAGTTCTTATAATACTTTCCATGTGTTTTCTCTTTTTTTCTTCCCTCCTTTTAAAGGCTACATATAAAACAACCACCACATCTTATACAAAATTTCCCTGGCAAGCTTCATGACAACACAGAAATAAATTTGCCTCCTTCGTCCAATAGTTCAACGCCTATTTTCCTTATGGGAATGTGCAAGCATTCAGAAAGTATGAAAAATATATTGCAATATGTTAAAAAACTAAATGAAAGCATGTTCTCAATGTTGGCTGTGTTGACCTCTCGCAAAATGGCAAGCAAAGTCATACTTATTTTTACACTTGCACCCACATATGTTGCACTGAAAAGGATTTTCAAACCCATGACATCCCATGTGAATGGTATAAAGGATATTGTCCGCAAAATACATGTCACAGTGCTGGCAGTGATGCAGAAGCTGGGGGTCCTGAACAGGAAGGGTGGGAGCTGGAGTGCTTGGCTGGCTGTTACTTATGCTGGGAGTACTGGTGTGGGCGCTGCGGTCGCTGCTTGGCCCCGCCACCGGGCTGTAGTTCCTTTGGTTGTGTGCAGGCCGAGGATCCGGGCTGGTTGGAGATGAACTCTGAGCAATACTTGCTGACACAGAGGAAACTACAGCGGGTGTAGCGGGCTGCTGCATCATGAAAGGCTTTTCATCTTGGCAGGTAACAACGTCAGGAGAGCATCCTCTCTCATTTTGGTTTTCAGGTGGCAAGCTGGATAACTGTCCAGCTAACGTAGATAGCTGGTTTAAAGGATTATCGACCATGAGGTCTTGCGGATCTCTTGGCAACCCACCGGTCTGGGATGACTTAGTCATGTTCTCATAGGCTTCAGTCTGGATATTTGGGATTTCATGAGTGAAATCATTAAGGTAGTCTGGCTTGTGAACCACCATAGAAGGTGGACTCAAATTAATTAACGCTCTTCTGCTGTACCCCAAGTTGCTGGTCTTCTTCTGCAGAACCCCCCACATTTTCTTGCTACTTAGGGAAGACCTCGTACCCTTGATGGGCACCATTTTATGTTTACGCCTCCGGTGATGAGATAAGTTGCTTCTGTCACTGCAGCGGAAGGAACACAATTCACATTTGTATGGTTTTTCACCTGTATGTGATCGCATGTGAGCTTCCAGATGACGTTCGTAAGCAGATGCAAAGGGACACAAATGGCATCTGTGTGGCTTCTCACCTGGAAAATTAAAACAGATACTATGGCATCTCACAGAAGTCTTTCGTGGAAATAGCTAACTGAGTGCTGCTCACCAAATTGCTCACATTCAGCTTCAGAGTTGTTGCTAGTCTTGAGATTAGCTGGATATTTGGTGGAATAGTGCTAAACACCAGACAACTGCTCTCTCAGACCTGGTAGTCAGGTACTGTCCTCTCCAACTGCTTGAACTTTGTTCTTCTACTAGATGACATTTCCCACTAACGCTTCTGTACGTAATTAGAAAGCTTTCAAACAATTCTTGAAAGCTTTCGAACAATACCACACGCTGCCTTTGTAACATCACACTTTGGGCTCTTAATCCTCCTTCATGGATTGATATGAGTTCTGACTCCACATGTGGATAGTTAGAAATGCCTTTGGGGTGATTTGATGCATGTCCAAATGCTGACATGCCACCTTCCCTTCCTACCTAGAATGATACATCAGTTTCTAAACTGCTGTTGAATAACTTCCCATGCAAAATGTGACAAAATACCAAACAGAAGAGTGTGATCCTTCAGCCTTTAAGGTCTTTTGAAGCATTTCCTACTGATGTGAAAACAGGCAATGCAGTTCTTATTTCACTCTAAACTGGTGACACGGGAAAAGATCTGCAAGCCACACTGCAAGCCCTTAAACACAGCACAGCCAGTGAACCACTAACAGCACTGCTATTAAGAACCAGCATGAATTTAATTCAGAGTAAGTGACACTTAATAATAGTAGTATGGTCATGCTTGTGCCATAATTGCTTTGGTAGATAGCTTGCTGCACTTGCACATTATCCAGGACGCATCATCTGTTTACTAACATCTCTCTGAGCTACAGGTCAGCTCCCAGTTCCCTATTGTAATGCTGGTTCACTCACTGAGCTTTCATAGTCCATGCAATCCATGTCTTAGCCCTTTGCCACGCTTCCTCCCCACACTTCTGAGCAAAATAAAACAGAGGTCTTGGATCAACTTGCCTTTAAGTAGGACAATTTCCTTGATCAAATGAGTCATGCATTTACTCTCCAATTCTGGCAGCACTGAGAATGATCACCCTACACATAACGTTCTGCTCTTCCAGCATTTCCCAAAACATGAAGTCAGAGCAAAGATTTTACTTGAAACATATGAAGAACTGAAGGTTTTATGCATTGTTTGTCCTTCTTACCATCCTGAAGTTCAGGTCTGGGATGATGCTGACAATATTACATGCTACAGCCATGAGAAACAAGTCTGAATGTTAGGCAAGGCACAAACCCTAAGTGTCATGCCTCTCCCCGGAGAGGACTTTCCTGTTAACAGATGGTGCAGAGTCCACAGAACGACGATGATGTATGACATCTGATATTAGTAACAATACAACTTCAGCTATCCTGCTCAAGGCTCCCCATACACACAAAGCCAAGGACATCTCAGGAATCAGCAAACCCACAACACCAACTACAACAACAACAACAAGAGCAGGTTTATCTGCTGAGCAACTCAAAGAAATACCACACTGCTTGAAGATGACAGCTGCTCACATGCAAAATGTAACACTGAGTTAACATCACAGTGCCTCGCTGTGAAGTACTGTAGAGTATTTCATACCTGTATGAATTCGGATATGTTCTATCAGCCTTGCTGTTCCTTTGCTGGCATAGTTGCAGTAGCGACACTTCAGTTTCCCATCAAATGTCCTTTCAAATCCATCCACTAACATTCCTGAGTTTTCATCCAGTGAAACTTCAACAGAAGGATGATCCAGCCCATTCTGATCACCTTCAGTCCCAGCTGTGAATAATACAACAGATGTTTCAATAGATAATCTCTGTTATTACAGCTCTTGTGCCATGAGAATATGCCAGATATCTCTGCTTCCATATGCCCTTGCTCATCAAACACACAGAACTATCAGAACAAACCCTAACAAAGATAAGGGTACACAAACATCCTCTATGATGTAAAACCTATTGCTTCCACACAACGGTAGTCGCATGCACAAGTATCCAGAGTGTAGACTGTGCTGTCATTCCCCAAAATCCAAAGTGTTGATAGAACTGAAGTTCGCTTACCTCCCTGAAGAGTCTCTGCTTCCTTGTCTCCACTAACAGATCCAGAAATCATATTCACATGGTGAGTCTGCTGTGTAAGATATTCCTGAAAATCTTTGACAAAGTCCAAAGGTTCTGGCTTCTTTTCACCCATATTCCCTCTTTAAGTTTACAACCTCTTGTGCCTAGAAGGAAAAATACGTTCACATCACAAGTTCCACTGCATTTAAAAGCATTCATAAAACCCAAGTTTTTTATAGGGAGGGACTCCTTTTATCACATATCATGCCTAAAAACATAAATGGACAACCATAATTTCAGAATCTTAATAGTCCCTCTATGTAATAGGTTTGAGGGCCTGGTACATAAGGGAGAGGTGAGGATGTGGTAGGAGGTCTACCTGCAAAGTTGTCTAGGGTGAGGCAGTCAACTCCACACCCTAAGACTGCCTCCACAAGGAAGGAAAGAAGGGTAATGGTCGCCGACAACTCCCTTATGAGAGGAATAGAATGCCCTACATGTCAAGCTGACCCTACCCACAGGGAGGTGTGCTGCCTCCCTGAGGCCCAGGTCAGGGATATTAGAAGACCGCAGTCAGATCCACCCCTCTGATTGATAATTACCCTTCATTAACAGTTCAGGTTGGCAGTGATGAGGTCAGTGGCAGAAGCCTAAGGATTATCAAAAATGATTTCAAAGGACTGATTTTATTCTATGACAAGGTGAACCACTTAGTGGATGAAAGTAAGGCTGTCGATGTGGTCTACTTGGACTTCAGTAAAGACTTTGACACTGTCCCCCACAGCATCCTCATGGAGAAGCTGACTGTCCATGGCTTGGAGAGGCGTACGCTCTGCTGGGTGAAACACTGGATGGATGGCCAGGCCCAAAGAGTTGTGATCTCACTGTGCTTACAGTGAGAGCGGGGTTGGTCTCTTCTCACTGTTGACAGGTGACAGGACACGGGGAAATGGCCTCAAGTTGCACCAGGGTAAGTTTAGGTTGGATATCACGAAAAACTTCTTTACAGAAAGGGTTGTTAAACACTGAAATAAGCTCCCCAGGGAGGTGATTGAGTCACCATCCCTGGATGTGTGTAAAAACCATTTGGATGTGCTGCTCAGGGACACCATTTGGCAAAGGGTTGACAGTTAGAATAGTATGGTCAGGTTGTGGTTGGACTTGATGAGCTTTAAGATTTTTTCCAACATGAGCAATTCTATGATTCTCTGATTCTATTCTATTCAGCACCTGGCCTGATGGCTGCTGATGGGTATCACCTGTCTCAAAGGGGGAAACAGATTCTTTTGCCCAGGAGCTAGCAGGCCTTGTAGAGAGGGCTTTAAGCTATACATATATATATATGAAGGGGGAAGGGATTAAAACTTATGACTTAGTTGCCATTATGGAAACATGGTGGATTGCTCCCAGGACTGGAGTGCTGCAATGGATGGCTACAAGCCCTTCAGAAAGGAAATGCAAGGAAGGAGGTGTGGTGGTATAGCTCTCTCTGTTAAGAGAGTGCTTTGATGTTACTGAGCTTGTGGCTGGGGATGATAATGTTGAATCCTGATGGGTAAGGATCAGGGGAAGGGCTGACAAGGCAAACATGCTGGTGGGGGTCTTTTATAGACCACCTAACCAGGATGAAGAGACAGATGATGTGTTCTATGAGCAGCTGGCAGAGGTCGTGTGATCACCAGCCCTTGTTCTCATGGCGGATTTCAACTTCCCTAATCTATTCTGGGAATACAACACAGCACAGAAGAAGCAGTCTACTAAGTTTTTAGAGTGTGTGGAAGAGAACTTCCTTCTGCAGCTGGCGAGAGAGCCCAGCAGGGGAGGTGCCCCGCTAGACCTGCTGCTCTCAGAGAAGGTCTGGTAGGAGATGTGGAGGTCAGAAGCTGACTTAGAGTGACCATGAAATGGTAGAGTTCTTGATTCTTGATGGAGCCACGGGAGGGGATGGCAAAACTTCTACCTTCGGCTTCCAGAGGGGAGATTTTGAATTGTTCAGGAGACTAGTACAGAGTGTCCCTAAGGATTTGGTCTTGGAGGGTAGAGGGGTCCGAGAAGGCTGGTCACTCCTCAAGAAAGAAGTCTTAAAGGTGCAGGAACAAGCTGTCCCCCTGAGCCACAAGAGGAGCCAGCAGGGAAGAAGACCAGCATGGATGAACAGAGAGCTTTTCCTGAGGCTCCAGGAGAAAAAAGAGAATCTTCCCATGGAAGAAGGCAGAAGCTGGCAGCCCATGGCTTGGACAGGTACAATCTCTGCTGGGTAAGGAGCTGTCTGGAGGCTGAGCTCAGAGAGTGGTGGTGAATGGAGCTAAATCCAGCTGCTGACCGGTCACAAGTGGTGTTCCCCAAGGGTCAGTGCTGGGCCCTGTCCTCTTCAATATCTTTACTGATGACCTGAATGAGGGCATTGAGTGCACCCTCAATAAGTTTGCAGATGACACCAACTTGGCAGAGTGTTGAACTGCCTGGGAGTAGCAAGGCCCTACAGAGGGATCTGGACATGCTGAATCACTGAGCTGAAGCCAACGGGATGAGGTTCAAGAATACAAAGTGCTGGGTCCTGCACTTTGGCCACAACAACTCAAGGCAATGCCACAGGCTTGAGACAGAGTGGCTGGAAGACTGTGCAGAGGAAATGGACTAGGGGTACCAGTCAATGCTTAGCTGAACATGAGCCAGCAGTATGCCCAGGTTGCCAACAAGGCCAATGGCATCCTGGCTTGTATCAGAAACAGTGTTGCTAGTAGGAGCAGGGAAGTGATCGTCACCCTGTACTCAAGTCTGGTGAGGCTGCATGTTGAGTACTGTGCTCAGTTTTGGACCCCTCACTGCAGGAAAGATGTTGAGGCCCTGGAGAGTAGGGCAACTAAGCTGTGAGGGGTCAGGAGCACAGGCCTTATGAGGAGCAGCTGAGGGAGCTGGGAATGTTCAGTCTGCAGATGAGGAGGCTCATCATCACCTCACTGCTTCCTATAAGTACCTGAAGGGAGACATGAGCTTCCTGTTCTGCAGTGGTCTTAATGCACTTTATTGTTATGCATTGAAATAATAAAACCACTCACCAGAAGCCATGCTCTTTTTTTTCTGGGACTGTAAATGGCAAATCTTTAAAGTCTTACTTTGCAATGAATTTGTGAATACAGAAGTCAGGCTTGAGTGGAAAGAGGAAAATGGGTCAGCTCTTTGTTTTCCTATAGTTACTACACAAGGCATGAGGTAAGCTGCGAAAACTCAAGTTATGAATTCAAAACCATCTTCAACAATGATGCCTTTCAAAATCATTTGCATGCATTAATTCACTTTATGTATCCATAAACCTACGTAACCAAAACTACTGTTGTCATTAGCACTGTTCAATTAAGTTTTGACTACATCGTTACATATCAGTTTTGCATACCCTTTTCTTTTGGTGTCACCAGCCTGATGTAAGCTTAGGTCAATTTGTGTTCCATTTGTTGGTGTCTCCTGTAATGACAAGAAAAAAGACATCATGGCATGAATTATAGGTATGAAAGGGGTGTACAGGACCATGTAGCACAGTGATGACCAGGCTTCCTTCTAGCAAGGAAATCAGACTGGGAAACCATAATGCTTTGGGGACGTTCCTTTCTCTATGTCACCAATTCAGTTTGCAGGGAAGAATGATAGTACATCAGACTACTGCAAACCAGTAAATGCAATTTTA
The DNA here is from genome assembly GCF_039878825.1 of Excalfactoria chinensis. Taxonomy (NCBI): domain Eukaryota; kingdom Metazoa; phylum Chordata; class Aves; order Galliformes; family Phasianidae; genus Excalfactoria; species Excalfactoria chinensis. The sequence continues at coordinate 34,118,261 of NC_092830.1, forward strand.
ATTATTAGCACCCGAGCACAGCAGCTCACATTTCATGTATTCAAATGAGCCAAGCGTGTCGGGCACTCAGTTCTACCTGTAAAGGTTTTCACAGGCAACACACACCTTTGATAGCTGAGAGTAGAACATGGATTATTGGCCTGCTTTGTGTGGCACTGGCTGCAGTGCTACATGCTAAGCTTACGGTAGACAAAGTGCTGTAGAACACGAGTGCTCTTACCCACACCTGTGTCCTAATCCCTACATGTTGAGTTTCCATCCAAGCAAAACACACTTCAGTGGAAAGCAAAAGGATCTTACAATTATTCCAGTTGGAAGGGACCTCTAAAGGCCATCAGGCCCAGCCCCTGCAGTGCACAGGGACACCCATAGGGACACCCATAGGGACACCCACAGGGACGCCCACATCTCCATCAGGTGCTCGGATCCCATCCCCTGACCTTGGCTGTCTGCAGGGACGGGGCACCATCCATAAAAACCCAACACATCGTACTTCAGGAACTGTGGCTGCGGGAGAGCAGCGTGTCGGGGCTAACAGCACACAGGGTTAACAGCACACAGGGCTAACAGCACACATCTGTGTCCCAATTACTTGCAAGGAATCAGAAAGGAAATAAAAGAAGAAAAATAAAGGGGTGTGGCAGAAGAGCCGCCCGTCACACCCTCATCTCCTCCCGTATATAACGAACGGAGGCCGAAGGCCCCGACCGGCGGCTCCCGCTGTCCGCAGCGCTCCGGCCCCTCAGCAACGCCGTCTCACAGCCAACCGGCCAGGGACGGCGGAGCGGCCGCGCAACCGCCTTCCGCGCGAGGTGGCCGCGCCGCCTCACCCCTCCGCCTGCCCCTCAGCTCGCAGCCCGACCCCAGCGCTCGGCCAACAGCCCGGACGGCCGCACGGCCGCGGAGCTGGCAGCCCCCACTCACCGCCGCCGCCCCGCGCCGCGGCCGCCCCCTTCCGCCGCCGCCGCCATGTTTGTTGTGCCGCCCGGCGCCCTCCCGTGTCGCGCGAAATCTCGCGAGACAACGCGGAAGGGGGAGGGCGGCGGGCCGGCATGGCGGCGGCGGCGGGAGCCTGGCTGAGGAGCGGCGCTAAGGTGATGCTGAGGGCCGACCGGTCGGTGGTGGTGAGGGAGAGGGCTGAGCGTTCCCCGGTTCGGAGCGGGGAAGGCGGTACCTCAAAGCCGTCGCAGTTGGGGTTCTTTTTGGCTGTTGGAGTGCCGGAGCGGGTCGTTCTACCTCCCTGACAGCACCATCCAGCCTGGCCTTGAATGCTTCCAGGGTTGGGGTATCCACAGCCTCACAGGGCAGCCTGTGCCAGTGCCTCACCGCCCTCACAGCAAAGAATTCCTTCCTAATGTCTGGTAACAATCTGCCATCTTCCTGTTTAAAACCATTTCCCCTTCTTCTGTCACTATTGTTCCTGTGCAAGGTTCCTCCCCCAGCTTTCCTGTAGTATTCATGTATTGGCATTTTAGGTTGTAAAACCTATAACAGCCAGGCATGGTGAGGTGAAGGTAAGAATTGAGATAAGAAGTCATGTTATAAGCAGCTCAGCAACTATGTTTCAGTGTGTGGTTTTGGTAGGGCAGGCAGCTGGAGCCCCTTGGCAGCAGCATACACTGCCGTGCCCACAGAAAGAGGAGGAAGCAGTGAGGCAATACTGAGGCACCTGAGTAACATTTCTGCATGTTAAATGCTATCTGAGAACATAAAACTCATATGTCTGAATGACTTCTAAGAATAAAACTATACATGTTTGGGTTGGGTGTTTTTTTTTAAGCCTATGTGTTACATTCAAAACTGATTGCGTCTATGTTGTGTTGTTGCTCGGGGTGAGGCAGATCTGTGGGTTACCATGTGGGCTCCACATCAGGGCTGTTCTGGTGATATGAAGTAACCCTGTTGTGTTCTTAGAGCACCAAGGAAGGGAAATGGACTCAGGCTTTAAGTACTAACTTTCTCCAAGCCTTTGGCATTGTTACCAGGAGCCTGCTGCAGTACACTGAACTGTTGGCTTCTTACCTCAGCCACTGTAGCCCCATGCACTTTGCTAGTCCTTGCTGAGCTGCTGATTAGCCAAGCTCGCCCAACTGCCTATTTTCATTTGAGAAAAGTCGTTATATTTTTCTCTGTGGTTGACGAAATATGCACATCCCACTTTGAGTGGGGCAGAGGGTGATGTGTGTTCAGTGATGTGTTCGTTTGTGTGGTCAGTAGGTCCTTTACATTAACCTGTTAATTTTTTGAGCCAGCTCATGTTTGCTGTGTTAATTCCGTTCCCTACTTGAGTGTTTCTTCAAACAGAAAGTAGTTCATAGAGATGCAAAACTCATTCTATCACATTATCTCTGTCTGCTCAGCTGATGCTCACGGTGTGTAGTTTGCTCCCAAAAGCTGCACTGTCTGTGCTGCTCATTTTGGTGACTTCCCAGATCTTAGCATGCATGTTTAGCACAGTTCCCCCTGCAGTAAAATAACTGTGTAATACCTCTACTCACTGAGGTGGATGCTCACTGCTTCTTGATGTCATTTGAGGTTGTTTTATATCATGGATGAACGAAGGGATGCTTCTGAGAGGGGTGAGGTTAATCACTCAGGTTTACTTCCTTCCTGTACTTGTTAAGTAAATCGACCAACCACGACATGTTAATGATTAGTTACAGAGTACTGCCAACATGCTAGCTGTAGGATTTAAACTACATAGAAGCCTGGTGCTTGGATTGTGAAACATTGTTTTACGTGTATCGTATTTGAGTAATTCAGTTAAAATGTACATTTATTGCTATGAATGTTGCAGAGCCTTCCTTAAAAGCAAGTGCTGTCAGCAGGCTTTATTTGCTGCAAACATCAGAATGGACTAAAACAAATGATTTCAAGTATATTTTGGAATAACATTGTGTTTTAGTTTCGGTTTAATAGATGTCAGAAAATAGAGTGTAAGTTGTTTCCTATTCTGTTACTGACGAAAAACACTGGTTAAAACTGTAGTTTTTTCAATTAAAATTAAAGCTACTCAATATTTAAGTAGTCCATAGACATGAATTCTGTTCTGATGTTCTGTATTTATTGTCAACAGCTGAAAAGAAATGTGCCAGCGTACTTGGCTGCCTCTTGGAGGGCTTCTCCATGTGTCTATAGATCCTTCAAATCGGAACCTATGCCCAATGTGACAACTGATAGACTCGTCTGTGCTCCACTGCAAACGTTCACTGAAGAGGAGACGATGCTGAAAAATATGGGTACCTGTTTTCTGTGTGGTTAAAACTCAGGAAGGCATAGCTAGGAGAATGCAGTGTTGTTTTGGTTCTTCTTCCGTGTTACCGGAGCACAAGTGCACATGCCATAGTGCAGTTTACTCTGCGTGAGTAAATATTAGCTGTTTGAAACTGTCGCTGCTGCAGCAGTGAAATTGCCTGGTGTTGTCTCATGCCCTTTCAGAAGTGCTTGGTTCAGCTGTGGGTCACTGCTCCAGCTGGTTGACAGAGGTTTCACCTGTCCCCAGGTGGTGACAGATGCGGTGTGTGCCTGTAATGCAGTCAGGCCTGCATGAGAAAGACTTCAGAGCAGAGGGGTCAGAGTGAGAACCTGCATATCTACAAGAGGTTTCTAAGGCTCAGGTTGAACAGGAACAGCCTTACTTATCATCTCATACACTCAACGTGTGTTAAAGCCCTAAGTCTGCTCAAGTGAGAAGTTGAATTTGTAGATACAGCTAACAAAATAAGGGGCCTATTGGGAATATTTCTCTTGCCCCCTTCTCCCCCCCTTTTTTTTAATCTATAGAAGTATTTGTTTTGGTTCACAAGCTTGTAACGTGAATGATAATTGAACACTGTGGTACATTACTTTGTTTCACTTCTTGTCTTATAATTAAATGATTTGGGAGTGTCAGAACAGAGGCATAACCTCTCAGAAATACCATGTGACTGCTACAGTGCTCCTCAAGTAGAGTGTTAGAATACTTACGTGCTTTCTTTATTCTTTCATTGCAGTGAAAAGATTTGCTCAGGAATGGGTTGCACCTCTGGTACAAAAAATGGATGAGAATTCGAAAATGGAAGACTCCGTAATAAAGGGATTGTTTGAACAAGGGGTCTGCACATTTTTACTTCATTATTTAGTCAAAAAGCAGCACCACTACTATGAGTTTCTAACTGTCCACTTTTCAGATTCATAGATTAAAAGACTGTGAGAGATAATTCAGTTGAGATAATGAACTGTTGGGAATTTTGGATTTATCAACAAAAGGGCAGTTTTGTTTTCTTTTTTAATCTCTCTCCAGCTTTTACTGTGATATTCTTTCAATCTGTCCCATTCTTGTACTGCATTCTTCAAATTATCTTTGAGTTCTTTATCTTTACCATCTTTTTTTGTTTGTTTGGATAAGAATAATTGCATGCAACACTGGGACCAGCATATCTGTGTCACTGGACAAGGGCATTGAGAGTCTTCCATGTCCATATCAGGCAGCCACAGGAGATTGTGTTGCAAGTAACCTGTTTATCATTCCTGCATTCAATTGTAGCCTTTCCTGTTATCAAACCTAATGCTCGTCTATGATGAAAACATCATTCTGTACAACGGCAACTCTAAATGATGGACTGACATTGAAACTGCAGAGTGTCGTTGGGCCTCTGTTCTGCTTTTGTGACACAAGTTGTCAACTTGCACGAGTTGACTTCTGACTTCTGTGATACATTTTTTAGTTTGTAAAGGGTATTGAAAGGAACTACATCTTTTAGGAAGGACATGGAAATGCTGATATGTTGTAGCCTTTATCTTAATCTTTTAAGTACTGGCTTTGGCGAGCAGGTTGACGAGAACTCATGAGGAAGACTGATATATTTGCATCTTTTCCATTTCAGCTGATGAGTATTGAGCTCGGGGAAGAGTATGGAGGAACTGGAGCTTCACTTTTCTCCGTCATATTGGCAGTAGAAGAATTGGCCAAAGTTGATCCAGCTGTAGCTCTCATGTGTGAGCTCCAAAATACACTGACTAATAGGTTGTTTACCACATATGGAACAGAAGAACAAAAGAGAACCTACTTGCCTAGGGTGTCTAAAGATACAGTGAGTCAGCATCTCATATTACCATAATATAGGATGGTTTTCAGAAGTTACATAATATTAGTGGTTGGGTGGTTGGTTTATTTTTCCCCCAGTAACTAAATGGGTGACTGCAGCAGTGGAAAAGGTCTTTGTATGTGAACTTTGAAACATTTGTTAGATCTGAGAGCTGTGTTGGTAGAGAGATGTCCTGTCATCACTAGATGAGAGGAAAGGGTCTCAGTGCCATTAAAATTTAACTTGCTGTGGAAAAAATCTGTAAAGCAGTTGGCTGTCAGAGACATGAATATCAATGGCGTTTCTATACCTGAAACTTAGTTACTTTGAGGTGGTAGGTTAAAAGGTTTGAATTCAAGAGGCTTGTGCTTGTTGATAACTGTTTTTGTTGCGGAATTCCTCAAGTGAATTTTTCCCTTCACTTGACAGATAGGCAGTTTTTGCCTGTCAGAGGCTGGATCTGGCAGTGATGCTTTCTCTTTGAAGACTCGTGCTGAAAAGAAAGGAGACTACTATATTATCAATGGCTCAAAGATGTGGATTTCCTTAGCAGAACATGCAGGGATTTTCTTTGTGATGGCAAACACAGACCCTGCCTCCGTAAGTTGGTAAAGAATACTGTTGTTTTCAGTGACAGGTGATGATATATGATGCTGTGACGTTTATATTAATAATCTGATGTTAAAGGCTAATATTCTTTGCACCTTTTCCAAGGCTTTAAAATGTTTTCCAACAAAAACAGGGGACTTGCTGAGCAATTTAATTCCTTCCACCAGGGAAAATAAAAATGCCAGAATCAGAATTGCTTAGATGACGAGCACAGCATGCATTGGTCTTCTTCTGAGTAACAGAAGAACAGGTTGTTTGTGACACTTCCTGGCCCAACAGACAAGTTGCTGTTTTGCAAGGCAAAACAGAGCTTAGGCTACAGGCGCTCAATAATTAACAAGCACACAGTAGTAAAGTTCAGGTTTAAAAAACAAAGAAGAAAACCAAACCCATATCTGAATATTCATGTTTCGAGTTCTGTTATTTACTAGTCTGGATATTGGTGTGAAGACTCAGAAATATCGACTGCAAGCTTTAAAGTACAACCGTGCCACAAAGTAGAGGGAATCCAATACAAAACTAAATTATTTAGTTTTGCCTTATAGTCTGGAGTTGTTACTGTGTGTAGCATTTTGAAGGCATGTATTGTCCTGTTAAACTTAGAAATTTGATTTTGCATTAATATTCAAGAAGGAAATTGAAAGTTGTTGATTTTTAACCATTAGCTGGCAGTTAACAGCAGTGTATATAAGAGAACAGGCTGCTATAGGTTTGTATACCATTAACTCTTTAACTCACAGTGCACTACTTGAAGTTATGATGTGGAATACTGATAACAGAAATCATAAAGCCAAGGCAGAGAGGAAGGAGTTGTCTTCTCTTTAATAAGGACGCAACTCTTCCACAAGAACTGCAATACTTTTCCTGTCTCACTGTACCAGCTATCAGGAATCACTGCTGTATTCCGGCAATCTAAGATTTCAGCTGTGAAAGCTGTAATCTCGTGCATAGAGGTGACAGAATTTAGACTAACTGTACAGTCTGTGTACTGTCACATGCGTTATTGAGTGTCCTGTCCAAACTGTGATCTGAATACGTACAACAACCACCTGAATGATTTCAGAGTGCTGTACAAAATATGTTCCCACTACTTCTTGAAAATGAAAAGGCAGTGATATTCATGTTCTGCAGACTAGAAGCATAAGATGAATGTGCTTAGCAATCCTGGATGTCCATTCAGGGCTTTTATAGTACTTATACTGAACTTTGAATATTCAGACACAGTTCCCAGTGATAACAGTCTCCTTGGTGAGCATTCTTACTATGGGCAGCCTTAAAAAGAAGTGAATATTTGCAGCCTTTGAAGCATAGCTGGAGTGGTTGAACTTAACTAAAAACTTGCGTACTGTAGAATATTCTGAGAGATGGGTTTAGAGCTGTTATTCATTTGTCCACTTGAGCCTAAACACACCCTCTGTGTGGCAGCTCACTGCTTAAGTGTGGCGTGTTCCAACACAGCATTAACTTGCTTCCCTGGTGACTTCCAGTACAGACAGGCACTGTGATCCCATTCCGTTGGCATAATACTGGTTTCCTGTCCTCTCAAGAGAACTCCCAAAATTATTCTATTTTCCTCATGGAATATTTTAATAGAATTGTTTGCTTTGACTTGTGCTGAACTGTAATTAGTAGATATGAGGTGCAGATGACAACGCCAGTGTCTTATTTAGTGTTAAGCAGGTATTAAATGTCAGTATCGGAATGTGATACTTATATAAGCATTTGGTAATGCTAGTATAAAATAACAGTTATTTTCTTAATTCATCCTAGGGATACAAAGGAATTACCTGCTTTATAGTAGATCGTGACACAGAGGGACTGCATATAGGCAAGAAGGAGGATAAGCTTGGTATCAGAGCATCATCTACTTGCCCAGTAACATTTGAAAATGTTAAGGTATTGTAAGCTGTCTAGCTATTGAAGTATAATTTGTGCATGATTTGAGCTTACTTACATGTAAGGAAAGAACATTAACTGAATTTCCATTATTTTCTCCCTTTTTCCCCATCATTGCTGTTACAGTCATCCCTATTTCTCAGAAATACTCAGGCAGACTGAGTTTTAAGTTCTAAACTTTGATACCATTTTTCCCACTTGAGTTTATAATCAGAGAATGTTCTGATCAGATCTTTTTATAAGCAGATGGTTGGTTTATAGGGGAAATTTATAGGGGAAATTAAACAAAGTGTACAGTGATTCACCTGTGGACATTTCCAGCAGTTGCAAAGCAGGATAGAACACAAATAATTGAGTGATTTTATTCCTTAGGTTCCTGAGACAAATATCCTTGGGCAGATTGGGCAGGGCTACAAGTATGCGATTGGAATGCTGAATGGTGGCAGAATAGGGATTGCTGCACAGGTGAGTAATGTTGTTTAATGCTGAATGCAACCAATATATAACTTTCAATTTGGATTGAACCTTCCAAAGTATTATTGGCCAATAAGAATAAACAATTTAGGAGATACTTTGTTAAAAACTATATTGCCACTAGATGTCACTGTCCCTGTGTCTAAATTGCAGTAATAGACTGAAACAACTGCAGATGATAAAATCCTTTCTGTGACATAAGCAATACATTTAAACATATTAAATAACAATTAGCTTGTCTTGTTGATTAACCTATAGATTCAGAAATATTTCAACCTTTTTTTCTCTCTTTGTATTAATTTATGTTTTGAAGACTAGATCTCTGGGTAATATACCGTACAGAAATGTATTATATTAATATTTCTCGTTGTGATTGGATGGGATTACCAAATGTGACCTCAGGCTGACTAATGCTTCCCCGGTAGCATTTGTTTTCAAGTTAACTTCTTTTTGAAATAAGTACAAAGTTTTTTTTGTAGCAGAAGTGCCCTGCTTCAGTGTTGTGTTTGAAAGCTGTGTCTTAATGGCATCTTCAAGAAACTGTTTGCTCATCTTGGAGGTTTTTCCAAGTGCCACATTTTGTTGTAAACTCACTTTGGATCTCAGACTGCTGGTGATTTCAGTAGAAATCAGATACGGCCTTATAATAAAAGAGCTTATGGCAAGTTTTGGCTTTTTTTTTTTTTTTTTTTCCTGTATTTTTGAATTTTCTTCCTAAAAACTGATGTTTTCTTGATATTTTGCTGTGGTTGTGCTGTGTAGGGTGTGATGCATCTGTACTACCTGATCCTCCTTTACCTTTTCCTCCAGCTTGCAGCCAGACCTCTGAATAAGCACAGCAGGAACAGTGGTCCTTCTAAAGCTTAGACTGTTCACCTGACAGCATGCTATGTTGCTAAATGCCTTTCCATCATTTCTGAAAATCATCTCTGATTAAACTTGGCCAGATATGGCATTTGAAAACTGGAGCCATGGGCCCAGTTATTCCCAGAGACATAAATAATATAGATGCTCTGTCAGTAAAATACATAGTCTAGAATTTAACTTCATTACTTCAAGTTACACTTATAGCCTAATTAAAAGTTAAGGTCAGGTAGTTGTTATATCTTAGTTACTACTTTTTTTGGTAAATGGTGAGAAATAGACTTGAATGAACGAGAAGAGCAGTTTTAAAGCCCTGTAGTATTGAATTTAGTTTTGCAGTGCGATAGGCTTAAAAGATAATTAGAATTATATAAAAATATCATTATGGCTGTGAAAACAGTTTCAGACGGTTTTAGTGCAAGGTAGATGTGTATATTGTTAGAGGTGCTGAAGCTGATGTACTTAGTTCATTTGCATGGGTTTATTCAAGACGGCAATAAATATGCCAGTGTAGCTAATGAGTGAAGTACTGCATTATTTTCTTACGTTCTTTCCTCACACCCTTTTTTGTAGGCATTGTGTTTTTTTATTCAGTTATCTTAATTGAATAAGGAGTAAATGTCTGAAGTGTGAGTAACTGTAAAACTGTGTTCAGATTCTGCGTAGAACCTTCATAATATTTTGAGTTTGTTTTAACAATCATTAGATAGGAAGAAAAAGTTTCTCTTAAGCAGCAGGCCTTTTACAAAGGGGAACTACCTGACTGGAAGATGACTCTGTGCTCTGATCTCTGTAAGGTGCAATCATTAATCAGCTAATTTTTGCTGAATCTTATCTTTTTTTACAGATGTTAGGGCTGGCACAGGGGTGTTTTGACCATGCAGTTCCATACACAAAGGAGAGAGTCCAGTTTGGGAAACACATCTTTGATTTCCAGGTACTTGTTAATGGGCTCATGAGTTTTTTTTCTAAGATAATAGCAGTGATCTCAGTAGGTGAAGTTCATAAAATGAGTTACCTGATTTTATTTATATATATAAATAAAATATAATTATATATACATATTATATATATTATATATATATAATATGTATATATATTATATATATATATAATTTGTGCTTGATCTTCTGTCATGCCTCCTCCATATTTGAGAAGAAATTTTCAGAAGGATTTTAGGGAAGCATTCATCTGCCATTGGAAATGCATCAATTCAGTGTTTTTTTTTTTTCAGAAGGCATGTAAATCATTTGTAATTTTGGAGCAGTAGTGTTGTAAATCGTTTTGCTTGATAGTCTATTCACTGCTTCGAAAAAATACACACTGATTTTAATCTCACCGTATGTTGAGCACATTTTATATGCTTACATGAGGTGTAGGGGAAGGCCTTTTCCTGGAGACGCTGGGTAACGTAGCAAGATGAGGAACACTGGTTGAGTTATCATATTTCCTGTGTTATATAAAGACATTTAGTTTTCATGATACTATCTGTATCTTAAAATGAAAGACTCTTTGTTGCAAAATATGATGTATAGTTTAAGAAGGATGATGTATAATTGTAATTACCGTAGTAATTTTCTTGTTAAAAGAAACCTACATCTCAACTGAAGGGAAGGAACGTTAATGCTACTGGTAATTTGTATGAATTTTAAGAAGCACCCAGAGATATTTAGAAAATTGTTGAAACTGTGTCTTTCAAATGGGAAATTGAATTTTGTAATTGCCAAATTATTTCATTACTTTGACCTGCCTTTATGTTTCTGCTATATGTTTCTGCAGATCTTAAGGAGCAGTGTTAATGTTCTAATAAGATGAAAGATTTCATTGTGTTTTAGGTGCAAGTTAGGCTATTTAAATATTCATTTTCAATCATCATAATGTTTGTATCTCTTTCTGTAATCCTATTCTTCTTTAATACCTGCCGTTTAGCGGTGAATTTCATCACCGTTTTCCATCCTCTTGAATCCATTCTTCAGTGACACCCTCTACTTTCTATGCCACTCATAGCTTTTGTCTCATGGTTATTGTGCGTGGGAAGAGGTAGTTGTTGCCTTAGTAGTTCTCCATTTTATTTAAGAAGCTCCTTTCATGTCTTTTTCAGTTAAGCTTCATGAGAGAACTACATGTGTTAATATGACTATTCTCAATAGATGGCTGCAAAGTAAATATACCACTTTGACCAACTCTTGTCACTACACTGCTGAGCAGGATGTTGCCATTTGGCTGAGATGTCTTTGGTACTCATGGGTTCTAATAGTTGACTCTGCCTGTCCAGTCTGGCAAGAAGTCCCCCTGTACTTCTGAATCCAAGAAGAGGGAAGGAGAAAGAGAGTGCAGTTCCTAATAGAATAGCAATAGTGGCTCAGAGACTTCTCAGATCTGTTGTCACAAATGCAGAGCCATGCAGAATTACTGGTCTATCTGGATTACTTTTTTTTTAATCTTATTTTTGACTGCAGATATGTCCTTTTATGTAGAGAAAGGGATTCTTGCTAGAAATTTCACTTGAGTACTAAAACTTAATTCTGTCTGACTCGCGATGTGCTTATTACAGGCAATGCAACATCAGATAGCTCAGGTGGCCACACAGCTGGAGGCTGCAAGGCTCTTGACCTACAATGCAGCCCGTCTTGCAGAAACAGGAAAGCCATTCATAAAGGAGGCGAGCATGGCCAAATACTATGCTGCAGAGGTAACTTACAGTTTTCAATTCAATATGTTTATTTCACTGCTGATTGCAAGTTTCTTCCATTACCAAACATGCAGTTATTATGTCATGTTTTGCTGTGAAAACTGTAGCTGCATTTCTATCTTCTGACATTAAAAGAGAAAGTGAATTTGTATTTTGAGTTACCTAGAGAGACTTCATTCTCTCAGGATTCTTTTTGTGGCTGGGGAAATAAGTGATTCAACTTAGCTGGTCCACAACTGTGATGCTTAATGTGATTCAGAACTGCATCACTTCTGTTTCTTTTTAATTGCTATTTTGCATATTTCTGCTAGTCTGTTTCATAGGGTGTCATATGAACCACTGTAGTAATAGTGAATTCTTGATGTTCTCTGATGTGGAAGAATGTTCTTGTTCTAAAATAACTTGCGTTAGATGAATAGAGAAATAACAATCTGTCATTTTCCCACTTATACTGGTTACTGTTCTAATTACTGTTTGGTCTTCACTTTTAATGGCTATAAAGCATAAAGTATGGTGCTGGCTACAAGGTGTTGAATCCTGAAATAGTAACAATGAAACTGTCTTCATAGGTTGCAACAATAACAACTAGTAAATGTATTGAATGGATGGGTGGTGTTGGATTCACAAAGAGTTATCCAATAGAAAAGTACTATCGTGATTGCAAAATAGGTGAGTGATAACCTCTAAACAGATGTTTTTTGTTGCATTGGTATCACTATACTTTGGACACGAATGGCTGGTTTTTAAGGGAATTTTTTTCCCTTAGAGCTGTAATCAGCACTGATTAAATTTCTTTGTATGTAGTCTCTGGGTTAAAGATCTGGATCTATGTAGAATTTCATGAAGGTTTCCTTGTTGACCAGTATAACTGCTGAGCCTAAGGGTTTGTCATTGCTACCGATTGCTGATATGTTGATGGTTAGCTTTTTGTCGGTTATCTAGGAATTGGTTTTCATGGAAATTTCTTGTCATTCTCTTGTACCAAAAGAAAAGCTTTTTGATTGTCCCAGATAAGATACGAACATCTACATGAATGTTAATTCTAAAACTTGCTTAGTAAAGCTTCACTTTGTAATTGTAAGTATCCTAGCTGGACTGTTAGGGTAATATATTGATAAATTGATGTACTCACCGTGATTTTATAGACTCCTAACTTTTTCTGTTCTAATTTCAGGTACAATATATGAAGGAACTTCAAATATCCAGTTGAGCACCATTGCAAAAAGCTTAGCACAGGAGTACTGAAAGCGGAAGAACTTTGTGACTGCTAACAGCAACCACTTCACTCAGCATTAATCATTAACTACAGGTGTTTGGTGACTGTACAAAATCCAAAGCGATATCATAAATAAGAATGCATCATCAGAGACAAAATCACAAGGAAAACAGTGAATTCTGCATTTGGGGACAGCGAATGTGTAAATCATGCTAGATCATGAATTCCACATTCAAATCTAAATCTTGAGTTAAAAGCATGTGAGCTGAAATTATTTGGTTGCTTTAAGTTACACAAACGGTGTGTGTCTGAACTTCGAGATTTTGAAGTGAAACAAGAGAAATTTTTAAGTTGCCTGATATAAAAGCTTCTGTTCAGCTGCGTGAGGGAGAGGAAAGGTCACTTTGTGTGCAGCCAAACTGTTGCACTGTGTAACGCTTCGGTTTGTTCTTTATGCCTTTTTTTAGCATGGGGTATGAGGAGAGCTGTTTGGAAATAGGTAAAGGGGATGGTTTTCCTCTTTTGAGGAGTGATGTCTGTGGAGCTGCTGTAATTGGAGTAATTTTTTTTTGTCAGCCTTTAGTGTGTCCTTAAGTGTATCCTGGTAATTAAGCCCTTCCAACCCCAGTCTGTAGAATTGAAAGGTGGATAATGTCTGCCTCCCTTTCCAGCATTCTCAGATGTTAAGGGTTTAAATCTAAGAGGCTATTTATGGATATCCTTCTATAAAAGGTTGAGTTGAAATCTCTGTGAAATGGGGTTAAAAAGCTCTACTGGTTCTTCAGAAAGACAGAGATATCACAGCATTCCTATTATCTAGCTTATAGCACCTCGCAGCAGCCTTTCCATGTTCAGTATGTGTTATCAACTTCAGTCCTCAGAACCTTCCTAAGAGTTGTGGAGGGGACTGTTAATTTGTGGGGGGGAAAATCATGGAAGTTAGTGGTTTCTCTGCAACCGCTAAGAGACAGTTATCCTCACTGGAGAGAGAGGGAGGTAATTTCCTGCAGATGAATTTGCTGTTTTGTCCCTCTCTGTTTACTTTAAAATTAAACATTTCATTTACTTCTGAGGACTCTTCAGCGTTGGGGAACTAATTAGCTTAGAGTCAAGAGACTGAAAGTTTATATAATTATATAATTGCTGTAACTGGCAATTTGTTTCAAGTGTTTTGGGTAGGGAAAGATTGGTTTTCTGTTTTGGCCAGCTTAGAAGGATCTCATTTTTTAAAGCTTCCTAGTCTCTTATGTGTAACTTTGAGTGGAGCTTAGAAAGTTAGGATCTGAAACTCACAGAGAATGTTCTGGCCAGCTGTGGAAAAGGGCCCTTAATAGTAGGTATGTTTTGATAAACACACTGCAGTGCCTTATACAAAGAAAGAAGAGAGGGAAAAAACATCAGTTCTTACACTTGCTTTTAGCCTCAAAGGGAAGTAGCTATTTTAATCATAGGATCATAGAATCACCAAGGTTGGAAAAGACAAAAGATCATCCAGTCCAACTATTCACCTATTACCAATAGCTCCCACTAAAATGAATGTCTTGCCCCATATATGCTCTTTGCCTTGTTGACAGGCAAAGAATGAATGTGATAATTATGCCAAATATAAAAGCACTTTCCGTATGAGTTTGTTTAACAGCTTTGGGATTTTCAAAAGTTCAGGAGAAGGAGGGTAGACTAGAGAATTCCTGAGAGTTTCTTCCATGTATTTTGTTGTTACATTTTGGGTTGTTTGCAGACTTTCTTTCAGATGCTAGACTACAGGTAAGACTATGGACACTACAGTGACTAACAGCAGTTACTCTGCTCAACATAGGCATCTGTGAGACTGCGCTGATCATAATCTTGCTATAAATACTTGAGTGTCCTTGATTGCTATGATGCAATGTGCTAATGTGAGAGGCTGTCCTCGGCTGCTCCAGCCTGCTTTGCTAACACGAGTATCAGCAGAGATCAGGTTTTGATTTGTACTGTTTAACGGGCCTTGTAGTGCAAGGCAATATCTTAGCTTGGCTTCCTTAGTTTTGTGTGAGGCTACAAAGTGGGTGATGGTACTTAACTGACTTAATATAGTGCTAAAAGCAAACACTTTATTAAGGAAAGCGCAGAGCTCCTTGAAGGACTGCTTAGGGCTGGATATTCAGCCTCATGTCAAAGGACTGTCTCTGTGTAGAACTGTTAGGTGTCTATTTAAAATAGGAAAAAAAAAAAAATCAAGAAAAAACTCGTAATGCTGTGATTTCTTGCAGTCTCAACTTGGCTGCTATGCTTTGGAAAACTGCCTGAACAGCTTCATCAGCAACTCAACAGTTCTTCTTAGAAAAGCCAAGTCAGTCTTTCAGCTAGTGTTATGTCTGAGTGTTTCGTGTCTCTGTTCCATATGCTGTGTTCTCCAAATTCTTTCTTTTTGAAAGAAATGAATGCATTTTATTTCTGTCTACAAGATTTTGTGGAGGAATATGCGCACAAGTCAACTTTAACCACCAGGTTTCTTCCCAGAATCCATTTTTTCCTTAAAAAGGGCACACATCACTTTGTCAGCATTGGCATTTGGCCATTTACTCTGGGAAGAGTTTGTTTGATCCTCTTAAGCCTGCTTCCCTGGCTGCACTACTGCAGCTGTTTGTTTAGTAATAGGGTGTGCTCTGTTGTCCAGGAGCTATTAAGAGCTGCCTGTAGCCCCCACCCCTGTTGAGTCTGGACATGCATTTATGCACTGTCGTAATTTGCACTTCTGCACTTGGTTCTGTTGAGCATGGGACTGTTAATTGTGGTTGGATCAGTAGGTGTGGGGCAGCAGAGCTGCCGTGGTGAATGTTACAAGGCTTTCTGTGATGAGGGTAGGACTTAAAGCTGCTTCATACACAATATGTAATTGTATCAGTGAATTTCCCTGTACGTGTCCTTCGTCATTTCAGCCAGTCTCATCTATTACCTTGGAACAACATCTTCAGTACTCGAATGCTAAATCTGGACTGGTTAGAAGGAAAAACCTTTGAGAATGCATTAAAAAGTGCCTGGATTTGATATCTGACTAGATATAATGCTAATCTTGTGTATCAGCTGATGGTTCTCTAGTTATCTGTCATTCAAATGTTTAAATTGCAGTTTTTGTACTGAGGCAGAATGAATCTTCTGTCGTATTTCTTTCGTATCACTCCGGTTTGTGATGAAGCTCTGACACAGGTATCCACAGAAAGCTTTAATTGTTGTCTGGAAAATACTCAAATATAACCTTTTATATGATGTTTCTGATGCTGTTGTTTTTTCTTTCATATTTTCTTTTCCCTACGTGAAGATTGTGTTAGAAAAGGATGATGTGAAATACAGAGTAATTGTTCCACGGGAGCTTTTCACTATGTAAAGAATTTTCTAATTAACATGATATTGCTTTTCCATTTGGAAATCTTTTGGTGAGAGACCTATTTCAAGCTCTTCATACTGTGATAAACTGGATGTGAAACAGTCCGGTTCAAAAGCAGCTGTCTGACTTCCTTGGGCTCACTTATTGAATACGTGAAAACTAGGAAGGCATTTCTCCCCAGAATGTTTTCTCTGTACCAATGTGGTAAACATTCTCCAAAGAGAATGATGTAAAAGTGGCTAACAGCTGCCAGAAAATACTTCATGAATATTTACCTGTTATGTTATCACTGTGCAAACCGTTGGAGGAGGCACAAATCAAGTGCGAGCTGATGAGATAGGTGAAGGTGTGTTGCACGGTTCCAAAAGAATTTTCACAGTTGGTAGTTTGTTATACTGAAATGTTGCAGAGCATTTTACAAGGCATTGCTCTGAAATGCATCTCCATAGTCTAAGTGCAAGGGAATGGTTGGAAGTCTTTCTCATTTGGACTTGGTTGTCCAGAGCTACAAGGCATGGTCAGCTGTATGCAAAGGGTGAGAGGGAGTGAGTGCCTGCTTGGCTCCCCTCTGAGCACTCTTCCCCAGTCTGTGCCAAGGTCAGACATCGGTGTGTGGCTAATGTTGAGTTGTAGGCTAACAAACAGGAGCGACAACAATTATTTTGGTTAAACGTGGCTGTTGTAAGATGAGTCACTGCAATGAACAAAGTCCAACTTAGCTCACCGGAGGGAATTTCTCATTGGTTGATATGAGAGATATGATTAAGCTTTGAAATCGTGGTGTTTATTTTCCCCTGAAAGCATTCTGTTTGTGTACGGTAACATATTAGGTTACTAAAACTAACCACTGTTTCCTAATGGCTTGCTTCATAGATCAGTGTTCGCATGTTGATTCATACTGGTATGTTAGTGTTCAAAAGTAAGTACAACATAACATTTTTCTGACTAAATGTATTTAAATATAAGTCAGAAAGATAGACAATTTCAGCAGGCAGTAATAGCATTTTGTATATTCTTCTGTCGTTTGAAATCATGTGGATTTCTATCCTTTTGGAGCTGTTCTTCCCCTGCATGTCTCATTAGTGTACTGTGACTAATGCTGGAGGACTGTATGTATGGAGAAAAAAAAACCACAAGGCAACCTCACTACATGACCTTAAGAAAAAGCAATCCCCACCTGATGGAAGAGTGAGTCTTGATAGCCAAGTAACCAGTGCTTTTGGAACTCAGTGTAATGTATGCAATCAGGAGTTCTGAACATACAGGAAAATAAACCTCTTGTTTTCCTGGTTGAGGGGGTGTTTCCTCCCTTCTCTTGAATTATTTCAGCCGAGGCTTTTGAATGCTGATCGACCCATCAGATGAACAGGACGGCTTTCAGATCATCCTTTCCATTCAGTTTCCTAAAGGAGAATAAAGTCACCTTTGGAATGACACAAAAGGTGTAGGCACAAAGTTCTCCAGCTTTTTGCATTTTGTATCATATTCAGAAGTTCGAGTTAAGATTCTGGAAGTGTTCTTGAATGCTGAAAAGCTCCGTGTAATTTGTCTTGTTAGTTGAGCCGACGGTGTGTTGGTACACAGCAAATAGTTTTTTTTACTGTCAAAGCCAATGCTGTTTGTTTTAGGAAGGAAAATGTCAGGCATTGTGTTCCTGAGGTGGAAGATGTTTGTGCACCAAATGCAGCATTCGCTCCCATTGTTCCCATAAGAGTTGAGGCAAAGCACTTTTTCAGCTGAGGTACTTTTTGAACTTGGAAAATGTTTTACAGCTCCCTGTGATGTACTTGAAGATTGGTATATGATGTGAAGGCTGTGCTTACGTTCATAGTCTTGTTTTCCCCTTGTTCAGTGAAAAACTCCTTATGTTCCATTCCGTGCTTTTTATCAGGCACAAACTGTTGAGCTCCCTCCTGAAGTACCAAATTACTTTTGTCTTTTCAGCATCTGTCCAGTCCAAGATGAGAAAGAAAATCATGTTCTCAGTTTAGTTGAGGTAAGGCCTCCAAGCGATTGCTGGGGCAGGTTATTCTACTTATTGCTTGAATACTAAAAGCTGGATTCAATCGAGCTATTTGTAAAACATATTTAACTATCACACAGGAGACACAGTTTCTAAGGTCCAAAGCAAGGTGCAGTGATAGGTCTTACATTCCGTATCACAAGTATTCTAGCTCTACTGCACTTTGAATTGAGTGATTCAGTTTGCAGAGATAAACGCTTCTCTGGACATAATACAGCTAGTCATGATTTAGTAACTATTTAGGATCTAGGAGTCTGGTTCACGTGAGTTGTTCCCTCGTTCTTCAGGGTGCTGGGTTAAGACACGCAGTGACCCAGAGTTGTGTAATTGAATCGCCCACCTTTTCTATACTCTTATTTCTATTTAGAAGTGTATGAAATTCTTTTTTTTCTTTTGGTACTGTAAAAAGCCTTCTGGCACTGAATTACATCAATTTCTTGACTGAAACATATCTGCTCTATGCTAACATCATTATCCAGGAATGATTTCTAGAAGAGGAAGTGAAGAATAATTAAATCATTCCTAACTGAAGGAAATGTTTCGCAGAACTATGCAAATTCCAATTTGTCCGAGATGCTGTGGTTTCAGATTCTATTTCTGGGAAGGGCAGAGGGAGAAGCAGTTATTTTGGGAGCCACAGCCAGGCAGGTTCTGGCTCTAATCTTTCTCTCTTTCCTCAAGATGACAGCGTGCTGGGACATCCTTGTTCAGGCAGGAGCACAGCACTGCCGTGGTCAGCATCTCAGTTCCTGCCCTGCTGTAAGTGCTTGTAAGTTAAATTTGCCCCACTTGGTGAAAGGATTGTTTGCCAGGGAGTATCTTGGCTGCAGACCTAATGTGCTGTGCCTTCTGCCCAGTGAGTAGGACAGCAGTGTGCTGCCCTGGTTGTGTGAGTGAAGGTACGAGAGGCAGTACCCGCTCACCCCTGCCTCTCAGCCTGCAGTACAGTGCCTGGAAGACAGCAGTATTACATTTTGGAACCCCAGTATGGGATTTCTGTGTGCTCCCATCAGCAGCAGAGCCTGTGGGCAGCCTGCAGGCAGGGAGGACACAGCCCTCCCACTGCTCCGTGGCTCACCCTTAGGTTTCCATGTTTTCCCATCTGCAAATCTCTGCGGGCTTTAGGCAAAAATAGCGGTACTGGGAGAACTGTCTACTTCTAACATGGGAATGTTTGTACATACATTAGTGATGTCTAATTGAATTATTAACTGGACAGAATATAACTGGAGTGCTGGAAGAATGGCTCTACAACTTCTGTCATTCGGGGAATCAAATAGCTCAAACGAGTTACGCATTCAAGAAATCCGCTTAGAATTAATAACATATGTCCTACTTTTACAGCTTTTTCCTTTAAAATTTACATTATAGTAATGAAGTGTAAATAGGCAACTCGGGTGATTTGCAAAAGGTACCAGCCTCACGTCTCTTCTAAACCGGTTGATTTATGTGCTGTTTGCCGTTTTTGAGAACACAAAACAATTAATTTATGTGTGAAAAGAACGGTGAATTAATCCTAGAGAGCCCTGGAGCCTTTAAAGACCTGAATCATATGTTGAGCTCGTTTAAAACTTGCATAAGAAATTAATGTAGAATAAAGCCCTTTAATTTGAAAAGTGCATCTATAGTAGGTGTCCCTAGGATATCTTCTGGATCATTATTCAGAAAGGTTAAGGAGGACTTTAGTTGTTTTTTTTCTTCCTTTCCTTTTTTAATATCCAGTATGTATTTTCCAGTTGCAGCTCAACATGGTGCATTTCAACCTATAAAGAGACGGAGATTTTAAAAAGAAACAGGGAGCTTTTTATTCACCTTCCACTTAATTTCCTCGCTGCCTTGCCAGTCCCAGCTTAATGAATGTAATTGCTACCTTTGATGAAAATACTATTATCAAGATCACACATTACATTGGAAAACAGTTTTTCTTTAAACACAGCTACTGCAGTCTCTAATTATGCATGTAACAAGTGGCTCCTGAACAAAAGAGCATGTTGTCTACAATTGCTAGGAATTGGAGCAAGGCAAATTTGAACAAAGAACAGATTAGATTTGCTCCATGCTCCACAAAGCCCATTCCCCTGATTAATTTCCTGCAAAAACTAAAACAATTCTCTCCTAAAAGAAACTAACCCTCATCCCCAGAATGATCCATATGCCGGTTGTGTCAATCTATATGACGATAATGGCCGCTGATTTAAATTATTAACTATTAGATGTAGTAAAATAGGAAAGCTCTTTTATAAACTTACCTTTTCATATGGAAATAAGCAGGACAAGGACTTAAGGAATAAGGAACAAAACCCTGACTTTACCGTGGAAACCGGGAGCCAGAAAGCACCCAGTAACTGAAAGTCTGAATTGTGTGCGTCTAATCCAATTATTTTGCCCTCTTACTTAGAGCTGTGTTCCATGCACGGTGATGCATCAGGAGCATCGCCTCTCCTTAGGCTGTGCTGGTTTGCCAGGAGTCGCCTGTTTGAGGGCTGCTTCCTCCACGTGCATGGATGCGCCTTGAGGAGAGTCCTCATCTAAATGATTTCAGAAGTCAGAATCCTCACTGCAAATGCATGTTCTGAGGAACAGCCAGCAGACACCGCGAACGTGTTGAGTTGGTAATTGGCCACTGATAAAACCCTGCAAGTATGGATTGAATCGTTTCGTATTACTAATACAAGGAATCCGTCGTAGTAATTTAGAACGTGGCATTATTTTTCATTTTTATTTGTATTGATCTTCCAGCTGTTGCCCGTTGTACAAGATTCATGTAAAACCCAGTTACGTGGCTGAAAGAAGTTCTACTTCAAAGCATTTACAAGCTGATCTGGGATCAGATATGGACAAAGCTGTGTCATAAGCCTATCAAAGGTATGAGGTGTTGAGGCTTCTATGTACTCATATAATGAATTATATCTGTATAGGGTTGGGTTATGATCTTGAAATTTAGAGATTTCTAAGATAGTGCTGGGAAATATCCAAGCCCTACAGCTGGAGTGAGGATCTCCACTCCCTGTTCTTTCACATAGAGAAACTTCATCTGCAGTGCATTTTCAAGCATCGCCAAGGTGTGTCAGCTCCACTCCTGCACTGTTAGGTAGTTCAAATCACGTTTGGAGTAATTAGCTGCTTAAAATAGGTGGTGACGTGGGACTGTGGGACGCAGTATGAGAGAAACATTTCTGATATGTGCAGTGTCCAATAATAGGTCTTCTTCTTGAAGCTATTTCACATAAGACAGTGGCAGGGAGGAGAAGAGTAACCAGTTTTATTTTTCAAATGAATGTTAATTTATGAGGGTTTTTCCTAGTATCCAAATGTGTGGGTATTCACAGCCTTTCCTCTTCCTGGGGCATCCTGCAGTGTTTTGTTCTCATTGAAGGCACATGAGGTTAAAGAGTATGTGGCACTTTCTAGGCACAAATTTGTGACCACCTTCAGTCAGGGCGGACTTTGTTGTGCTGGGAGATCCAATACTGCAGTGCAGCAAACCTGCATGTGCAAGAAGGCACTTTCTGCAGCCTGCACGACTTTTCATGCTTCTCTCTGGGGCTCTGGCAGAGCTCAGGAGAGCAATTTGCAGCCATCTGTGGTTAAGAAAGAAAACGTCTTCTAGAATACCAGCTAACCATTGGACAGCGGTGCTACCAGCAAGAGAGAGGGAATTACAGTGGTCTTCTAGAAGCCTCCGAGTGTCCAAGAGTGAGAGCCCGTCATTTGAAAGGTGAGTTACGTCGCTTGGGACATGCATCCTGCTGTTGTAGGACTGTGGCTCACATAGCAACTTGTAAGAACTTCTCTCTAAGAGGGAAAGACAGTAAAGGGCATGATGTAGAAGGTGCCAGAAGTATAAGGTGGAAGGTGGCAGAGGGCTGTTAGGTATTTATTAGCAGCCTACAGCAGCTTCCAGGGTCTTTGTATTCTGATTGTCTCCCTGATCTCTGTGTTGGTTAATCTTGATACACCTATGGTTTATCCCATCACAGCCACTACCACAGTTCTCAGTTTGCATTACTTGTACTTCATGTGAAGTCTTTAAAAAGCACTTAGCAGACAAATATTATATGTATATATTATATATATTATGTACATATATGTAATATATATTGTAATTTTCTATGTGGATAGAATTAATCAAGATGGTAATTTATGTGCCAAATGAAATTACTTAGAACGTCATAAAAAATACCTTGTTCATCTCGGTGTCAATATCTCTGCGAAAGTGAATAAAAGAAAGAATTAAGTGCTTTCTGTGGAAACAAAAGTAATTTCTGCTTGTAAACCCCCTTTAGCCATTAATACAGCACCCCGTAAAAGGTGTGCCTGGAGAGGAGCGGTGGCACTTGGGCACTGTGATTATTCATCCCTTTGTCACACCACCCCTGTGTCAGTCTCAGCCTGTTCCAGGTTAGCACAGCTCCTGGTGTAACCTCTATAGCTGTAGGCTTTTTTTTTCCAGGCGGTTTCATGTGGCACCAAATAATGCATTTTTTAGCACAGACATTGTCTGGAGTAAGCATTAATTCACAGATGGCCTCATAGCTCGTGCTTGGGGTGGGGGTATGGGAGGCATTTCTCCAGGAGTACAATGCATATGTTGATTGCTGAGGAGGAGCTCAGACCTTGTATCTGTCAGTATGGGCTATTCTGTATAAGCAGATCAAAGCAGGAACTCGCAAACTCAAGTCCTGCAGTCTGCCCGTGGTGCCAGGAGGAATGAAAAGCAAACGGCCTGACTCCTGGGTAGAAGACAGGGATGAGAGATCTTTCCACATAGAAGTGACAGAGGGACACAAGGTGCTGTCTTGTGGGCCTGGTTAAGTTCTTAACGTAGAGGAGGGGGCAAACCTGGCATCTGCTCTTAGATAATCACATTCCGTTTGGTGCAAATGGAGAGGACAAAGAGACTGGTTTGTACTGCAGAGCTGTTCAATCCTTACCTCTGCACGGCTCGTGCAGCTGAGCACCAGCCAGCTCAGCACACCACTCGTTTGTTTCATGCTCCTCTCTATCTAGATGTATGATACGGAGAGCAGGAAAAAGGAGTTCGGGTTTAAACTCTTATCACTAAAGTGAGCCTCCCCTCTGCATTAAAAAACTATCCAGACAGTGTAACAGGAATGGGTTCAGTTCTTATGTCATAAATTTGTGTGTGTAGAAAAAAGACTTATTGGTGAATTTAGCAGTATTTTTCGTTGAACTGGCAGTTGCTAACCATTACACCAGTATTTATTTGATTCTTAAAGAGCACAAAAGCATGGACTACAAATAAAGAAGATGGAGTAATAGCTTTTGACTGGACCACTAGCTTTAAACTTGAAATGAAGTGTCCAGTTTTGAGTTACTGTGTCCAAATGCCATTTGTACAGTTTGAAAAGTGGGGGCATTTTTCCAGCTTGTCACTGTTAGCTGTAGTTCATTCCAGTGAATGATATCAGTGAAGGAGCAGTTGTTCTGCTATAAGTACTTCACTCATGACTGGAATGTATTAAATGTATTAATCTGTGCCTCAGAGCGTAATTTAGGGAAGCCCTACATTTGACACATTCTTGTACATCCTTATTTTATTGCCTTATCCCGCAGGTAACCATGTCTCAAAAGCGAGGAGACTGGATGAAGTTAAAATTACATGTCACAAAATATTATATGCACTTTTGTTGCTCATTTTGCTGTCAGAATTACGGATTTTCAACAACATTAGTTTAAATATGTTTATGACTTGATTTACGCCTCCGATGTAGAAATAAAACCCAAGGCAGGGATCCGAGGCTTCGAATGATGCTGGAGACAGAATGAAGCCGTGAGAGGGACGTCCCCATCCTCACAGCTATGTCAGTAACGACAAAGCTCTGTCACCAGCAGCACCTGGCACAGCCAGGGATAACAAGTGAGGGCTGAGCGAACCTGCAGACTATTTGTCAAACCTGCTTTAAGTCAGCAGGATAAAAATGTATTTTTGGGGCAAGGTTAAACCTTATGTCAACGAAGTGAACTCGTAAAGCATTTATAGCCACCTCGTGACCATTACGTATCATAAATTTGAAACAGTCTTAATCTGCAAGTGTGTAATTTTAAGCTTACTTCGAGATACGCTCCCTGCCTTTTGCTTTTGACGTAGCGAT
Source organism: Excalfactoria chinensis (assembly GCF_039878825.1). Lineage (NCBI taxonomy): Eukaryota > Metazoa > Chordata > Aves > Galliformes > Phasianidae > Excalfactoria > Excalfactoria chinensis. The sequence continues at coordinate 34,142,581 of NC_092830.1, forward strand.
CATCCACGTTGCTGTTAGCGATTAAACAAGCGCGTTATTAGCAGAGATAAATATCATTTTTCAGGACTGAATTGTCATTTGCACCCTCAAAAAGATACACGTGAATCCCGGTCCGAAGGGGTTCAGCTCTCAAAGCCGTGGCTGTGTGGCAGTGAGGATGCTGGGGCGGGTGATCAGCCCCAGCTGGCTGAGTGCTGCAGCAGTTTACTTTAGGTAAGGCTCGTGACTGTGTGCTGAAAGCTAACACGCCTCTGATTTCTGTGTGTTATGAGGAAAGCATTTAACGGCTGCAGCATCCCTTATTTATGTTTATTCAGAATCTCTCTGTAGCGGCTGAAACCCGTGGGAGCCAGGTTTGGTCTGCCAGCAGCTCACTGCCAGCCTTATGCTATTTACTATAAACACACTGGGCTTTTCTTTTATTGAATTCTGTGTCTTCCTTCATATACATTTCAAAACAATATCCAGAGCTACCCACAGATCTTCCTATGGGGCCAGAGAGGCCTTGCCACGGAGCGAGGCAATACATAAAGGTGGAAGGGGCCCCGCTCCACCTGCAGGCATCGTTAGCTGGCAATGATGGGGATGATAGAGGAGATAGGAACAGTGACTGAACTCCGACCTTATCGATCCAGCCACCTCCACCCAGCTGAGTTGCTGCGGCCCAGTCAGCTGAAAAGGAATTTAGAGGGCAGTCGTCTTCCCTGCTCGGCCCTCCTGTCATTAATAACGTTTTCACCCGTGACAGTGATAAACACGCGGTACTTGAGGAGAGTTTATTAAGGTCAGTCCATAAATAAAAATTAAAATTTAAAAAAATGGGTTTACACAGATGAACAGATGGATGGATAAAGTGATTGGTAAAACAATAAATATGAAAATAGACAGGTGGATGAAGGATCCGGCAGTGATTCTCTAAAAGTCCAATGCCTCAAATGCATCCAACATTATGCCAGGCCCTTCTCTCCCATCTGATAAAAACAGATTTAATGAAGCTCCTTCAGAACTTATAGGTTTTGTGGATCTATGGCCTGGCTAATATTTTGTCATTTAAGGCCTATTTTCCAGCCTGATAAAAAGGATTGCAGCCATTTCTCCATGTCAGGTGTATAACTGAGTGCTACTAAAATTTAAATGTCTTATCTGGCCCTGGATTTAAATACAGATGGCCTTAAACTTTGGAGTTTCTCCTCAGTGCGAGATGGTGTGGAATGTGGCGGCTGCCTTCATTTTATCATTCTCACAGATTTTCATCATTCTCCAAGATTTCCTTGGGGAAAAACATCACGGGTTGCGATCACTCAAGTTAAATTCTTAATGTTATCCTCAGGTTAGCATTGTTTGTAGATGAGGCAAAACCTGGGGATGGAGAAAAGTTCATTGCATGTTTGTGTGATTTTCATGGTATTGGGTTCTGTGCAGGCTGTAGGTGGCGGAGCGCGAGCGGGAGGGGAGCACTGTTTAGGGACTTGTACATTCATTAAGGGTAAGCACTTGAATGAGATTCAAGACCGTAGGCTTTAAGTTTGCAACATCTAAAAGAACCTTAATTGTTGCCTTTGGTTAAATATTTCAAAACCATTACTTAGATCATTACAATTATTGATCCTTTATTATGCCTTCATTCCTTGATGGCTGGGCAGCAACATTAACTTGCATTAAGCAAGCCAGGATCACGTGCATCATTGTTTGCTGCAAATGAAGATTTCGAATGCTGAATCCAAACGTCGGCTTGGGACTCTTCCAGCCTGAGCATGCCATCAATTTCCATGAAAAGCAGCTGCCTAAGTGAAATGGATGAGAAGAGGGTGCCCAGCGCCTCGCAGGAGCAGCAAGACTCTTTGCATGATTTGGTCCTTAGGAAGCAATTCAGCCTAATAATGAAGAGGTGATGGGGCACAAAACTACTGTTAGTTAAATCCAAGTTTAACTGGAATAAGCCAAGAGTATTGCAGGTCCCTAATGAACAATCAAAAAGGTGGTTAGGATTGTGCAGAGCAGCTGTATTACTTAAAAATAAGCAACAGTTAGGAGAATAATGGCTTTCAGCCAGTCATTCAGTGGATTACCCCTGGAAAGCTGAATGGCGGAAATCCTTCCATCATATGGAGGGGCTCCATGAGCAAAAAGCCCCCAGGTTTGCTGCCAGCCTAAGCAGGGTGAGTTCCCTTCCCAGCAGCAAAGAGCAAGAGTGGATGCAATTTGTATAACTGCTCCCGGGGTGTTAAACGTTAGAACATCTCTAAGCAGGGACTTGCGTTGTTTGGATTATGTTATGGATGAGATTATGCTCAGCAAAGTGGGAAATAAGGGTGTGAGAACAGTGTGGAAATAAGGAGGATGCTCTTGAGGCTCTCTCTTGTGACATATCTTCAGTTCCTCTTAAGACTCTTGCAGTATTTTAGGAAGACTCCTCCGAATCTGTGACGGCACCTGAGGACTTTGTGAAGACTCGCTGGATGCTGCCCCTGGCTTGGTGAACCCAGGGAAGCTCCTGCTCCCTCCCTGCCTTCTTCTCTGTGTGTTCATGTGCAGATGGCTGCTAATTGCATTTGGTGGCAATCTCTACCACTGGCCAACGCTGGGACGTCACTCCAGTACCTGAGTGTTCTCAGGGCAAGAAGGAAGCCACGGATGTCTCTTTTCAAGGCGTTTTGTCATTGAATGTAAGCAATTTGCTTGCCTTTACTTCTTGCTCAGGCAAAACTCACTGTAGGAGGGGCACCATTCCATGCGTCAGTCATTAATTTCTTACTAGTCTGGAATACCGAGTAGTAATAACTGGCTTTCCAACAAGGGGAAAGAGAAATAAAGCCATTTGGAGAATGATCTGAAATTGCAAAGGGACCTCTCTCTTAGGAAGAAGGGGGAGAGAGAGGAGGAAGAGAGACATAAAGAAAGTGTATTTGTTTGCTAAGACAAATAGTTGAGATTGTATTGCCTCCTTGGTGATCCCAGGGCTTTCTAATTGGAGAGTGATTTTATAGCGCGGATTGAAATGTCCAGTAGAGAAAAAAGGAGGGAAAAAGAAGTCACTGACGCAGCAGAAGGAACAAATTCACTCATCAAGATTTGTGCTTAAATTATTTGAAAACATACCGCATCTGTTTAATGTTTAA